>NC_089841.1:126002533-126307852 GCF_035609145.1 Eleutherodactylus coqui | reverse complement strand
TAGCCAGCTAGAAATGAGCGATGAGCCTTATCAGCGCCGCACGCTGATATCGCAGCAAGCGGTGCTGGTAGCATTCTTTCAGCTGGTATCCCACTGAAAGTTCTCAGCGGGACACCAGCTGAAAGCGCTGAGAACAAAGCAGCTGTTTGCATTACAAAACAGCTGCATTGTTCTCGGAACTATCGCAGCGGTATCCCGCTCCCCCTGCATTAACTCTTTAGTAGCTAATTAGCTACTTAAAGTTATGCAAAGATGATCGCTCAAAATGGCCCTTTATAAGGCAAATACGGATATGTTGCAGTGTCTATATAAACAAAGAAGTGGCATGGAACTTTCTTCTGCTTATCAGTATTTACTTATAGACTGATCTATGCTTTGGATTGCCAACAATACGGCAGATTTACTATTGAAAATATGCCGCTTTTCTGCAACAAACTGTGACATAAAACTGTCCTACATGTTTTGCAACAAATTATGATGTGTTTTAGACACTCTTACACACCTTTTCAGCTAAGCCCGAAAAATGGAGGTAGCTTTGCGGGAAGGATGTGCACCTTCTTTGCGCAAAGACACACCCCATTTATTGGACACAGTTAAAAAGGGTCTAAAAGTGTCTAAAACAAATCATAATTGTGGTGCAGAATATATATGAGTTTTCTAGAATCTGAAACATGATAAATTTGCCCAAATATACAAAAATGCACATGCTGTAATCTTAATATGTGATTGTTCCCAGCAAGAGAAACCAAGTAATCTTGTAGATATGATACCTTTAAATGGCTAACAAAAGTGCATGATGTTATAGTGAGCTTTCAAACCTCTCAGGGTTCTTCCTCAGGCATAATTAAATAGATCTGAAGAGGCATGAATATTAATTAAATGGTTGCATTAAACTTTATAGATTGTAAAATATGTAAGTGCCAATGTATAAACTATATACTTTTAGTAACTTTGTGGCCTGGGCTATTGAGATTATATAAATGGCACTTGGATAAAAAGAATGTTTATTTTTGACCTGCAATGTTCTTTTATCACCATTGTGGTGGTGGTGGCCTGGATTCAAGTTGTATAGGACCACAAATTTCTTCACTTTCACGGCTACTTTCGGTATTAGTGCAATATGTCTCCACCGGAAGCTAGGGGTTGGCGGGCCTCAGGTAGAGGTAACGCCCAGGTCATGCCCCTAGCTCACTATTGACTATAATCCACACACCTCAAGATGGCCAAGTGCACCAGGCGCTTAGGGGGTGGGGCTGGCCGTCAGTCGGGTGCTCTGAGTGCTATTCTGCCGGTGGAGATGGTAGAGCGGGCCAGCAGCACTCTCCTCCACACACACAGCTGAAGATGGCCGAGCACACCAGGCGGCGCTGAGGAGGTGGGGCTGCACGTAACTTGGGTTCTCTGAGACAGATTCTCCCAGTGGACACAGCAAAGCAGCCCTGCAGCAGAGACCACGATGCACCAAGTACAAACGAAGAGGGGGAAGAACAGCAGCAGACAGCAGGACCATGCATGAGCCGGCAACTAACAGCAATGAGGGTTCAGTGGCAGCCTTCAATGGCGATGGGACACCAGAGAGCAGGAGCCTGCATGAGCCGCCATATAACATCACTGAGGGGCCAGGGCCACCTATCACCGGGGACGAGAAAGCGCCAGACAGCAGCAGGCTGAGTGCCATCAGCTTAAGCCGGCAAGTAACAGCGCTGAGGGTTCGGTGGCGGCCATTACTGGAGATGAGACAGCAGTAGCCTGCGTGCCATCATCCCCATGTTCCTGCTTGCACAGACGGGCAGCATCAGAATCCAGGAGGCTGCAAGTTAGCCAATCAGCAGCTTGGGGCGTGAACGGGGCATTACCTCTACCTGAGGCCGGCCGGCCAACCCCCTAGCTTTCGGTGTCGCTATATTGTACTAATACCGTTACTTTCTCAAAGACTTAGGTGTCCTTTTTATCCTTCCAGATTCTGACCCGTCAACTACCTGCAATAAATAAAACTTCATCCTTCAGTCTTATATGTGTCCCATTAATATAATCTTGTATAAGGGCTGCTGTGGAGGAGTGACCTTGGCTGTGGAAGACACCACTACATACATTTTCACTTCAACCTTTTACAATAATAGAAAGTTGAAGTGGAAAAAATAAATATTCAACAGCCGGGAGATAAAACATTTCAAATCTGCATAATACTAAATGACGGACTATGAACTGCCTCCTTGCATTGAAAGAAGAGTGTGGTAGGTTACAGTTAGTTTGACCAATTATATAACCGTAACAATTTTGGTATCATAGTGTAAATCAGATATACAGATTTAATACTACAAGGAAATGCATCTTCTGTTCCGGGCAAACACAATGAAATATGTCATCAACATAAATGATTCAATGCGCAACACAAAAGGAATGATAATAACTGTATCTTTCACTGCCAACATATTTACCCCTATGAATCTCCTCAGCTGATCTACATCTTGAAGAAAGCATGAAAGACTGTATAGTTTTTTTCTGCCCCGAGGACATCAATGATGGAGGCCGTTCTTTATTCATTGGAGACCTGTCCGCTGGTAAGAGAGGTGTGCTGGACAAGGCAGTGAAACTGACAAAGAGATCTTCTATTTACTGTCTCCACTTGTGTAACATCCAATGTTAGAAGGAATCTTTCAGGTAATCTCTGTCGGTCTTCAGTTCTTATTATAGTCTGTGCTTGGAGCTATCTGAATACTTACCCAGAACGCAAGTTAATATATTTCACAAAACTGCCTATGATTCCATAGACTGTAGGTGCGGCTTAAAACAGGTTATGTGAACTGAAAAATTCCATAACTGCTAACTTACGGTACATACCATGTAATCTGCATACTATTATAATGCAGTTACTCATGTAGTCCAAATCTAATCACATCTGTTTTACACTAATTGCTGAAGAAATGCTAGTTAAAGCCACATTTTACCCTAGGATATGCTATTTCTTGATATACTGTAGGTCACTAAAACCAAACTAGGCTTGTAGTCCAGGAAGCCTCCAATATAACCATGCTGGTAAGAATTGTAAGAGGACGCAGAATGAGCTAAACCCTACCATTGACATATTTTTTCAACTGAATTAGACTTAAATGGTTAATGAGCTTTCAACAAACTTTGTATAAAATCAGTAGTATAGGTGAGCAAAAACAACATTGCAATACAGATGTAGGAAGGTTTAACCTGGCTATGATAACTTTCTGTGCCAAGTTATCTTATTCAAAGCTATTGAAAAGCTATTGTTATCTTAACACCTCCAGAAACATTGTGAAGCTATTAAAAGATAAACATACTGTGGCACAGAAAGTTACCTTACAGTTTGTAGTCACCAGCTTACCCCTCCTGTTTGCGCTGGCTGTTGTAGCGAGTATCATTCTCCTTGCTGTGGCAGATGCCCAGCTCCAGTGTCTGCTCTGTTAGTGGCCAAGAGGGTGTGCAGGCACATACCCACGCTCTTAAAGGGCTAGCGTATACCATAGTAAATCTTTACCTGCCAATCATGTGAGATTCCTGGCTATATTGGGCACCCTTTCAATAAGAAAGGAGCCTGAGTTTTTGGCCTTTTGGTCCAGCTTAAAGGGGTTGTCCCGCGCCAAAACGGGGTTTTTTTTTTTCAATAGCCCCCCCGTTCGGCACGAGACAAACCCGATGCAGGGGTTTAAAAAAAAAAACGCATAGTACTTACCCAAATCCCCGCGCTCCGGTGACTTCTTACTTACCTTGCGAAGATGGCCGCCGGGATCTTCACCCACGGTGGACCGCAGGTCTTCTCCCATGGTGCACCGTAAGCTCTGTGCGTTCCATTGCCGATTCCAGCATCCTGATTGTCTGGAATCGGCACACGTGACGGGGCGGAGCTACGAGGAGCAGCTCTACAGCACGAGCGGCCCCATTCAGAAGGGAGAAGACCGGACTGCGCAAGCGCGTCTAATCGGGAGATTAGACGCTGAAATTAGACGGCACCATGGAGACGAGGACGCCAGCAACGGAACAGGTAAGTGAATAACTTCTGTATGGCTCATAATTAATGCACGATGTATATTACAAAGTGCATTAATATGGCCATACAGAAGTGTATACCCCCACTTGCTTTCGCGGGACAACCCCTTTAAGGTATTATCTGTTGTGTTCTGACTCTGTGGTTTCTGACCTTGGCTATCCCTGACTTTGCTGGATTTTCTGCTACTGACTCAGTAGAAACAGGTTATTATACGGACCATGCTTCTGTCTGCTGTCTGCTCTGACCTGGATTGATCTGACTACACCTCTGTTCACATGATCAGGTAACACATTTTGGTCTAAAGTAGCATTAGCTCCTACATTACAGGGACTTCCAGTGCCTAAAGGCCCCGCAGCAAAGCCTATATCATATAACTGTATAGTGTTATTCCCCACGCACATAAAACTAGCTTAATCTGAAAAGTCATCTGAAACTTTGGGCATGCTTTAAAAAACATAAAACCAAAATAATGACACATTAAAGGGGTTTTCCAGGGAAATACTATTGATGACCTATATCAGAATAGGTCATCAATAGTTAATTAGCCAGGGTCTGTTCCGACCTCCGTGCAGTGGCTGGCGCTCGTAACTGCAGGCACAGCTCTCATTGATTTCAATGAGAGCCATGCCTGCTTCTGCCCCAACCTCTGTGTATTTGCTGTGCTGACAGCTGATCGGTCAGAGTCCTGAGCAATAGACCCCAGGCGATCAACTATTGATGACCTATCCTGAAGATAGGTCATCAATAGTATTTCCCTGGAAAACCCCTTTAATAGAATACAAGCCATCCTGGATAAACTATGCAAATGTAACAGTATGTTTGGGGGAAAAAAAGAAAAATCCTTTCCAACACCAAAGCCTGCCCAGTCTTGAGCTGACTTTTGGTTTCATTTGTGAGGAATCTCCCTTCCTTAAACAATTGTTTAGTTTATGGTTTCCCCTGTATTTCCACTTGCTTGCTAAACTTTCCAACCCATAAAAATATAGACATTGTAGGGAAAGAGGGTTTGAGTTAAAGCCTCAAGTAAATGCTTTATGTTATAGGGACTAATCAGCAGTTTTGATCATAGTGGGCTGGGATGCTGAGACCCTTTCCGATTGCTGAAACATAAGTGCTCACTTGAGCGCTATGTTCCTTAAAGAGAACCTTTCATCACATATGCGCATCACAAAATAAGTTTATGGTGCTTGTAGGAGAGGTTCCAAGGAGTCCAGGGATGTGCTTTGCATAGTTTTTCATTCCCATGGTGTCATGTGAAGCACCATGTTTTATTATGCCAGAGGAAGGATCCTGAGAGGTCTGAAAGCTCGCAATAACATCATGTATTTTTGTTAGCCATTAAAAGGTATCTTCAAAATTATGATCTCTCTTACTGAGAACAATCACGTGTCGCACACATACACACACTCTGTTCTCGATGGGTGCGTGTGCACAGCGTGCAGAGATGAGTTTGTACGCTGACTTCCGTGACTGACGAGGAACAAACAGCTGGGTAAGTATGCAAAGCACATTCCCAGACTCCTTGGAACTTGTCTTATGATTATGAGAATGTTGTGTCTGCTGCTCACCGGTGAAGACGGGTTCCCTTTAAATGAATTTGTTCAGATGACCCAAGGAGAGGCAGGGTTAGCAGTATGGGCCCCAGACCTGTAAATTGTTTTGCTCTGGTCTTCAAAGAGAACAAAATCATTAAGAGCCAAAGTAGCACAGGGCTCAGCTGCACGCTTCTGCCCCTTTACAGCAATCACTGGGAATTTCAGCATCTGGACCACCACCAATCAAACGTTCTGACATGTCCCTGTGACTTATTAGAGGTTTTACTAAAAACTACAGATACCCATTAATTAAACTTGCACTAAAAGCACTTCAAAAAAGGCTATAAAACAGAAAAGCTCATTTAATAACCCTCATGAATGTACTTTATTGACTATTGACTTACATAACATAAACCCCAAACTTACCTGCTCTATCATCATTCTGCACATCACATCTTCGGCATAGTTCTGGAATTGTCTTCAGGGATGTTATAGAATACTGGGGAGGATAAAAAAAACATGGATTATCTTCAACAATTTGGTAGTTGGTACAAGAACCAAGTTCCCAGGACTACATTTGTGCTTTAAAACAACTTGTAAATGCAATTTCCAGCACTTTGCGTGGGTGGATGGGATATGTAACGATCTAAAGTCACATGGAAATTAAACATTGTTTCAGCCATGCTAACTGGGAAACTAAGTAACAAGAAGGAGACTCAGGAAGCAGAAGCTAACTTTTTTAAACATAACCCAGTGCTTGGTTATTTTTGCTCCCAAAGTTTACATTAAGATACATGACACTGTATATACAAAATACTATAATTTCAGAGAAATTAGGTTAGCCCAATAAAAAGTATCATCTAAACCATATGCAGGAGGGCTAAGATGAGTAAAAGTCAGCAGTATTTCGGTACAAAGCAAATATTGGCTACATTAATCTTTTCCTGCTCAGAAATTAAAAAATATTTCTCATGGACAATCCTGTAATTATCGATTTCTTTTTTTGCCTTGTATGACTTCATACCTATATGTGTGGCCTACCATAAGCAGTATATGCGCAGAAGCATCAGGGCATATGTGTGTTAAATTACTAAGTAACAACTTCTTACTGTTGCAGCATAAATGACTTCATTTTTATGTTATTTATCCTTTCACGTTTCTCCTTTTCAATTTCTTTTTTTAAAACGTCCCACTTCTAGCTGTTTTTGCTGCAGGCAGTAGACAGCTTTCGTACATTGTACAGTGAATCGGTTGGTACTGCAGGCCAAGTCTCACTTCAACAAGATGTAGCCTGCAGTGCCAACCCAGGCCACTGTACAATGTGCAGAAGAGTCTTCTTCCCTTATTGTTAATCACTCAATTGATACAGTTTGCAGCCTGTTTCATGTTTGTAAGTTCTGATTTTCAGGTGGTCTTTCCCATTTTGCTGCTGTTCTGCTGTTTGCAATTTACCTTAATGTGGGGGGCCTGTAGCAAGTCTAGTATTCTGCCAGTAGTTTACTGTCCTGCACTCCCTTGCCTGATGTCTCATGCTGCATTGCTCAGTCTGAGGTCCAATCAACATGGGGTATGTTTCTGAATGCCCACCCCTCTGTTCTCCTAGGACGATTCATGTATTTTGGCCAAGTGGTGAGTAAACGTGGCAGAGATTGTGAAGTTTGTTATCACAGTGTCTGCAGATCTTTCAGCCTGCAGCCTGAGCGCACAGGAGCACCCTTGTAAAGACCACTCCTCTTCCATTGCTAAGGAAACATCCCTGTGGCCTTGTTACTACAAAAACTGTGTACCTCCTAACAACAGACTATGAATTGCAGAGCAGTTGGAAGGCAGACCCCTAGCAGCAGCCACTTCAAACATGATTTACAGCAATAAAGTAACAAACGTTTGAAAGCAAGTATACTACAGAAATGATGAGACTAAGGGCAGGCTCACATGAATGAGTCGGATTCCACTTGCAGATATCCACAGCAGAAGACCGAGTGATTGTGGAAGGAATTGTAAAAGTTGTGTAAGCGTACGGTTTTCTGCGCAGATGTATGCGTATGAACAGCATATCGTTCATGCGGCAAAAAGCTTGCATTGAGGGAATGACATTAAAACATTGCACAGTTGACCGCCCAGGCAATAATTTTCTCTCTCTCCCTTCCCAAAATTCCAGCTTTTGCATCTGGCCCCCTATTAAGTTGCAAGCAAATCCACACCCATACACAATGTTAATTGTGTATACAGTGCAGAACGCACGCATCCATAGAGATCAATGGAGCCCGTACATGCGGAATCCGTGCTAAAATAGAGCATGCTGCAACTTTTCATTCCGCTTGCGGAATCCACAATTCCTGCCCGCACGTCTGAGTGAACCGGCAAAAGTCCATGCCTTTTAATACCCGTATATTACCGCATATCGCCCGTATGGACGGTGATCGCGGAATCCGCAATTTAAATCCGGTTGTGTAAAACCGGGCTTACACAAGCTAGTAGATGAGTATAAGTAGTGCCCTTTAAATGAAATGATCTCAAGAATCCAAAAATCAAGCATTCATTTTGATTGTCAGAGTTTTGGACTGGATGGCTTGAATGTTAGATAGAAGTGTCCAAAAATGACCGCTGATTAAGGCTATTGGTAAAATATTTGTTGGGGAAACCTTTTACATGTTTTTGGCAGAAAGGAAACTCCAAAAACTTCTATTCATATCATGATGGTTGTGTATTTTTACATTTTATTTCTCATGTAATACACAGCAGTTTATGACATCACAGTGGGGGATAAAATGAATATCACGTGTAGCACCAGTGACAGTGAGTGCCAGAGCTGAACATTGTGACCAATCAGATGCAGCGCTCAACCACTGAATGACAGCTGAGCACTGCCTCTGATTGGTCACAGCGCTTAGCCAATCAGAGGCAGTACTCAGCCATTCATTGAATTCAATGAATGGCTGCCTTATAGTATAAGTTGATAAACTGCATCATTTGATATCATACTATCTGAATGTTTTTTAACTGTTGACAGTGGGGACTCCTCCATATATTTGTCCTGCTGGACCTCTGTGTAGTTCAACCCTCATCAGAAAAACAGTAAATCATAAAGACTTCACAACAGCCAGCAGCGACTAAATACCTAATTAATGCTTTTCTCTGCAGCTCCATTTATATAAAACAAAAACATGCATTTATATTACATTTCTACAGTCTCAAGGGCAAATAGCACCATACGTAAGATAATGCATAGTAGACAGCCTGAGTAATATTTTCCCGATCCGGGAAGGAGGGTGTGCCTCTATAGAAATTGAATGACCTATAATACATCACTCTGGGCAATAATTAAAAGCACACAAAGTAGCCACTAAGTTTACTTTTAGAATTTAAACATCAACAGACGAAGAGTCTCTACATTTCCACTCACATCATTGTTATATAAACATTAAGTAATATTCAGCTGGCCAATTATGGACACTTTAAGATTCCTTACCAACCACACTGCCTAGAAGGCCAAAGCTAAAAATGGTTTCTCCTCTTTCAAATGTCATACTGGATATGCCAATCAAAAACAAATGTGTAAGAAAAAAGTAGAGCAATTGAATACATTTTACAAATAAAATATTTATAGCCCATTGTAAAATAAAACAGTAAATCCGTGCGGAGTAACCATAAGCCTAACCACATTAAAGATGTTGCTATTAATATTTACGCCATGGTGCCAGCATGGATTAGTATCTCTTTGTTCTGTTTTCCCCATTGCAAGAATTCATTGAAGCATTATTTAGTTGCATTTCCTCTTCCGTTTTTTGGTCACATTTATTGATCTAAGTTTAGGATTTCTAAAAATAATTGTTGGGTCATTTTTTCCAGATTTCTACCTACAACACTTTACTAAAACACTTTTTTTTAACTGTATAAGGGTTCTAGTAAAAGACAGGACTATTGGAATATAAGGTAGCATACCACATACTAATTTAAGGCCTCACATGTATGATAACATTATGGATCAGTGTAGTACAGAATTCTTTGGGCCTATACTGTGCCTTTGATTTTCTATGATAGCATACAGAGGTTTTCCATGTAATGAGCTAAATAGTGGTATTCTCAATTGCATGAAATATTACTGAACTATTCTTCCCTCAAAGCAATATAATATATTAGTGAAGCAGAATAGAGTGGCACATATTGGGGCACTACAATGTGCATGAGCACTTGTGATCAGGGTTAAGCCTTTGCAATCCAATTTTGGATTCAGGATTTCCAAGGGGGCTTTCTCCTTCTGCCATTATACAATGGCACCATCTGCTGGATAAAGCCAGTACTGCGGTACATGCTGGAAAGGCCCCCAACAACAGAGCAGCCAGTAATCTACAGTAAGAATACCCTGCCGGACGTCTTCCGACATCGAAGCGGTACAGCCTTCAATCAGAAAGTCTTTAGACATCAGACAGTGGATTGGAAAGGGCTAAAGGGGTTGTCTCACAAATACAACTTATTTGTAAATACATACTGGTCCAATGATCAGCTGATCGGTCTGGGCCTCAGGGTTAGGATCTGGTTAGTGCTTTTAAATTGTTCTTTTCAATAGTTTTTTAAAATAACATCCGGATTGGGGAACCTGTGAGAAGAGAGATTTTTATCCAGGTCTCCCAAATGTAACTGTAATGGTGTCCTTAGGGGTAGATACAAATAAACAATAAGGTTTAGGAGCAATACAATTAAATAATCACATGCCGGTAAGTGCAAAGGAGTATTCTACTTCCTGCCTCACCATTCAGCAGAACCTGATAGATTCAGGCAGCACAGTTACGTCATCTTGCTGCTAACGTGTCTCCAGAAGGCCTGGGAAGGACACATGATATACTTAACTTACTTTGATCCCTGAGGGAAAACCATTGGTTGACATCTTGAGGTTATTAGCCACTATGTTCAAGGCATCAGATGTTCAGCTCGCCATCTCTCAAGAAGTTCAAATAGCAAAACTCTTCTCCACATGTTACTATGAGACGGATGTAAATTTAGGGGATACATGAAGACAAAAGACTGGCATCTTGATGTCAAAACTTGGACAGGTAAGTATTATTTACTTGGCGGGGGCACTCTTATTTTCAAGGGTCACAATGCATATCATTATTAATTTCAGGTAGCGCTGTGTGTATCATAATTTCAGAGTGCATAGTGCATATCAATTAATTCCATGGGGCACAGGGTAGTATTCCTTTCTGGGAGGACAGTGAAGATTATTATTTATTTCTGCCGCCAAATTGTGCTATTTTCAGGTCACATAGTGTGTCTCGCTGCTATTATCAGAGCCACAAACTTTGAGGAGTCAAGAGGTAGTAGGAAGGATTGAAAAGGTTCTGGACCAAATGGAGAAGAAAAGGAAAACTCCGAACAGGAACAACTCCTTTGAGTCACTGAATGTCACTGGATATTCCGCTATCAGTGCAGGTGAACATGCACATCGGGGTAACATAGAAACATAGTATGTTAGGCTGAATGAAAATAATATCCATCTAGTTCAGCCTGTCTTACCCCCAACCCCCCACCCCTTTTGGTCCAGAGGAAGACAACCCCTCCCCCAATTTAGCTCATTTAGAGGAAACAAATTCCTTCCTAACTCCATAATGGCAGCCAGCGTAATCCCTGGATCAATATTTGAGATAAACAACCCCGCTGGTCATTTAATGTCTATATCCTGTAATATCGTAGTGCTCTAGAAAGAGGTCTAGTCCTCTCTTAAACTCCTCTATGGATTTTGCCATCACCACATCCTCAGGCAAAGAGTTCCATAGTCTCACAGCTCTTACAGTAAAGAACCCCCTTCTGTGTTGGTGATAAAACCTTCTTTCTTCTAGACATAGAGAATGCCCTCTTGTTACCGTTGCAGTCCTGGGTATAAACAGATCATGGGAGAGATCCTTGTATTGTCACCTAATGTATTATATATCGTTATTTGATCGCCCCTTAAACGTCTTTTTTTCCAGGGTGAATAATCCCAATTTTGATAGCCTCTCTGGGTATTCTAGTCCTCCCATTCTGCTTATTAATTTAGGTACCCTTCTTTGAACCCCTTCACTGCAACATCTTTCCTGAGCACCGGTGTCCAGAACTGTACACAGTATTCCATGTGGGGCCTAACAAGTGCCTTATATAGTGGAAGAATAATGTTCTCGTCCCTTGCCCCTATGCCTCTTTTAATGTACCCCAAGACTTTATTTGCTTTTGCAGCAGCTGATTGGCATTGATTGCTCCAGTTAAATCTACAGTTCACTAGTACCCCCAGGTTTTTTCCATATCACTTTTCCCTAGCAGTACCCTATTTACTGTATATTGGTGACATCCATTTCTCCTGTCCATGGGTAGGAGCCAGAAGTGTAAAAGCAGGCATCACTCTGATTGAAATTCATGGGAACAAAGCCTTCTATTACACTTCTGGCTCCTCATTGTGGTTAGCAGAGAAGCCTTCTATTACACTTCCAGCTCTGACCCCAATATAGACATCCAACTCCATTGCACTGACAGCGGCCTGGAGAATCAGATGAATCCTGAGAGGTGGACCTTAGGGCTCCGGTCCACGGATGATAGTGCATTATGTTACTCGCGGCGATAATCTGGCAGCGAGTAATGCAGTGCATGCTTTCCACAGTGTTGCTATGGAAAGCGCAGCCCCCTGTCCACGAGCGGAAAATCATAGCTATTCTCCGCTCGCGGGACTCAAATCGCGGCATGCTGAGATTCTCCGCAGTGAGCCTATATGTCAAATAGCTCACTGCGGAGAACTGTGTCAATTCTCTCCCCTGCTCACCCACCGGCCGCGGCATATCGCTAGCAATGGCTAGCTGTGGACAGGAGGCCTAATTTATCTTAAAATTTGTCTCCTTAATGCAGTAAAATATTAAAATAAACAGTTAGTTAGTACCGATGTTCCTCACCAACAACCAAAGGCCCCACCTCACAGTTTGAGAAGCACTCTACCAAGCCATGGCAACCAAATAGACAATGCAAATGGAACTGGACTTAATATACAGCCTACTTAACCCTTACCCTTTACCAGTTTGTGTATTTGTAATCCATACAATTAAATCTGCAACGTTATTAAGATGTACAATTTTTTTTTGCTATAACTAGATACTAGATTGAAACTTTTTAAAACGAATGTATTGAAAAGAACATTTTAAATTTATGATGCCTTTCAGATGACCTGCAGATTTCAGCTTCATCGTTCCAAAGTCAAGAAAAATAAATAAATAAACAAGCCGTGAAATTTTTATCAAAACCGCATATTTTTCAGGTTCAGCTAGGGAACTTCAGGATTTTGGCCTGGACTTGCTCCTATTATGTCTGCCAGCAGCAAATGATCTGATGATATCACTAGCTGCTAGTATGTCTGTGCAGTAACTATGTAACCGAGCAGCCGTGGATATTGCATTTCCCTGCTCTGCTACTTTCCTTTCACTAAATGATACATTGAATATTTTTATACAAGATGTTATTTGCCCATTTACCTTACTAAGTTTTTTTTTTTAAACTACCTTAGATACTGTAATTGTTAAAATTTTAAACGGCTACACAACACACAAGCATATGGTAAAGTTGGACATCTGTCCAATGGGTCTCCTAAAGATTTGCTCCTACCATTAATGCTAACACTCCCAACTAGCTTCCACCTCTGAATTCATGTTACAATATAAAACACTGACTCACCAATTCCATCCAGTAACCACCAAGAACTCTGCTCTAAATATGTAAATATGACACAGAGAAAACTCAATATCAGATATTAAGTGCCGCAATGCCAGCCTAGAAATGGGACTTTCATCACTTTTTGTGGCATGTGATGTGATAAATAAAATGGTCATAAAGGATACATGTCAGTGAAGTCAACTATACCAAAGTTCTCATTAAGGAGGATATTACAGTATATGAACGGTGTTGTCATACTCCAGCCCTTCACAGAATAGACGTTTCTGCCTCTGTGAAGTGTTTTCATACTCCAAAACAATCCAAAAATCTCAATGCCAGAAAGAAAAGTAGTTTATATAGTTCCACCATGAATTCATTCATAACGTAATAAGCCATCCCTATGCAGCTCCAAGGTTCCATCATTCACACATTATGACAACTTTCTGAGATGAGGCTATAGGTTTACTTGCCGTTTTAGGTGAAAACCTTTTTCCCCAAGAGTCCTTTATCCAGCACTGTATCAGCTGCCTTCTCCTCTGTCTCACAAGTTCTGAATGCACACTCCTGAGAAAGGGGGTTTCAATATGCATGCACATGTTTGAGAGAGGGGGTGTCTCCCAAAATATGGATGCACATAATAAGTCTGTGGAAATTCCCAGTGATTGACTGATCAGATATATTGTGGGATATTTTTTACACAAATGTTAGGCCGAAGAACAGCTTAAATTGATTATCCCTTTTCGGGGACTATTCTTTATTCTACCATGTGTGGTGAGCTGTTTATGGCTAAACGCTCACTGTGGACTATTTGATATATAACGATAAACACTGAAGGCTACTTTATTAGAGGCATCAATTAGTGCATTGGACCTCCTTTGGCCTTCAGAACAGCAATTGCCATAGATTCCACAAGATGTTGAAATCATCCTGCAGGAATATTGGCCCAAATGGACAAGAGAGCTTTTTGAAGTTTCTGCAAATGGGATGGAGATACCAACATGCCCTGAACAGCTGACAGGAAGACAATGATTCATGCTGCTGGCACCGAATTCTGACCCTCTCATTAGCACAGTGCAACAGAATTCTGGATTCACCTGACCAAGTGATGTTTCTCCACTGCTGTGTGATCCAGTTTTTGCAGTCTTTTGCCCTATGGAGTCTTGCCTTTCTGTTTCTCTTACACAGATATGGCACCTGAACTAGTCGCTTGCTGTTATATCCCATCAGTACAAAGGAAAGATGACGAGTTGTGCTTTCAGACACATTAGTTGGAGAACCAGTTTTATAGTCAGCTATAATTTGTTTAACTGTTCATTAGGACACTTCTTGACATCCTCCTCTGACCCTTTTTTGAGGAGAAGTTGTTGACATCCACAGGATCCCCTTTTGCTATTTGTTTTTCTCAACACTGTTACAAGAGAAAACCCCACAAGGTTGGAAGTTTTGAACTACTGACCTAGCAAGGCAGGCAGCAATAACCATGCCTCGTTCAAAGTTGCTCAGATCGCTTTATTTTCTGGTTGATTCACACTAAGGGCTCATTCACATGGGCATATGCGTAAACTTCTGCCTGCAAATGGACAGCATTTCATATGCAGCCCTTGAAGGACTGTGTATGATACGCGGAGAAATAGAGTATGCAGCAATTTGGTTCTCCTGCATGTTATACGCAGTGTCTGCTCGAAGTCCAAATGCAGGTGTGAATGTAAGAATGATATAATAATAATAATCTTTATTTATATAACACCAACATATTCCGCAGCGCTTACAAAACAGGGGAGAACAGATACAAAGAAAAAAGATACAAAAACCAGTTACATGGAGTAATCAATTAATGGAGACAGTAGGGGTGCGGGTTCTGCTCCAACGAGCTTACATACTACAGATAATGGGGTAATACAGAAGGAAAAAGGGGCTGGAGATGTGCACGGTATGGCCAGGTGGAAAAGTGTGGATGCTATACACATAGGCAATGGTCAGACGAACAGTGTGGTGGCTGAATCGGTGTGACTACAGGGAGCAGTTGATTACGGCTAGCAGGGATTGCAGTTGGTAGGACAGGGAGCATGTTATCAAGGAGAGTACAGAACGGTTTGGTTTAGGTGATGTAGTATGCCTCCCTGAAAAGGTGAGTTTTTAGAGTGTGCCTGGAGTTTTGTGTGTCAGTGATTGCCCAGATAGTTTTGGGTAGTGCGTTCCAGAGGACTGGTGCTGCTCTGGAGAAGTCCTCGAGGTGGTAACGAGTGTTCGAATAAAAGGGGCACTTAATCTGATGAGTGGAGGGCACGGACTGGGTGGTGGATTGAGATAAGAGAGGCAATGTAGGGTGGCTTGGTGTTATGGAGAGCTTTGTGGATGAGGGTAATGAGTTGAAATTGAATTCTGTATTTGACGGACAGTCAGTGCAGTGACTGGCACAGGGCAAAGTTGTCTGAGTAGCAGCTGGACCGGAAGATGAGCCTGGCTGCCACATTTAGGATGGATTGGAGGGGGTAAAGTCTGGAGCAGGGGAGGCTGATCAGCAGCGAGTTGCAATAATCAAGCTGAGAGAGGATGAGGGCAATAGTGAGCATTTTTAGCATGTCCACAGTGAGAAAAGGGCGGATTCTTGCAATATTCTTGAGGTGCAGCAGACATGTTCGGGCCCAGTTTGGATGTAGGAGATAAAGGAGAGTTTGGAGTCAAAGATAACCTCCAAGACAGCGGGCGTGCTGTCTGGGAATTATGGTGGTGCCACACACTAAAATGGAGATCTCAGGATGAGGTCGGTTAGTAGAGGGTGGAAACACCAACAGGTCAGTTTTTGAGAGATTCAATTTCAGGTAGAGAGAAGACATAGTGCTAGAGACAGCGGACAGACACTTGGTGGTGTTCAAGAATGTTACTGTGATGTTGCGGGAGGAGGATTATAACTGGGTGTCGTCAGCATAGAGATGGTATTGAAGGACAAATCTCCCAATATTTTGTCCAACGGGGGCTGTGTAGATGGAGAAGAGAGGAGGGCCAAAGACCGAGCCCTGGGGGACCCAAACAGCATGGGGAAGAGGAAGGGAGGTAGAGCCAGCAAAGGAGATGCTGAATAAGCAGTCAGATTGGTAGGAGGAGAACCAGAAAAGAGCAGTGTCCTTTAGGCTGATGGAGCAAAGCATGTTGGGGAGGAGTTTGTGGTCAACAGTGTCAAATGCTTCACTGCCTCCATTCACTATGTGTTACGCAAAGGGGAAATAGGTGTGTGTAATATGCAGTGACAATACCCCCATGGGAATGAGCCCTAAAACGGATCCACGTAAAACTTGCTCGGTTGATTTTATGCTGCACTCTATCACCTGTCTAATTTGCATAGACATAAGTTCCAATCATTAAAGGTCATTTGTCTCTACTAAAGTGACAATTCAGTGTATAACAGAGTATGACATTGTGTGGGCACTGTTTGTCATTACTTAGGTACAGTATATCATCTAGTAGGCACAATATGATGCTATGTGGGCACTATATGGCTTTATAAAGGCAAAGTATCACACTATGCCTGCGGCTCTGTCAAGGCAATGTGAGCATTGTTTATCTAGGCATGTATAGCACAATGCTGTCCCTCTGTCTTCTCTCAGAAAGCTGTGCTAAATAGCAAACTTGGCTCAGCCATAATGAATAGAGATGAGCGAACGTACTCGTCCGAGCTTGATACTCGTTCGAGTATTAGCGTGTTCGAGATGCTCGTTACTCGTAACGAGTACCACGCGATGTTCGAGTTACTTTCAGTTTCCTCTCTGAGACGTTAGCACGCTTTTCTGGCCAATTGAAAGACAGGGAAGGCATTCCAACTTCCCCCTGCGTCGTTCAAGCCCTATACCACCCCCCTGCTGTGAGTGGCTGGGGAGATCAGGTGTCACCCGAGTATAAAAATCGGACCCTCCTGCGGCTCGCCTCAGATGCGTTGTGAGATAGCTGAGGGACAGTGCTATAGTGTTGGAGCTGCTGTAGGGAGAGCGTTAGGAGTTAGTGTAGGCTTCAAGAACCCCAACGGTCCTTCTTAGGGCCACATCTAACAGTGTGCAGTAGTGTGGAGGCTGCTTTTAGCAGTGTTGCACATTTTTTTTTTTTTTGCTATATCGGCCGTGCAGAGCATTGCGCCCTGCAGTAATACTACAGGGACAGAAGTGGTGGTTAGGCAGGGAGAGTGTTAGGAGTTAGTGTAGGCTTCAAGAACCCCAACGGTCCTTCTTAGGGCCACATCTAACCGTGTGCAGTAGTGTGGAAGCTGCTTTTAGCAGTGTTGCACTTTTTTTTTTTTTGCTATATCGGCCGTGCAGAGCATTGCGCCCTGCAGTAATACTACAGGGACAGAATTGTGTAGGCAGGGCCAGAAGACATATATTATAGATTGAATATACGCAGTGGTCCTTTTGCAAAAAAATCTTTGAAAAACAAATATTTGGCCTGCCTGTCACTCTGCTCAGTGTTCTGGGTCTGCTGCGGGTTATAGTTCTCCAAATAAATACGCAGCCAGCTAAGTGTTACAGCAGGCTTGCGCAAAATTATTTCCTGGCTCTGAAATCACCGCTCTGTTGCACTTAATAACAGACAGTGCAACACTGCAGTTCCGTCACACACATCAGGGACAGAATTGCGTAGGCAGGGCCAGAAGACATATATAGATTGAATATACGCAGTGGTCCTTGTGCAAAAAAAGATTAGAAAAAAATCTATTTGGCCTGCCTGTCACTCTGCTCAGTGTTCTGGGTCCGTGTGTGCTGGGGGTAAAATTTCTCCAAATAAATACGCAGCCAGCTAAGTGTTACAGCAGGCTTGCGCAAAATTATTTCCTGCCGTTCCCTAAGCGAACTCAGCCTCAAACCACAGGCCAATAAGCGGCACATTTAATTACAGTGTTGTGTTTCTGCATTCCTGGTAATACAGCATGCTGAGGGGTAGGGGTAGGCCTAGAGGACGTGGGCGCGGCCGAGGACGCGGAGGCCCTAGTCCGGGTGTGGGCACAGGCTGAGCTCCTGATCCTGGTGTAGCGCAGCCGACTGCTGCGGGATTAGGAGAGAGGCACGTTTCTGGCGTCCCCACATTCATAGCACATTTAATGGGTCCACGCGGTAGACCCTTATTAGAAAATGAGCAGTGTGAGCAGGTCCTGTCGTGGATGGCAGAAAGTGCTTCGAGCAACCTATCGTCCACCCAGAGTTCTGCGCCTTCCACTGCTGCAACTCAGAATCCTCTGGCTGCTGCTCCTCCTTCCTCCCAGCCTCCTCACTCCATGAAAATGAGACATTCTGAGGAGCGGGCAGACTCCCAGGAACTGTTCTCGGGCCCCTGCTCAGATTGGGCAGCAGTGGTTCCTCTCTCACCAGAGGAGTTTATCGTGACTGATGCCCAACCATTGCAAAGTTCCCGGGGTCCGGGGGATGAGGCTGGGGACTTCCGGCAACTGTCTCAAGAGCTTTCAGTGGGTGAGGAGGCCGATGACGATGAGACACAGTTGTCTATCAGTGAGGTAGTAGTAAGGGCATTAAGTCCGAGGGAGGAGCGCACCGAGGATTCTGAGGAAGAGCAGCAGGACGATGAGGTGACTGACCCCACCTGGTTTGCTACGCCTACTGAGGACAGGTCTTCAGAGGGGGAGGCAAGGGCAGCAGCAGGGCAGGTTGCAAGAGGCAGTGCGGTGGCCAGGGGTAGAGGCAGGGCCAGACCGAATAATCCACCAACTGTTTCCCAAAGCGCCCCCTCACGCCATGCCACCCTGCAGAGGCCGAGGTGCTCAAAGGTCTGGCAGGTTTTCACTGAGAGTGCAGACGACCGACGAACAGTGGTGTGCAACCTTTGTCGCGCCAAGATCAGCCGGGGAGCCACCACCACCAGCCTCACCACCACCAGCATGCGCAGACATATGATGGCCAAGCACCCCACAAGGTGGGACGAAGGCCGTTCACCGCCTCCGGTTTGCACCACTGCCTCTCCCCCTGTGCCCCAACCTGCCACTGAGATCCAACCCCGCTCTGAGGACACAGGCACTACCGTCTCCTGGCCTGCACCCACACCCTCACCTCCGCTGTCCTCGGCCCCATCCACCAATGTCTCTCAGCGCACCATCCAGCCGTCGCTAGCGCAAGTGTTTGAGCGCAAGCGCAAGTACGCCGCCACGCACCCGCACGCTCAAGCGTTAAACGTGCACATAGCAAAATTTATCAGCCTGGAGATGCTGCCGTATAGGGTTGTGGAAACGGAGTCCTTCAAAAGTATGATGGCGGCGGCGGCCCCGCGCTACTCAGTTCCCAGTCGCCACTACTTATCCCGATGTGCCGTCCCAGCCCTGCACGACCACGTCTCCCGCAACATTGTACGCGCCCTCACCAACGCGGTTACTGCCAAGGTCCACTTAACAATGGACACGTGGACAAGCACAGGCGGGCAGGGCCACTATATCTCCCTGACGGCACATTGGGTGAATTTAGTGGAGGCTGGGACCGAGTCAGAGCCTGGGACCGCTCACGTCCTACCCACCCCCAGAATTGCGGGCCACAGCTCGGTGCTGGTATCTGCGGCGGTGTATGCTTCCTCCACTAAACCACCCTCCTCCTCCGCAACCTCTGTCTCGCAATCAAGATGTGTCAGCAACAGCACGTCGCCAGCAGTCGGTGTCGCGCGGCGTGGCAGCACAGCGGTGGGCAAGCGTCAGCAGGCCGTGCTGAAACTACTCAGCTTAGGAGATAAGAGGCACACGGGCCACGAACTGCTGCAGGGTCTGACAGAGCAGACCGACCGCTGGCTAGCGCCGCTGAGCCTCCAACCGGGCATGGTCGTGTGTGACAATGGCCGTAACCTGGTGGCGGCTCTGCAGCTCGGCAGCCTCACGCACGTGCCATGCCTGGCCCACGTCTTTAATTTGGTGGTTCAGCGCTTTCTGAAAAGCTACCCACGCTTGTCAGACCTGCTCGGAAAGGCGCGCCGGCTCTGCGCACATTTCCGCAAGTCCCACACAGACGCTGCCACCCTGCGCACCCTGCAACATCGGTTTAATCTGCCAGTGCACCGACTGCTGTGCGACGTGCCCACACGGTGGAACTCTACGCTCCACATGTCTCTGTGAGCAGCGTAGAGCTATAGTGGAATACCAACTCCAACATGGGCGGCGCAGTGGGAGTCAGCCTCCTCATTTATTTTCAGAAGAGTGGGCCTGGTTGGCAGACATCTGCCAGGTCCTTTGAAACTTTGAGGAGTCTACCCAGGTGGTGAGTGGCGATGCTGCAATCATTAGCGTCACCATTCCTCTGCTATGCCTCTTGAGAAGTTCCCTGCAAAGCATAAAGGCAGACGCTTTGCACTCGGAAACAGAGCCGGGGGAAGACAGTATGTCGCTGGATAGTCAGAGCACCCTCCTGTCTATATCTCAGCGCGGTGAGGAGGAGGAGGAGGAAGATGAGGAGGAGGGGGAAGACACAGCTTGGCCCACTGGTGACGGTAGACATGCTGGTGGCCTGTCATCCTTTCAGCGTGTATGGCCTGAGGAAGAGGAGGAGAAGGAGGAGGATCCTGAAAGTGATCTTCCTAGTGAGGACAGCCATGTGTTGCGTACAGGTACCCTGGCACACATGGCTGACTTCATGTTAGGATGCCTTTCTCGTGACCCTCGCGTTACACGCATTCTGGCCACTACGGATTACTGGGTGTACACACTGCTCGACCCACGGTATAAGGAGAACCTTTCCACTCTCATACCCGAAGAGGAAAGGGGTTCGAGAGTGTTGCTATACCACAGGACCCTGGCGGACAAACTGATGGTAAAATTCCCATACGACAGCGCTAGTGGCCGAAGGCGCAGTTCCGAGGGCCAGGTAGCAGGGGAGGCGCGGAGATCAGGCAGGATGTACAGCACAGGCAGGCCAACACTCTTTAAGGCCCTTGACAGCTTTATGGCTCCCCAGCAAGACTGTGTCACCGCTCCCCAGTCACGGCTGAGTCGGCGGGAGCACTGTAAAAGGATGGTGAGGGAGTACGTAGCCGATCGCACGACCGTCCTCCGTGACGCCTCTGCCCCCTACAACTACTGGGTGTCGAAGCTGGACACGTGGCCTGAACTCGCGCTGTATGCCCTGGAGGTGCTTGCTTGTCCTGCGGCTAGCGTCTTGTCAGAGAGGGTGTTTAGTGCGGCTGGGGGAATCATCACAGATAAGCGTACCCGCCTGTCAACCGACAGTGCCGACAGGCTAACACTCATCAAGATGAACAAAGCCTGGATTTCCCCAGACTTCTCTTCTCCACCAGCGGACAGCAGCGATACCTAAACAATACGTAGGCTGCACCCGCGGATGGAAGCATCGTTCTCTCTCACCATCCAAAACGGGGACCTTTTCACTTCATCAATCTGTGCATAATATTCCTCCTCCTCCTCCTGCTCCTCCTCCTGAAACCTCACATAATCACGCCGAACGGGCAATTTTTCTTAGGCCCACAAGGCTCAGTCATATAATTTTTCTAAACAATTTTTATACGTTTCAATGCTCATTAAAGCGTTGAAACTTTCACCTCCACCAATTTTTATTGTAACTGGGCTGCCAATTAAGCCACATTAACCAAAGCGATTAATGGGTTTCACCTGCCCTCTTGGTTGGCCATGGCCAATTTTTCTGATGTACATTAGTACTGTTGATACAGCAATTTTTGTGGGCCCTCGCCTACAGTGTAATCAAATGAATTTTTAGCTCACCTGCATTACAGCTGACGTTACATCCGCTGTGTTGGGCAATGCAATGGGATATTTTTATGTACCGCCGGTGGGTTCCAGGGAGCCACCCATGCTGTGGGTGCACAGGGAGTTGTAAATGCATCTGTTTCCACTTCTAAAGAACCCCAGTCTGACTGGGGCATGCAGTGTGGGCCGAAGCCCACCTGCATTAAGCACGACATTACTACCTCAGCTGTGTTGGGCAATGCAATGGGATATTTTTATGTACCGCCGGTGGCTTCCTGGCACCCACCCATGCTGTGGGTGCACACGGAATTCCTATTGCGGAGTTGTACCTGCCTGTGGCTATTTATAAAAAACCGCGGTCTGACTGGGGCGTGCAGACACCTTGACAGAATGAATAGTGTGTGGCACATAGGTTCCCCATTGCTATGCCCACGTGTGCAGCTCCAGATGGAGGTGGCACAGGATTGGATTTCTCATTGCTTCTGTACAGCATTGTGGGCTATCGTCCCGCCCCTTTTAAAGAGGGTCGCTGCCTAGCCGTGCCAACCCTCTGCAGTGTGTGCCTGCGGTTCCTCTGGCAGATGCACTTATAAATAGACATGAGTGTGGCGTGGCATGAGGGCAGCTGAAGGCTGCGCAGGGACAATTTGGTGTGCGCTGTGGACACTGGGTCGTGCGGGCGGGTTGGGCAGCATGTAACCCAGGAGAAGTGGCAGCAGAGTGTCATGCAGGCAGTGATTGTGCTTTGTTGGAGGTAGTGTGGTGCTTAGCTAAGGTATCCATTGCTAATGAGGGCTTTTCAGAAGTAAAAGTTGTTGGGAGGGGGGGGGGGCCACTCTTGCCGCTATTGTGGCTTAATAGTGGGACCTGGGAACTTGAGATGCAGCCCAACATGTAGCCCCTCGCCTGCCCTATCCGTTTCTGTATCATTCCCATCACTTTCTTGAATTGCCCAGATTTTCACAAATGAAAACCTTAGCGAGCATCGGCAATATACAAAAATGCTCGGGTCGCCCATTGACTTCAATGGGGTTCATTACTCGAAACGAACCCTCGAGTATCGCGAAAAGTTCGTCTCGAGTAACGAGCACCCGAGCATTTTGGTGCTCGCTCATCTCTAATAATGAACTCTGAGTTATGTTGCATTTGTACCATAGAATAAAATGTATTTTTTTCTTGTTTTTTTTTTTTTTAAAGGGTTAACATTTTCTGTGCATTCACTCTAACATATGCCAAAAACATTCCCCTAGCTTTTAGCAAACCTGATTGTTAACAGGTCCAAGTGTGCTATTATAATGAGACACAAACGAAGGTAGGGATTATGTGAGAATGTTATAGCAGTAATAACTTTACTTTACAAAGTGTCTCTCCCATCTTGAAAAATGTTACAGAGCAGAGAAGTTTGATCCTAGTATGTGCTAAACCAGCCTTCTCCCTGGGAACAATAGCCACAATGTATTTTGAAAGGAAGTCGTAGAAAGTGATGTGTCAATTGAAGGAAAAAGGAAACCATTCAGAGCTTAGAAAACAGCTTTCCTGCCTACATTTTTGTGGGAACATTTAGTGTTAAGGTTAATACACCACAAAATACTCTCCTATAAAGAAAGCCTAGGTGCCTCTATGTTCCCACCAACACGTTTTCTGTTCAGTAGTGCTCATTATGAGTACTGTGCGATCATTTATTTCCTCTTGGAACAATTTTTATGCATTGACTATAAAACAATATATCAATATGGTCCTTTATACCTAATCAAAAACACATACACTAACTCCAGAAGAAGCAAAACACTTCTACAGCTGTGAGGCCAACACAGCCAAGAAATGGACAACCATTTAATGCAACATGTAAACAGGCATCCAAAAGAAACATTACCTATTTTCTATGGCTAAGCACTTCGTATCATCACTACAAATGTAACAAAGCTGGGCTTGTTTATTTGGCCAAAATGTGGTAATATCACAACATATTATTCATAGGATGGCATATACAGTACCAAGATATCAATAGGCTTTTGCAACCATTTTTAATTGCTCTAATGTATCTAGACATATAATAATGGAATCATGATTTAAAATGGAATAGCCTACTATGGTGTGTAGAAGAAGAAGCTTTGATCCTATATAAAGCCCTAGGTTCACGTCGAACAACATTCACATAGTGTTTGTAAGTTCTCCCGTGTTTCATAATCACCCTTATTTACCTCCTTGCAGATGTTGTCCTTGGTCTGATTTCAACTTAGGACATCAACACTGCAAGGCAACAGCTAACCACAGAGCCACCATGCTTCTTCTTTCTCCTCCTCCTTAATAAATGTATGTACTATATAAATAATAGTGATTATTCTGAACAAGAAACCCATAAAAACACAAGGAGAACATACAAACTCCAAGTAGATGCTGTCCTTGGACAGATTTGAATCTTGGATCCCAGCATCAAAAGGCAACGGTGCTAACTGCTGAACCACAGGGCAAGAGAAGGCACCACCACCAGGTTAGGCGAGGATGAACCACCAGTTCAGGTTCACAGAAAACTGACTTTTTAGCAAAGTTGAACCTGAAACAGAATTTGACTGGTTCGTGCACTGAACGCTATAAGTAATATAAATCACTGAGGCAGAGGGGTCCAAATAATATATATCAAAAGCCCTTTTTGGAGGTTGGCTTGCTTGACGTGACATCTCTTTTAATAGGGTAGTAGATGCCTACATTGAGCTGGCCCATATCCACTAATTAGGTGTCACACCTCTGCATAAGTGTGATTTTCCCTCTTTGGAGGTTGGCTCATTTGACGTGACATCTCAATACTTATATATTGGTATTTGCACTCCGTTGCATGGCCTGGTTTCAGTCTTCTGAAACTACTTTTGGTTTAGGTAGTCCCAAACTATTTGGTATGTGCACTAGATTTTTCTTTTGGAGGTAATCCCAACACGATTAAAACTTTGGATGTGATTTGAATTTCACCATAGGTTGATATTCACAGCCGGGTGTTATACCTATCTCTCCCCTGGAGTAAGAACTAGAATGATGTGATTGGGTGCCCTCAGTTCCATGTGTGTATGATTGTTTTGTAGCCCTTATTTTAAACTTATCAATAAAATATTTTAGTAAAATACAATATTGTAATGAAAATACTCCAGAAAAAATCTCATTTCAGTACAATACAACTACAGCCTAAAACATATTCTACTGTGTGCACACAGATTAAAGGGGTTGTCTCGCGGCAGCAAGTGGGGTTATACACTTCTGTATGGCCATATTAATGCACTTTGTAATATACATCGTGCATTAAATATGAGCCATACAGAAGTTATTCACTTACCTGCTCCGTTGCTAGCGTCCCCGTCGCCATGGATCCGTCTAATTCTGATGTCTTCTGGAGTTTTTAGACGCACTTGCGCAGTCCGTGCTTCTGGCTGGTGAATGGGGCCGCTCGTGCCGGAGAGCTGGTCACCGCGTCGTCATCGTAGCTCCGCCCCGTCACGTGTGCCGATTCCAGCCAATCGGGAGGCTGGAATCGGCAATGGAACGCACAGAGCCCATGGTGCACCATGGGAGAAGACCCGCGGTGCATCGTGGGAGAAAACCGCAGTGCATCCCTGGGAAAGGACCAGTGGCCATCTTAGGGAGAAGATTTTTATAACTCCATATTTCATCGGATCGGTGAGTAGCAAGCGGTTTAAAAACCGCTTTAAATTGCTATTTTATGCCGGGGGGGTGACAGGGGGAATGGGGTAATGTTAAATTTTGATGTTTGCCGCGAGACAACCCCTTTAAATTAAGGACATGGTAAAGTCACCGGTTACACACAGATTCAGGTTGAGGCTCTGAATCATGTCTCAGTCTGGGCTTCTTTCAGTCAATGTGAGGTTAGCTGTCCAGTTGCTCAGTTTCAGGAAAGCAGCGGTAAAGTCCATTATTCATGCTGGAGCAGGCAAAATGACCAGAATATTTATATTGGATTACCACTAATGTGTGCGAGACACACTCTGCCGAATAGGAGTACATTTTCCAAACTTCAAGCTACAGTATGAGGTGAATTAAAGGTCAGGATGAAAACTTTATAAGAGGGACAGTTTAAAGAGAATATGTCATTATGACTATATATTAAATAAGGAAACACATAAGATATCCTAAGGCTGGGTGCTCCCCCAAGCCCAAATTCCCCAGTACAGGTGTGAAACCACCCCAAATTCTGGGTATCTACTGTATATAGTTATATATTTACAGCTGGTATAAACTATACATCCTGTATATAGTGATATTAATCATGCTGGTATAACCTGGGCCAGTGCATACCAGCATGGTCTATATGTATTTATACCATATGTATATATATAAATATATACAGGAGATACACAGGTTATACCAACATTGTCTATATCACTATATACGGGATGTATATGGCTGCTCCCACATGAGCATCTGTTAAAACACTGCGTTTCAAACGCAGTGTTTTAACGTTTTCAAAAGCATTCAAAAGCGATTGACAGTGTTTAATGCACCCCCATCTTTAAAAAGTGAAAAATGTATTTGTTCTTCGTAGGCTCCTACATGCTCTGACAGATCTTGACTAAAGAGAAACCCATTGGACAAGTGCAGCCAAAAGCAGATAAATAAAATTACTGCAAATGAGTGAGACAAGTGAACAACATGACCAATGACTTAGAGGGGTATTCCAGCGCTGGGATGTTATTTTCAGTTTTCAACTATTGACTGGATGGGTGAAAACTAATAGATTATTGGTCTTCCAACAGCTGGGACCCCCACTGATCCTGAGAATGGGGGACCTGTGCCCCCTCATCCTATTTCACAGTTCAACATACACTGTTCCATTTCTATTGAGTTCTCAGGAGCAGTGAGTACCCCAGCGGTCAGACCTCCACTGTTCTATCAGTTTTTACCCATCCAGTGGATGGGTGCAGACTGAGGTAAAACGTCCCATCACCAGTATACCCCTTTAAAAATAAGCAGGAAAGAGACAGGAGCTCAAGGGCTGCAGAGACCCCTCACAGCATGAGGCCCAAATTCAAAACAAGCGGGAAAGAGCCAGACCATCAAGGGCTGCAGAGACCTTGGAACAGCATCAGGCCCAAATTGAAAAGGAGAACGATGCAGCCAGTGCATCAAGGGTTTCAGAAGCCCTGGAGGTCGGCTATCAGTCACAGCCGTCTGCTACTGAATGGCGTGAGCTCACTTCTGAACCTGCACTATCCTCATGACGTAAGTTTGCGTCTTATTGCCTTAAGTACCATGCGCGTAGGACGTAAACTTACATTCTATAGCCGTAAGGAGTTAACAAACATGTACCTTACAAAGGGTGAGTGTAGATATAGTAGCATTTCTATTTGGTTTTATCTCTTGGTGAGTTTGTTACTTTAAAAATAAGATACTCTATATGGCAGTACAGGGTTGTATGTTCTTATTGTGCTTATTTTTAGCTTTTTTCTCTTCCTCTAGAGAAGGGAGAAGCAGGAGAAGAAAGGAGGAAAAAGCTTGCTAGGTAGCTAGCATTTTTGCCATCATTGGGGTTCTAAATTCATGTCTGACTATGGACAACATCTGTATGGAGGTGGTATATTGTCATTATGTTTATTCTTCTCAAGCATGGTGGCTCAGTCCTTAGCACTGTTGCCTGGCAGTGCTGGAATTATAGGCTCAAATCTGACCAAGGGTGATGTCTGTATTGGTTGTTTATGTTCTCTTTGCGTTTATTCTTTTAGCTCTTCTCTTTCTCCACTAATGAAAGAACAAGTCTGGTGACTCAGTTGGTAGTTGTTTAGAGCTTTTCTAAGTTGATGTTGCCTTTGATGAGATTTGAATCGAGGACCCCAGCAGTGCTAACCACTACACCACATTCATTGAAGAGGCACCACCACAAAAAACAGATTGTCTTCAAGTTCCATCCGCCTCCCATTGAGCACAATGCAATAAAAAGCAATCCATCTGTATTCCGTTTCCAAAATTGGAAACAAAAGCGCAGCAGTCTGTACTTTTGATCCAGTGTAAAAAACGGAATGGAGATGGAAAATACAGAAATTGATTGAAACTGAAGACCTTCCACTTCAATACATTTCTATGGGCTTGAAAACGGAAAGGTCTTCTTTACGTTTTGCTGTTCCCATAATGGAACAGCAACATGGAAATGAAAACGCCAATGCAAAGAGGGCCTAAAGAGAAAGAAGTACTGTAAACATATAAGATACATCATAACAAAAAGTAAAACTACTAAAATAAGAAGTGACATCCACAGTAGCAAAGAGCAGCCAACACTGCAACAAATAGTAGAACCAAACATCTTTTTCAGAGATTCTAATCTAAAGAAGTGAAAAATGACAAGTGTGTTATAATATAAAACATCTGGAATGTATGAAGGTTTAGATTTAATACATTTATGTATTTTCCATTACACAAACTAAATAACCACATAATACACAAGTTAAATATATAAACAGATCTACTTACAGATAGATCATCACTGAAATCAATCTCATCTAAATCGAGGTACTCCGGAGCTTCCATTATACAGCAATGATCATTTTTAGCTGAAGACTCAGTTACTTGGACCTGTTGGGAGAAAAATTAGAAACATAAGGAGCTGCACTTTAAAAAGATGCCATACTTAAATTGCCTGCATTGTAATAAGAGCGGCATGCATACACCCCTTGCTGAGTGTTAATAGCATCATCAAAGACAGAAAAGGAATCAATGTTTGTGTGCAAGCCAAATAGTTTTTCTTCGGGTTGTTAAAAACAAATTACAGCACAACTTAATTGAGCAGAACACAGCTCAAATGTTGTTAAGTTAGATGAAAGACTTGTTAGAAAGCTATTACATTGCTAAGCATTTTAACAACCTCATCAAGTTTCACTCCCAAGTCCTCAAGACATTTCTGACACCCTTCATACTGACCATAAGAATGTGAAAGCGATTTCTGTAGAGAATCCATGTACTATACTAAAGTGAGTCTCCACATTTGGAATCTCTCCATAGTAATGTTGTATATTTGATTACCTTTTGCTATACTTTAAGAAAAAAATACCTGCAGCTACATGGGAAGTACAAGCAAGCAGTCTAGCTGCTGCTTACAGATTGTAGGTAAGGTAAAGTCCCCTGGTGCAAGCACCGAGTCATGACGTAACGTTTTCTTGGCAGACTGTTTTTGCAGGGTGGTTTGCCATTGCCTTCCCCAGTCATCTTTTACCTCCCAGCAAGCTGGGTACTCATTTACAACCTCGGAAGGATGGAAAGCTGAGTCAACCTTGAGCCGGCTACCTGAACCATGCAAGGAATGAACTTGCAACCTTCAGGTCATGAGCGAGAGCTTAGGACTGCATTCCTGCTTCCCTAGCACTTTGCGCCACATGAGGCTCTTACAGATTATATTATGGCCCTATTTTCAGTGCAATGTGCAATGACCCTCTACAGAGGCATAGAGTTTATAAGGGTCTATAAAAGTACAACAAAGCGCTAACGGAACTGAACAAAGAGAGTACAGACTGTGGATTCTGTACAGCAGAATTGCATCTGGAAAATCTGCAGCGTTTACAGTAGTAATATAATGGATGAGATTTTTTTACTAAATCTCATCCACACACTACAAAGTAAATTGACCTGCGGTGCGGATTTTAAGCTCCCATCATAATAATCTTAACTGTGGATTTTCAGTTTCACACTTTGTAATGCATAGGGTGAAATCAGTACTAAATCTGCAGCAAAATCCATGGCAAACACACATGTAACACATGCAAATTCTGCCAAGGATGTTGGCGCAAATTTTCAGCAAAATCCACAGTAGATTTCTCAATGTGGACAATACATCTTGTACGGGCATACATTAGCATTCTATGGACAGGACTACATAGGGCATTAAAGGGGTTATGCCAAAATCAAAAGTTATCCCCACTTTATGATCAGTGGAAACTCACTGCTGAGACCGCCACTGACCCTGAGAACGAGGGTCCTACATCCCCTTCTCTCATTACTGTGGGGTTGTTTCTCCCACACGCCGTGGATGAAATGCTGGCAGCGCATATACGTACAGCTGCTGCTCTATTAATGGGGGTAGGGCTGATGCAAATTGCTGAGCGCTTGTACTTGACTATTTCTGGCAGTCCCATTGAAGATGAATGGAGCAGCACCGTGTATGTGCAACCACCACTCCATTCAGTCTCTTCTTAGATAAGTTCTGACACAATAAAGAGGCCCTGCTACACAAGTGTCTATGGGTCCTGCAACAGACACACTACCTAACTTTAATGCAGGTAATGCTGCTATTATGTTTCACTTTCTTATAAATAACCTTTTGGAACATATCCTATGTGTGAGATCACACCACAAAGTTTATGATGCAGGAGGCAGTGGGTATGTATAACCAGATGTTTAAATAGCTGTACGGAGGTTTCTAAAAATCATTTGTTTCGGTGGGCCCAAAGTACTCTCCTAGCCCACTTCTGAAGATAATGCATATATTTATGTACGGTATGTGCTTTTGGAGCATTCTCCAAGAAGGGGCATAGCTAAAGGCTCATGGGCCCGGGTGCAAAAGTTTATCTTGGGGCCGTCAACTTCCCTTAACCCCTTAACACAGAGGTGTAAGTTCAACCTCCTGGGCTCCAGTGCAAAACCTGTAACAGGGCCCCAACTATAATGCTTTATTCATAGTACTGGGCTCCCTATATGGAGAAGAGAGGCCTTATGGGCCCCCTAAGGCTTGTGGGCCCGGGTACAACTGCGTCCTCTGCATCCCTTATAGTTTTGCCAGTGCCAAGTACATATAAAGCATGCTTAATCATTAGAGGGAACCTGTCAGGTTTAACTTGCTGTCCACACTGCAGCCATCAGGCTATATAGCATGAGGAGCTGAGCAGATTGATATATAGTTTTATGCTTAAGATTTCAGTATAATTGCTAATTTATTTATGTATCTGCTCATTCTGGGCATTGGAGTCCAGTGGACGGTTCTAATTGTGATCTTGCCTTCTGCAAATGCGCATACAGAGACAGCTGCCAATCCTTATTCAGAACCACCCACTGTCCACTTTAAAGGGGTGGTCTCGCGAAACCAAGTGGGGTTATACACTTCCGTATGGCCATATTAATGCACTTTGTAATGTACATTGTGCATTAAATATGAGCCATACAGAAGTTATTCCACTTACCTGCTCCGTTGCTAGCGTCCTCGTCTCCATGGTTCCGTCTAAATTCGCTGGCAGCTTGCTTTTTTAGACGCGCTTGCGCAGTCCGGTCTTCTCCATTCAGCGCGAGCCGCTTCAGTGTGCTCCCCGCTACAGCTCTTCTGCGCATGCGCAGACGAGCTGTCACTGCTCGGGAGCGCGCTGAAGCGGCCATTCTGCACCATCCTCTGTTAGAGGAAGGTGCAGAAACTGGAGCTGCCCAGCGGAGAAGACCAGCCCAGCCCAGCCCAGCCCAGCCCAGCCCAGCAGCCCCGAGAAGCCTCCCAGGTAAGTGATGGGTCGGGGGGGGCTGCCGCTGCGCCGGGCTGCGCCGGGGGGGGGGGCTGCCGCTGCGCCGGGGGAGCTAGCGCTAGGCCGGGGGGGCTGTCGCTGCGATGGGGGGGGGCTGTCGCTAGGCCGGGGGGGCTGTCGCTGCGCCGGGGGAGCTAGCGCTAGGCCGGGGGGGCTGTCGCTAGGCCGGGGGGGCTGTCGCTAGGCCGGGGGGGCTGTCGCTGCGCCGGGGGAGCTAGCGCTAGGCCGGGGGGGCTGTCGCTAGGCCGGGGGGGCTGTCGCTAGGCCGGGGGGGCTGTCGCTAGGCCGGGGGGGCTGTCGCTGCGCCGGGGGAGCTAGCGCTAGGCCGGGGGGGCTGTCGCTAGGCCGGGGGGGCTGCCGCTGCGCCGGGGGAGCTAGCGCTAGGCCGGGGGGGCTGTCGCTAGGCCGGGGGAGCTAGCGCTAGGCCGGGGGAGCTAGCGCTAGGCCGGGGGGGCTGTCGCTGCGATGGGGGGGGCTGTCGCTGCGCCGGGGGAGCTAGCGCTGGGGGAGCTAGCGCTGGGGAGCCGGGGGCTAGCGCCGGTTACCTGCTGTCTGGTCGGCGGCTGCGGGGCGTCTGGTCGGCGGCTGCGATGCGTCCGGTTGCCATGGAGACACAGCTGGCGGCGTCTCGGGAGCGCGCACGTCGGGCTGCAGCGAGCGACGGGGAAAGAGCCGGCGGCCATCTTGAGGAAACTTTTATAACTTGCTGAAACGCTGGAACGGTAAGTACGAACCAGCTAGAAATGTCATTTACAGGGGGGCTTAGTAATGTGTGTTTAATGGGGGGGACTGGGCAAAAAAAAAAATTAACTGCTTCCTCGAGACATCTCCTTTAAGTCTAGAATGAGCAGAAATTGAAGTGGGAAAAAATTAGATGTTACACTGCATCTTTACCCACAAAACTATATATTTGTAGTTTTGTGGAAAAAGAGTCATCCATTTAAAAATTCCTATTCACTCGAGGCTTAGGAGTCCAGTGAGTGGTCTAATTAGTGATATATGTGTGTATTAGAGAGACAGCTGCCAATCACCTATAGGACCACCCAGCAGAAGCAGAAATTAAAGGGAAAAAATTACAAGTTATACCAAATCTTTTCCCAGAAACCTACATATCAATCTGCTCCATAATCAGCTGCCAGCAGATCGGACTTCATGCTCAACATCATAGACGAAATCATAAGAAACTAAATCAAAAATCACTGCAATACTTTCCTCTTCTGTCTATAATATTATGCCTACATCCTTATTTGTACAAGCTTCTCTAAACCCATTTTTCCTCCATGTGTCCTACTTATGTAAAAAAAATACAAAAAAAGTAATAAAATTCCATCAGATAAGATTTCTTGGCCCATGCATCTAACAATGGATGGGAGACTAATGTACGTTTAGCATAAACCCTGATATCATCAGCCATTCTGTGTACACATGTGCTCCCAGCAAACAACATCTTGTCAAAACAAGAGTTCTAATGAGCCAAATCACAAGGAAGCCATAGCTTATATCAAGCTCGTCAAAATGTCAGAAGCAATCTATTACAACAGTTCATTTACTCAATCTTACAGATGTACCTATTCGACAAAAAGATCAGTTTGCATTCTCAGCTCTGTTGCAGCCCAACTATTCTCAGAGGATGACTATAATGGATATATCAGATTAGGTATGGAGTGGAAATACATAAACGGCGCACAGTATTACTTCCTTTCTCTGACATCTAGAATAACGGGAATAAACTGCTGCAGCTGGGCACACTTCCTTCACAAAATCGAATGCCAGTGTGCATAGTTTGGAAAAATGCAAGTTCTCTTTTTGACAGCAATGAAATATACTCATTGTCAAAAAAAAAATCAAGAACCTAGAAGAAGTTGTCGGAATGAATAAAACTTTCTATCAGTGATTGTAACGCTGATATAGGTAAGTGATAGCAATATCAGAGCAAAAGGATCATTTATGGAGGAAAACTGAACACTTGAACGGAGGCTCTAGTACCCTGTTGGGCCATCTCTAGCTTAGATACAAGATGCGATACAGGTGGGCATGGAGGCTCTAGTACCCTGTTGGGCCATCTCTAGCATGAATGCAAGATGTGATAGAGCTGGACATGGAGGCTCTAGTACCCTGTTGGGCCATCTCTAACATAGTATATTAGGCTGAATGAAGACAATGTCCAGCTTGGATGCAAGATGTGATACAGGCGGGCATGGAGGCATATAGGTACTGTATGGTATTCTACAGCATATTGCTCCATATTTGCTGTAATTGAGCCTCTAGATCATGCAAACCCATAGGCTGTTGAAATTAGCATCCCAGATAGTCTCATACATGTTCTAATGGAGATAAATCTGGTGACCAGGCAGGCCATAATGTTGGGGAGACATTCCTGTGACACCCTTGCTATGTGCGGCCAAGCATTATCCTGCTGGGAAATGTCTTGTCCTCAGCTTGATCATCTTGTGTGCATGCTCTCCACTGGTCCCAACACCTCCTAACAGTCTACTCAGAATGGTCCAGGTGGCAGGCATTGTCCATACAACCATTCAGTTTCTCGTATTCCAATAATACGCCCCTCTCAAACTCTGTGAATGGTGCAAAATCTCTTTGTTTACACCGTAGAGGCGTCTAGTGGTCAACAAGCTATACACAAGCAGAAAAAGAGGTCACTGCACACAAGTAGCCCCTAAAAGCCTTTTTATAGGCCAAGGGTGGAACAATTTTAGGGCCTCAGGTGGCAAGACCATTTACTTAATCATGCCACAACTCTAAACATTTGCATATCTGCCTGAGATGTAACTGCATGACAAGTTTTGCAGCAAAATGCCAACTTCTAGGTGCTTGATTTTTTTTTACAATGAGTATATACGTACAGCTTGGGTCTTCATGAATGAAAAACTGAATGGTTCAGTATTTTCAGCAGAGAGGTCAGGATTATGAAATGTTGCATGGTTTCATGAGCCAGCAGTTAGCATCTGATGTGTGACAGATGGTTGTGCACGCAGCTATGAACTAATGAATCACACTGAGGAAAGCAAGAAAACAAAATACGATGCCCAGAGGAGTAAGAATAATGGTGCAAAGATAGCATTCACACCTGGGCACTAGGCCTGTAGTGCCAATGGACTTCCCTACAATGTAAGAAGCTCGGCCCTATCTTCTCCCCGGGTCCGCAGCACTATTCTTCTTTATCTCTTCTGGCCGGGGATTGAAAAATCCCCGTCTCCTGGAAGTGCTGCCTCTGATTGGCTGACGCTTAGCCAATCACAGCCAGTGTTCAATGAACCAATCACAGCCATTCATCGAGTGCGGGCTCTGATTGGCTAAGCATCAGCCAATTACAGGCAGTGTTTCCAGGGGGGAAGGGGGGATTTTTCAATGCACGGCCAGAAGAGATGAAGAAGAACAGTGCCAGGGACTGAGGAGAAGCTGCAGCTGAGCCCCAGACAGCGCTTCTAAGGTGATATATACTTTTTAATAAAAAATTTCAGCTAGGGTTTATTTTCGGGGTAGGGCTCATATTTTAAGCCCTCCCCCGAAAATCCTTAGAATGTGGTGCTACAAAGTCGTGCAACTTTGTAGCGCTACAAAATCATGGTATTGCTGCAAGAAGATGCAGCGATAGTGCATGAACCAGTGATGCGATATTGCTGCGATTTTCGGGTGGCGATGTCGTGTCGTTCGTGTGAAGGAGGTCTTAGAGATGAGCAAACTTGGTTCGTTCCAGGGTAGATTAAACTGAACCAGAACTTCATGAATACCCCTAAATAATTATTCCCGCAACACAACACCAGTTGAGATTCTCCTCCTGTGGCTCAGCGGTTAGCACTGTCACCTTGCATGGCTGGGGTTCTAGGTTCAAATCTTACAACATCTGCATGGAGTTTGTATGTTCTCTCTGTGTTTCACGATAATACCTTTATTTCTATAGCACATGCATATTACACAGAGCTTTACATCCCCATTTGAGCTCCCAAACCAAATTCACCTATTATTATGTTTTTAGAGTATGGGCGGAAACTCCCACACAAACACAGGGAGAACCTATAAACTCCATGCAGATGTTGCTCTTGGTCACATTTGAACCTAGAACCTCACTGCTGCAAGGCAACATTGCTAACCACTGTGCCACCATGCTCCCTCTTACAATACTTCATCCAATACTAACTTTGTTTTCTATGTATTAGTAAAATAATCTACTGCATAGAGAAGGCACATGTAGCTCATAGATATATTTCTTACCTTCTTCTTCAGGAATTCTTTATATATAAAGCCCAGAATATGGACAGATATTTTTGGTTGTTACTAATGTTGAGCGAACCGAAGCAGTCTAACTCTGCTAAAAGTTCGATTTGGCAAGAACCTAAACCTTGGGTTGTTCACCTCGGCCGACTAGAATGTAGCCATGCGTGTTCGTGGATTTAAAAGGACAGCACACGATCCTAAACACGCTGGTGTGCCGGAGGCCCCACAATTGGTAAAGCCACTGTTTGATCATGTTAAAAAATGCAAAGGGCAAGGCAGCCAGAGAGAGATCTATTGCCTGCTCCTGGCACAAAGTATTTCCATTACTGAAACCCGGTAACAGACTACACGAGACTAAAGGAGACTACATTACTTCATGAATACAGAGAATATGCATTAATAGCACGTTTGCCAATGACTCATCCAGGTGAAGCTGAGTTGACCGCCAGCTGCAGAGGAAAGAAAGCAATACGCAGAGGTTGAGTTTCTTTAAGGAAGGAAAAGGAACTGTTTGTGGCTGAAATAGAGAAGCATAACCCTGACTGAAGAATGTACCGAGGATCTTTAATTCCATTTCAGATTAAGCAAGCACTAAGATTTAAATTGTTCAGGAAACAGAAGAAACAGCCATCAACTAGAAGGATGAAGAAATATTAAAACTCCAGTAAGAGAGAACTAAGTGGACATCCAGAAGCCCATTTAAAACAAGTCGCTCCCTGTCAGCAGCTGAGCATGAAAGCTTAATGATATGAAAAATATATACATGCTGGGGTACACTATATCCTCTGGCTCCCCTACATGTAGTAAATTACATTCAAATGGTAAGTCATTTACCATTATAATCACTGCTGGTTTAAAACTACCTTCTCTAGGCATAAAGTCATGGGGTTCCACTCTATAGTTGTCATGTCTAGTTGCCATTACACTCTTTACAGCTATACTGTTTGCATTCACTGATGTAGCAAATGTTAACTTGTCACTTAAAAGGGTTTTCTGGACATTTATTATTGATGACCTATCCTTATAGATTATAGTTGATTGGCGGGGTCCGCCACTCGGCAACACCACCAATCAGCTGATGTTCCGGCCAATGTTAGTGCAGCTGAGCTGGACATTTGCATCGGTGGTCAGAACCAGAAGTGTAATAGAAAAGTTTTGCTCCCATTGAAATCAATAGGAGCTATGCTTTCTATTACACTTTCAGCTTTGGCCACAATGAGGAGCCTGAAGTGAAATGGAAGGCGTCGCTCTTATAGTTTTCAATGGGAGTGAAACCTTTTTATTACACTTCTGGCTCTGACGACTGATGTGGCTGTCCGGCTCAACTGCATTGACAGTAACCAGAGGATCAGCTGTTTGGCGGGGATCCCAAGTGGTGGACCCTTGCTGATCATCTATTGATGACCTATCCTGAGGATAGGACAACACAAGTAAATGTAAATGCTCAGAAAACTCCTTTACTACAATGTAATCATTTAGTTACAATGCTGTAAAGCGAGTTATTGCAATGCACCAGTCAGATTAATGATTGCTACATCAGTAAATGGTGAAACCTAAAAGTGTTCACATGTATAGATACGAGTCAAACAGAATGGAGTTTGTCATTTCCCAAAACTAGTGGCAGATGCAGGCAGTCAGAATTGAGTTATATAAGACTTAGGCTAATTTCACAGGGGCGAGCATGATATCGGGCCATGAAGCTCAACCCAAAAACACGCTCAGGAACATGCAATTTCCTGACGGATGTGAGGCGGTTTTGTGTCAAAAATGCCTCACATTACTTCAGGGATCAGCAAGTGTTTCTCATTGTTTTCAATGGGAAACCTCGCATCGCATGCACCTCGCACGCCGTGCAATGTTTTTTTCGGGTCCAATTGAAAACAATGGGCGATGCATTCCGAGGGAACGCCCAAAGATAGGACATGCTGCATGTATATGGTTCTATTTAAGAGAATGGGTTTATATTTGTGCACAGTTTCCTCGGCCAAGTGAAAGCAGCGAAGCTCAGTATCGGAAAAAAGGAGTCTCATCCCTAATATATATATATATATATATATATATATATATATATATATATATATTTCTAGACTAATCAGCCAAGACTATTGAACCTAATACGACAGAGGGGAGAATTTACCAAGCGCTGAACAGTCCTTTTTTGTTGTCAAAAAGTCACAATTTTTGTGTAAGTGGAGTGTTGCTAAAAAGTTTGCTACAATTTGCTTAAGCACTAAGCATAAAGAAAGCAAGAATTTGTGGACAGACAAGTCAGGACAGAGTCTAGGGAGCAACCCCTCCACCCAGACTGCTGTCTGCAGCCTCCACCTGTTCTTCTGGGCTCCTCCTCCACAAGAATAATTTTTTTTTAAAGTGGTTTATACTACTTCCAAAATAAGTCGTAGAAATCAGCCATGCCTGGAGATCAGCATCCCGTTCTGAAGGCTCTCAGAACAGCACTCGCCATGACAGCACAACGGAATGTCACCTGAGTGATACAAGGGTGTTTCCAAGGAGTTGAGCTACTTTCAGATGTCATTCCCTACTTGCAATCTACGCTGTCCATACACATACATCTGTGCGGAAAACTGCATGTATGCATGACCATTCACAATTCATTTCTGCGATCATTCGCAGGTCTTCCGCTGTGGATATCCGCATGCGGCATCAGACTCACTCATGTGAGCCCGGCCTAATACTGTATAATCTCTATATAATTTACAATATACAATACACCAAGATTGAAATACCTATTCTTATTACTTGATGCATAATATATGTTTGCTTTGTAATACTGGGGTTGTAAACCGTTCTTCTAAAAACTCCCCGCAGAGTGTATTGCATACATAATTAAAAGGGAAGGTCGTGAAGTCAATTACAAGTATTCATTTCTGTTTTCCTGTGCAAAAAACCTGTTCATCCTCTTACTTCTACTTGCATTGACTACCTGTATGTTACAGTTTAGTACAAACATTTCATACTATCCATTTCAGATGAGGCTTAATAAAAAAAATAATACACCTAATAAAGCAAGTTTCCTTCTCTCTGACATTTTTCTTTGTATATTATTAATCACCTCATTAATCCTTGTAGGCAATACAGGATTACTATAAGCATCGCTGCACATATGTAAGTGTGGATGTGCTGGTAGGAAACATAACATTAGACTGTATTCACATGTTGTTATAGTGGTAGTCTAAGGAGCGACATCCAGGCCAATACAATATGCATACAGACAATTGTGCTTAAATGGCAATATGTGATTGTTCCCAGCTAGAGAAACCAAGTAATCTTGTAGATATGATACCTTTTAATGGCTAACAAAAATACATGATATTAATGTGAGCTTTCGGCCCTAAGCAGGTTCCTTCATCAAGGCATAATGAAATAGATCCGAAGAGGTATGCATATTTATACACACATACTTATGACAAGACACAGCCATGGATGTGATTAATTTGCACTTAAAAGAATACAACAGAAATACAAACATAGATGTGAAGGTTTTATAGTCTCTGAATTAGTGTTGGGAGGTCACCAGGTCAGCAGTGTTATATGTGCAATAGAGGTCTCATACTTCCCAGTCACGCGTGAATCCTCTTGAAGAAGTTACATTCTATGGGAGTTTAAAGTCTATGGGAATTATGGAAATGAAAAATGCAAGCAGCATAGCAAAGGTTCCTCATCCTGGACTTTCAAGCACAATCAATGAAAAAAAATTGCCAGGATCCAGCAAGTAAAAAAATATAATTTATAATGCGTTTTTGCTGCAATCATGGCTAAAAAACCTGGAGAGTGACTGCACCTTTATGCATTTCTTCTGAATCTCACAAGAATCTTTTCGCACTTAAAATGTTTCCATGACTTGAGCTGTAAACCAGGTTGGTTAATTAATTCTTCAGTTTTTGTTCATTGACTAGAATTTGTCAATGAAAAGGAAACTGCACAATGCTGATCAATGACTTGCTTAGTGGTCCAAATTTATTGGATTAAACATGAGGATTTTCACAATTTTTACTATTCATTATTAATCAAGATATTTTAACATAAAGTAAAAATTTTGCATCAAAAACATCTTGAACCAGATTTAGAAAATGTAGATGCAATGGAGAATACACACTGCAACTTTGTGCTCCGACTGCAGAGAATGCATCTTTATTGATATACTTTAGTTTAAACAAAGCTACTAAAGTCCCATTATAATCAATAACCAAGGTTAATCACAGGACCTCAGCTTCTGTGTTTACCAATGACTATTGGCTTTATTCTTTCTCAGTTCCATGAGAAGGACAAAACATAAGGACCAAAAATGAATTGATGGTCAAACTGGCTACAGATGTAGAAGAGTGGACTTTGCCAACTCATTGAGATATCACAATTTCTTGTCTGTGGTTTTATATAGAGAACTGTAAGTATGCCTACTATCTTGACTCACTACACCAAAAATGAAAACATTCATCTCTACTACACCATTAGATGAGATACAGATCTTCAACTCCACTGGACACGCTTCAGTCTTTGTATTCCCAATTGATGGTTTAGATGTTCATAGTGATCAGCGTTGTTCATCTTTAGTATACAGTAACTATTTTTAAATTATTGTAGTCAAGTGATGTTTTGCAATATACAGTGGTGCCTTGGGTTAAAAGTTTAATTCGTTCTGTGACGGAGCTCTTCATTGAATGGCTGTGATTGATTAATCCAGTGCTGGCTTTCATTGGCTGACGCAGCGCTGGATTAACCAATCAGAGCATTAGCTTGCTGGAGGCAGGGTATTCAAGCCCCGATTTCAGGAAGAAATGCTCTGTCAGCATTGAGTAGGACGCGGCAGCCTGCAGCAGCGCCGCAGGCCATCGCGATGACCGGTACACCGGCAGTCGGTGAGTATTAGACCCCCCCAAGCCAGCTTGCAAGCTTTTTGACTTGCAAGCAAACTTGTAACCCAATTTTTTGCTCTTAAATCAGAGCAAAAATTCGGGAGAGAGTCTGCTTGCAAGTCAAGAAGCTTGCAAGCTGAGGCACCACTGTACCATATAGTAGAAACATAGTACCATGTTGTGTTCCTGAGATCTGTAGTTTTATGGGTTTCCAGGAGCACACTTCCACAGGTGTGGGATGATTAGCTGGCTGGGTGTGTATTACTCCAGACAGCCACTCAATGCTGGTCTGCTGCACATTAATGTCAGCCGCTCTTGCAAGAGGGTGCTAGTCAATTATCTTTCTCCTCATTCCTTTCAGGACCCTGGTGTTTGGAGTCTTACATGTGTTGCTGCATGCATGAGGTTTTGGGTGGGATTGCCCCACTTGCAGGCAGAACTGCTTTGGGTTTGAGTTGTCTTGTTAGAGTAGGGACTCACAAGACAATGAGGACCCTTGTCATCGGCTCGTGAGCTTAAGTATCTTTGCCAAAATATGATCTAATATCTGGTATTTATTAGTTATTCCATCAGCCAAGGTGTGGTAAGTGCTTTGTTGTTCGCCAATTGTTGTTGGATGTCCGCTTACAAGTCCCATTCACTGTTCAGTTTGTTTTGGTATCCATTTGTATATATTCCACTTCTATTTGCATTCGTCCTGGGCATGGTGTGAATTAGATATCCTTCCTCTTAAGGGCTATTTGTGCACGAAGATTATCATGCAAAATTTGTTCAAATGAATGAAAATGCACAATAATTATTATGTCTAAATGCAAAGCCATAGTTTACTATTTCTTTACTTTTTGTTTGCCGCTCATTCTCAACCAGCATAAAAATCACAGCTGGTTCACTTACTTTTTGCTTGCGTCCAAACACACCACGCACATAGAATGTGAAGTGCTGAGCGAGAAATCGTCGAGAAGGGAGTGATACTCAGCAGTGATCTGCCTGTCTAAGGCGCCCTGTCCACGCCCGTTGTGGAATATCGGCAGCGATATTCTGCCGTGGGGGAGGAGAGAGGGGCCGCTGTCAGTTCTCTGCGGTGATTCTCCGCTAGTGGACGCCACAGCTGCGCTTTTCATAGCGACGCTATGGAAAGCGTTCACTGCATTACTTGCGGCCAGATATCACCGCAGGTAATGCAATGAACAATCTCCCGTGGACAGGCAGCTTTAATGCTCTGCACGCGCACTAACAACTAGAAGTGACGTCATCCGCTCATGCAGATCATTTAGCTGACAGTCGTTCCGTGTAAATCGGGCTTTAGTTTTCATCTAATTGACGTTATGTTGTAATGCTTACCAGTAATCAAAGTTTATTACTGCGCCTCTGCATGAAAATCTCATATGTGCGCTGTGCTCAATGTATGTATTGGAAAAGATACAAAACATTACGCCAGGGTCTGGTAACTTCCAGAAATCCTGCTCACCACAGTTATAGATTACATTGATTGAACACATAGAAAGCAAAGTAACTACTGAATAAGAACATAAAACCAGTGAAGTGGCATGACATCACTTTGATAAAATCACAAACATTTGTCTGTGAAACCAGGGAATAATATTTCAGAGCATTACTTTCCCTCATGCAAAGTCCACCGAATTCCCTATGGAACAGCAGTCTTGCGCTGGAACATATAGACAGATGATAAACGGTGCAGAGGTCAGTCAAGCCTCAGGCACAGGGCTCATATGGATTTGTTAAATTGGAGTAATATATTCTGAAGTGTGCCTATTACTTGAACACACAATGGAATCATCTAGTTAATCCGATAGTATGATCAACAGTCATGCAAATGCTACCAAATATAATTCTTCAGTAAAGTAGAGAAAGTAATAGGAGAAGGTTGGCTCTACTGTCAAGAGAATCCAAAGCTTGCGGAAACTTATAGTAAACTTTATTATGCTAGATAGGCTACGCATTTCAGAGCTGAACCAACTCCTTTGTCAGGCCAGGGCACAACACTATCTTTCCACCTAGTCATCAGCTAAATCTTCATTGGTGATTTGTTACATTGTGACATCTGCACTATGGACGCACTGTCTTTGTTTCTCTTTCAGTAATTCTTCATAATATAAATGGAAACCAGATAATGTTACAAATCCTTGAGTTCAACACTAAAGACTAAACTATTAAACACCAAACATATCAGAAAGGATGAGTATACTTTTTTCAATTATGTTTAAACCAAAAGGAGCCCACCATAATTGTGTCACTTGACCATAATTACTTTGCTATATTGCAACATAGTTAGCTTTTTGACCATGAAACCCCTCATGAATATCGTCATCATTAATCTGCAACTGCAGTCTGAAAAATCTGCCATAGAACTAAAGTCATCTGTCACTCGGCTAGCTATTACTAGGGATTTTAGTAAAACAGCCGCCCTCACATATACCTTCTTTCTGAAGAGCACAGACTAATGACAAGTTGAGCTATACTTCTATCCTAAATAGTCCAAGAGTAGGTAAAAAGGAATCTCTAAGGAAGGCAACCCGTTTTTTGTATACATGTGACGATCAGCTGATCACAGGTCTGACTTTAAACAGGTGAAGTGGCTAGTGGAAGTCTAAGTCAGATACAAGTGAATCGCCATCCATTTTTAGCAGTTCTCCACTCTGTCTCATAGAGGAGAATCACCTCTGTGAAGTCTATTTATGCCCTAATAGAGCATAGGGACAGAGATTGTCTTGGCAAGATAACACCTGTAATAGAAGATCTCACTAGATTCCTGGATTGCTTCAAAGGAATATACCCATCTTTGGCTTTTATAGCATTTCTCCACATATATGTCATAAAAGTTCTCTGGGACTCTACGTATGTAAGATCTGATGTCCTATGAGCCTTTTCCAGCTATATATGTTGACCAGACCAGTATAGGAATGCAAAAACAGCCTGTCTTGCACTGTTTCCATAACTGCCTTAGAAGTAAATTTGGGGCCAAAGGAGTTGTCACACTTTTAGCTGTTTTGCTGTGGAAAGCAAACAGCTCTATACATTGCGCAGTGACACTGGTTGGTACTGCAGGTTGAGTCCCATTCGCTTCAATGGGGCTCAGTCTGGAGTACCGAGCCAGACCACTTGCACAATGTCTGGAGCTGTCTGCTTCCTGCTGCAAAACACTTAGAAATATGACAACCCCTTTAAGGAAACGGTATGGAGAAACTTACTTGGTTGCATCCATACACCTAGCCAGCCTGACAGCATTGTACAAAAAAGTATTATCATCGGAACCACGATGGATATACCTCTTTAATTTGAGTTCATATTCTAATTAAGGTTTTATAAATAAGGGCTGCTTTCAGGAAGGAATTGGGTTACTATTAGGGATGAGCGAGTATACTCGCTAAGGCACTACTCGCTCGAGTAATGTGCTTTAGCCGAGTAGCTCCCTGCTCGTTCCTGAAGATTCGGGAGCCGCCGCAGCTGACAGGTGAGTTGCGGCGGGGAGCAGGGGTGAGCGGGTGGGAGAGAGGGAGAGAGAGATCTCCCCTCCGTTCCTCCCCGCTCTCCCCCGCAGCTCCCAGCTCCGCGGCGGCCCCCGAATCTTCAGGGACGAGCAGGGAGATACTCGGCTAAGGCACATTACTCGAACGAGTAGTGCTTTAGCGAGTATACTCGCTCATCCCTAGTTACTATTAATCCAAATCAATAAAATATAGTTTGACCCTAATGGAGTGATCCACTATAATATTTCTCTAACACTATGATATGTCCTATCTATGAAAGCATGCAAGTAAGGAAGAGTAAGGGTGCATTCACACATAGGTGATCGACTGCAGATTTGGTTGCAGATCTGCCTCAGGTTTCACCACTTCAATTTGAATGGTGCAAGATCTGCACAAGAATCAGCGCCAAATACTGCAGCAAATCAGCTACGCGTGACCATACCCTAAGCATCGTTAAACATGCTTTGCAGAACCAAGGATCTGTCATAAGGTCATTAACAAGTATAGAGAACAGAACACCAAACAGACTATACCTAATGTACAAATTCTGGAAGTTATGTGTGAAAACAGTGAAAGAGAAAAAACAGATGCTTACATTTATTTTCTGACCTTCACTATGAAAACAAAGGTTGGAATGTAACTGAAATACAATATTTTGGGATAAAAGTGTTGGCACTAATTATCATCATTTATGCAAATTCATTAAGCAGAGTCATGTTTATAGAAGTTTTTGGAACGGCCTGGATACTATTAAAAGCGTATTGCCTAAAATTTCCATCATATAAATGGAAAAGTAATTAAAAAATAACAAGTTTGGTTTGCCCAGGGATATGAATGTTTTTCTTATCTAACAATAGATTTCTTTAAAGACAAACACGGTTTCGGCATTTTAATAAAGTCACATTGTTCCATGATTGAACCCATATTATTTACAAACCATCAGGGCAAGGAATATTAATTAAAACAACCTGACATTGTAACGTTATGCATAATCTAAACACCCCTCAGGTGCAATAAAAGATGTAGAAGGCATTCCTCTAATCATATCATTAAATTCACCAAGGTGTCAGGTTACTGTCCAGCCCATTTCACTAGAAAACAGCTACTTCTTGAAAATCCTTCCTTGAGATTCATCCCAAGAGGATGCTAACACCACAAACTTTAATCCTTTTCATATTTCAGCATTGTATTTCCGTTTCGCCTTGGACTAAACTCTTTGCTTGGCCGTGTTGCTCTGTTGGGCAGATGGACTTAAAGTGAATTTGAGCATCCAGAAAATATTTTATGTCTTTGGCTGTGAAAAAACTTAGAGGTTGGCTCCAGGTTATAAACTGCCACTGGATTCCAAAAATAGCTTAGTCCGAAAATAATGAGTTTTCCATTGAAAGAATAATACCTCGGGGGTTCCAAATGAAGCAGTTTAATAACCGGGCCTTGGCTTTCTTATCCATGTGCAAAACTACAATTAATTAACTTTTTTTTTAAATATCGTGTTCCATTTATATAAATTAACTACCAAATAGGCATATGAGAGGTGAAATACTCGCTAAACCTATAACTTGTTCACACTACATTTAGTTCTTAAACATAATAACTTAGCATTAACATATGTGGTCGATTTCCAATAATGCATGCTGGTCTTGTTCTAGTGTTTAACACACGGGTGGTCAAAGACTAGATAGTGACCTAGCTGTAGACATCAAACCTGGGCCGGGAGATCTTGATATTAGGTCCCCAGCCGGTTCTCTTGCTGATTACAATGCTTCCTCACACGTTTTATTTTTCAGTGCCTGCCATTAGCCTTTTCTATTGTAAGACGCATAGGTAAATCATATAAAACCTTGTCAGTCTTGGCCAGTGCTTTACTAGCTCTTGCATTACCTGAAGCTAATGAACACTCAAGCATAGAGCGAAATGAAGAAGCAACACAATCATATGTGAAAGTGTTAAGAGTATGGTGGTGAAGCAAGTGCAAGAACTAGCTATGACTGTCATTGCTAACATGCAGACACAAGGGCATCTGAAAAAAAGGTATGCAAAGTATCCTCCATGTACCACAAGTACCTATCTGTAGTCCTCTTCTAAATCACCTGACAGGCTTTTAAGAAAGCAGATCACATACAGTGGGGAAAAAAGTATTTAGTCAGATACCAATTGTACAAGTTCTCCCACTTAAAAATATGAGAGAGGCCTGTAATTAACATCATAGGTAGACCTCAACTATGAGAGACAACATGAGAAAACACATCCAAAAAATCCCATTGTCTGATTTTTAACGTATTTCTTTGCAAATTATGGTGGAAAATAAGTATTTGGTCACCTACAAACAAGCAAGATTTCTGGGTCTCACGGACCTGTAACTTCTTCTTTAAGAGGCTCCTCTGTCCTCCACTCATTACCTGTAGTAATGGCACCTGTTTGAACTTGTTATCAATATAAAAGACATCTGTCCACAACCTCAAGCAGTCACACTCCAAACTCCACTATGGTGAGGACCAAAGAGCTGTCGAAGGACATCAGAAACAAAATTATAGCCCTGCACCAGACTGGGAAGACTGAATCTGCAATAGGCAAGCAGCTTGGTGTGAAGAAATCAACTGTGGGAGCAATAATTAGAAAATGGAAGAGATACAAGACCACTGATAATCTCCCTTGATCTGGGGCTTCACGCAAGATCTCACCCGTGGGGTCAAAATGATCACAAGAACGGTTAACCAAAATCCCAGAACCACAGGGGAACCTAGTGAATGACCTGCAGAGAGCTGAGACCAACGTAACAAAGGCTACCATCAGTAACACACTACGCCGCTAGAGACTCAGATCCTGCAGTGCCCGACATGTCCCCCTGCTGAAGCCAGTACATGTCCGGGGCCGACTGAAGTTTGCTAGAGAGCATTTGAATGATCCAGAAGAGTATTGGGAGAATGTCATATGGTCAGATGAAACCAAAATAGAACTGTTTGGCAGAAAGACAACGCGTCGTGTTTGAAAAAGAAAGAATGCTGAGTTGCATCCAAAGGACACCATACCTACTGTGAAGCATGGGGGTGGCAACATCATGCTTTGGTGCTGTTTCTCTGCAAAGGGACCAGGATGACTGATCCGTATACATGAAAGAATGAATGGGGCCATGTATCGTGAGATTTCGAGTGCAAACCTCCTTCCATTAGCAAGGGCACTGAAGATGAAACGTGGCTGGGTCTTTCAGCATGACAACGATCCCAAGAACACCGTCAGGGCAACGAAGGAGTGGCTTCGTAAGAAGCATTTCAAGGTCCTGGAGTGGCCTAGCCAGTCTCCAGATCTCAACCCCATAGAAACCCTTTGGAGGGAGTTCAAAGTGTGTGTTGCCCAACGACAGCCCCAAAACATCACTGCTCTTGAGGAGATCTGCATGGAGGAGTGGGCCAACATACCAGTAACAGTGTGTGCCAACCTTGTGAGGACTTACAGAAAACGACCTTTGTCATTGACAATAAAGGATATTTAACAAAGTATTTAGATGAACTTTTGTTACTGACTAAATACTTATTTTCCACCATAATTTGCAAAGAAATTAGTTAAAAATCAGACAATGTGATTTTCTGGATGTGTTTTCTCATGTTGTCTCTCATAGTTGAGGTCTACCTATGATGTCAATTACAGGCCTCTCTCATCTTTTTAAGTGGGAGAACTTGTACAATTAGTATCTGACTTAATACTTTTTTCCCCACTGTACTTAAAAAAACAACTTTGGTTGATCCTGGTTTCACATATTCTGCTATTTTTTGCTGACACTGTCTGAGCAATGTCATCTAGTGGCAAAAAAATACTGAAAAAGGGATAAATAAATGGTTTTTCACAATAAGTCATTCTTCTTGTGAAACTAGGAAACAAGCTTGTTTCTAGACATTAGGACACAAAATTGGAACCAGGCAACTACTTTAAAAAAGAATCATAATTAAGTAAGGATAACGCATACCTGAGTTTTAAACACGTTTTGTAAAATACATCAGGTTCTCCTCACTGTCTCATTTGCTGCTGTTTGCAAAGTTTAATGTAATTTTAAGTTCTGATTTTCAGGAGGTCTTCTATATTTTTCTGCTGCCTTGCTGTTTGCAATCTGCTTTCAGGCTGGATGTGTGTAGCAAGCCTACAATTCTGCCAGTAGCTCACTGTCCTGCACTTCCTTGCCATTACTTCCCATGCTGCATTGTGCTGTCTCTGCTCTAATCAGAGGGAAGACAGTATCTGAATGCTTGCCCCTCTGCTATCCTAGGATGATTGTTGGAGCTGGGCATTCAGAGACATTTTTGCTAAATAGTTAGTAAAAAGAGTCGGTGATCCAGGGATTATTCTGATTACCAGATTGAAGTTGGGAAGGAATTTATTCCCCTAAATGGGGAAAATTGGCTTCTACCTCATTGATTTATTTTTTCCTTTATCTGGATCAACATTGGGAGATAATAGGCTGAACTTGGAAGTGCCATAATAGCAAGAGAGGCATAGAATCTGGGGATTGTTTACAAAGTGTCTGCAGATTTGTTAGGCTGTCAGTCCAGGGGGTAGCCCCTCCCCCACAGCTAAGAAGACATCTCAACATGCCAGTAACTACAGAAGCTTAATACCTAACAACAGACAGTGGACTGCAGTAGTGCTGGAAGGGACACCCCTAGTGACAGCCACTTAAGACTCGATTTACAGTGGTGAAACAGAATTTTTAATAAAAGTCTATATGATGACACACACAGGCTATTACATAACGATAAGTTGTCCAGTTAGTGCCCCTTTAAAGCATCCTACCTTAAAGGTTATAGACATCTTCGAGAAATAATTTTCTTTTAATTAATTGCATGTATTTTGAGCTGAAAATACATTTTGTAATAGAGTTTAATTAAAAATGTTGCATCGTTTGTCTTCTGAAGCCTCTAAATATCATTGTAGACACTGCAGTACATTGACAAGCATCTTTTTACGTGGGTCGAGAGCTTAAACATCCAACTGTCGTCCCATAGATTATCGCTCCTATGCTTTCACACAAAATCACAGAAAAGCAAAATATAAACAGACAAAAAAAAATCACTGAAAGCCGCCATATACTTACTCATGTACTAATAGAAGAAGGCAGGTAAACACACCACATCCATCAACATGCAGGCAGCAAAACGGCTATATGGAGGATTAAAATATGGCGTCATTAATAGGTTGCGAGCCTACATGCTGCACTACACGTACCATGTGGCCCGACACCCTGTATGTGCCCGTTTTTAGTGCAAGAATAATACTAAGCAGGCACCCCCTCAATATAAGGAAGGTGTGTGAGTGGTTGTTCATCAGTACCTTCATCTGTGCAATTATTCCTCCATATAGCAGTCTGGCTGTCTGCATGTTGAGGGATGTGGCGTTTTTACTTGCCGTCTTGCATCAGTATATCAGTATATGGCCACTTTCTGTGATTTTGATGCTTTCGTACAGTGATAATTGCTCACCGAATGGAGGCAGAGTGCTCCTGAGATCTCTTGCAGCCACCCAGCTCCATTCACAGTAAACAAGGTCGTTCATAAATAAAAGACTGCTTGCTGGCACAGGCCACTTATCATCAGGTTTTTATGCCTATATAAGATGAACAATATACAATAAGTGAATGACTTATTGTTAGTCATTGAATCTTTGGCCATGTTTACACTAAATGACTATTTTTCAGCTACACAGAATCCAGCGATCACCTGAGCGATAATGAATCCATATAAAACAGCCTAAGGCCTCCTTCCCACGAGCGTGACGGGCTCCGCCGCGTAATATTCCGCAGTGAAGCCCGTCACGGCGCCCCCCAGAGACCCCATACTTACCAGCGGAAGATAGTGTGAAGACGCTTCCCCGCCCACCGCCGTCGCGTCATGTGACACGCCCACCGCGTCATATGACGCGCCGGCCGCGTCATATGACGCGCGGCGGTAGGCGGGGAAGCGTTTTTTCACGCTATCTTCCGCTGGTTGCAGCGGGAGATAGCGTGAACGGACGGCTTCCATTGACTGCAATGGAAGCCGTCAGCGCGTACACCCACGGCAAATAGAACATGCTGCGGGTGAGAACGGGAGATTTCACGGTGCGTAATTCCGCGGTGGAATTACGCATCGTGTGCATTGTGCTATTAGGTTCAATAGAACCTAATAGCAGGGGGCAACGCAGCGGATTTACGCGGCGTAAATCCGTTCGTGGGAAGGAGGCCTAAAAGTCTCAATAGAAGATCCCTCTATGAGGCTGTGAGGGCACTTTCACATGGGACAATTTTTGGGTGCAGAAGCACCCAACAACTATCGCTCATGTGCTTTCACAACACAGGAGATAGTCATTCAGTAAATAGAAATGAAGAATGCGGGAGATCATTCAAGGATGAGACTGATGAGTCATTCAAAGTTGACTGACTGTTTACACTAAGCGAGAAGTGGCTCACAAGTCTTTTCCTTTCAGTTAGCTGGAACGAAGAGGCTAGTGACCAATGAGTTATCTCTCACTCAGTGTTCTGTTGGGTGCCAAGTTTACATGGGAAAACTATTGCTTAAAATTGTCTGAGTTATTTTCGCCTGATAGTTGGCCCATATAAAAGACCCTTAAGCCCCATTTACACACGATTGTCATTTGAAAGAATGAAGGAATTAACTTTTTTGCATACAAATGCTGAGCATTAGACTTAAAAGATAATCATTTGAAATACTCTCCATTTGCCTTAGCTAAAGTAAATACTGTATATATTGTTTCCTGAGATGGGTGTGTGTTTATGCGAGGAATCTCTGGCCAGCAGGATTTTAATTAGTGTGAAGAAAAGCCATTGTTGTCTGTCTCATGAGTAAACAAGTAGTCATTGTGTTTAGCAAAAAATCACCCCTCCCCTCAAGTCATTTAGTCTTCCAAAGGACTGAACAAATGACATTTAAACCAAGCGAAAAGTGAACGAACTAACAACTATTTTTTGAAACTAAGGGATAAACGACAAGTGAACGAATAGTGCACGATGTTCTTCACATTTACACGTAACGATTATAGCACAAATTCATTTAAATTTGAGGGACAATTGTTGAGTATAAATGGGCTTTTAGTTTTAAGCCCTTATCTCTTCTCTCCTGTACTTACTTATCAGCTGATTATTGTGGTCATACATTTGCTGATAAGAACATATAGGAGAAAGAGCAATGAGAAACTAAGCAGTCACTTCAGCCTCACTGACAGAACTCCTATTGAGACTTAGACTGCAGTGTCTATATACTTCGTTATGCAGAAGTTGCAGAAGACAAACAGTGCAACACTTTTGATCAAACTCTATTGCAAAAATGATTGTCAGTCCAAAATAGAGGCATTTAAGTAAAATGTAAATTGCCACCCAAAGGTGTTCATAGACTTACAATCACTTTCACATATCGGTATTCTGGTCAATATTTTGCCCCAGTGTTTATAGTCGAAACCCAGGAAGGAAGCCTACAGGAAGAAAGTATAATGGAAATATTTGCACCTCTTCCATATTTTGGACCCACCCCTGGTTTTCGTTTAGAAATACTGATACCAAGTACTACCGCAAATACTGTGAAAGAGGCCTTAGGCCTCATGTCCACAAGCCGGTCGGATTCCACATGCGGGAGCCCGCAGTGGAATCTGACCCTGCCTGTGGCTGAGGACCCAGCGTACCTGTCTTGCTGTTCTTTTTTCTCTACAGCAGATGTGTGCGGAAGTGCCAGCTGCGCACATGCAAAATAGAGTTTTTTTCTTCTTCAAATTCCTTGGATCGGACAGCTTCCATTAACTTCAATAGAAGCTATCCACACGAAATCTGCACTAAAATAGAGCCAGCTGCGATTTGTTTTCCACACCAAAAGATCCGCAAAACAAATCTGCATGCTTTAATGCAGCTGTGGACGCCCATGCTTCCCTATGGGCGGCTTGAATTGCGGATCTTTCGCGCAGGATTCCGCAAATCAAATCCGCCCATGGACATTGGGTTTAACGGTGGTTTCACACATTTTTTTTTTTCAGAAAAAAATGTTTTTAGGATAGGTTCAACGAAAATCTCACGGAATCACACTGAAATACCGCAAGATTTCCGTGGCAGAAATAGTTTTGAAGAGGCTTCGACGCCTGTATTCCGCTGCGGCCATCTCTCCCCATAGAGAGGCCGCTGCGAAAATGGTGAAACAATTGTCATGCCGCGGCTTGGCTGCAACGGATCAGCCGCACGGAAATTCCATGGCAATTCTGCCCTGTGTGAACCCAACCTTAGGTGTTTTTACTGCATTTTTTTCCTTACAAACTGCAATCCGGCGGTATCCGTAAATTTACAAATATAAAACAAACTACAAACAGTGCAGGTTTTTAGTAACATTTCTACTTACTTTTAGTGAGAAATGCCATTCTGTACGAAGTAGCTGGGAGTATGTGATTGCAGAAACAGTCGAGTGTGGCTGGGCTATGCTGTTTTTGTATGTCCCACAGAAGTCAATGGGAGTTACGCTACAGCAAGCACCACTGTTTCATAACTCGGGAGTTACAAAAACAGCATAGCTCACAATGATCTTTGCCTACCTCCCTTTGACTTCTATGGGAGTTATGGAAACAGCATAGTGAAACCTGCTGAGCTGTTTCTGTAATTCCATCAGATTACCTGCTGTTTGCCTAGGAGTTAAGACCCTCACCAATTTCTCGAACTAAGAGGCTATGGCACTCTTCCAAACACAGTGCTGCTTGGAATCATAGTACAGAGAATTATGCTGTCAGGCCATTTGTTGGCGCCATTGGAGTTCTAAAAAGCATTTCCCCACTGATAGGATCTTCTGGCAGGTCATAAAGACCTGCTAGAAGATAGGAAAAATGTGTGAAAAGTGCATGACGCTTTTGCTGCTACTACCTGTGCAACGTGGCAGCCTTTACTTGTATCTAATCACCGGTGTCTTCACATTGTTGCACTTATGATGTCTGCACTATAAATATACTTACTGGAAAGTGCATATATTTGTAGTGAGTTACTCAGAAATACTGGAAACTCTGTAGTAGGTTACAAATCTTAAGACCACATTTTTTTAAAAATCAGACATTTGTGGTTACAAACGACCTATGAAAAAACTGAACTTGCTTCCAATAAAATGTATCATAGGCTATAAATAATTCAGCTTTTCGCTAAGACAATTTAAGCTAACAAGCTGACTTAGACAGAAGCAAATGTGAGAGGAAAATAGGAAAATGTGCCAAATAATAAAATAACATTTTATTAGATATTATACGCCTTTTGTACCTTGGAAACCATATTATACATTTTAATATGCAACAAATTTACAATATAAAAATAGGTTACAGCACTGCAGTATATTAGCATATAGAATTTGCTTTAAACGCAATATGGGAGTGAAACACTACTTAGGTTCAAAATTCCGTCATACCACATGCCTACAGGTATAAGTACTGCTGCATGGTCACCAACTTTGAATTTGTTAGGCTAGTGACAACAAGAGTTTTATGAACAATATTGGCATAATATGGGTAGATTTTGGTATTTTAATAAAAAGGCCATTTCACTCTAAATCAGAAAACTCGTAACAAGTAAATATAAGTCATTGATATATCTTCTGTGTAGCTGATATAAATTCTATTCAGCAGTTAGTTATATCTAAGGGACTACCATCATGGAGGATGTCAAATACAGACATAAAACATCATGAGAAGTACAGTATCACTGCATAACTAAGCTCAATCTCCATTCACAAGCTAGGGAAAGTCGGTGTTATTCCAGAAACGGCTGAATAGTGTTCTCTAACTTTATTATGTAAGGCAAGGTAAAGTCCCCTGGTGCAAGCACGACTGACTCCTAGGGTGACGTCATGACATGACTTTCTCGGCAGACTGCTTTTGCAGGGTGGTTTGCCATTGCCTTCCCCAGTCATCTTTTACCCTCTACCAAGCTGGGTACTCGATTTACCGACTTTGGAAGGATGGAATGCTGAGTCAACCTTGAGCCGGCTACCTGAACCACACGGGGATTCAACCTGCAACCTTCAGGTCGTGAGCAAGAGCTTAGGACTGCATTTCTGCTGCCTTAAAACTCTGCGCCACATGAACTTGGCCATATAGAGGAAAATAAACTTCTGATATAATTCAAATATTTGAAAAAAAAAATCAGAATGACAGAATATTACTTATTAGTAACACGCAAGTCATTTTGTTTTTTAAATACCTACTGATAATAATTGTAAGGGATTTTTTTTAAGATAAAATTATGTACAGTATCTAAAGCTTTTTTTATATAGTTTTGGGTCCCCTCTGCCCAAAAGTATATAAAATCAATATACATACAGTGGTGCCGGAGCACCGCTTTAGCACCATGGTATCTGACAGGTGACGTCTCATATACCTGTCACGTGGGCTTCTAGTGTAGAAGCCCCTGGCAGGTTTATTAGACATTATTGATGACGTCCCTGTCAAGCCTCCTATTGGCTGCAGTGGTCCTGTGGGTAAACAACCCATGTGAAAGCTGCAGACCAAGTAAACAGAAGACCGGAGGACTGGAGCAGTGGCAGGGGAGCAGCACGGCAGCGGGGAGGTGAGTATTGGGGGTTTTAATATATGACTCATCCCTCTTCCCCTCCGAGACACACGCTGTCACCAATGTTTCTTAACTCGTAAAAGCCTTTAAGGTCATTATATAAAAATAGTTAATAGTTGTCTCGAGGCAAAATGTTATCTATCCACAGTAGAGGTGCTAAGTGTCTTATCTGTGGTTGTCCAACTACTGGGACTCCCACTATCCGGGAGAATAGGTTACCAACTGCCCAGAGTAAATGAAACAATAGTTGAATGTGCAAGCTGTTTGCTATTTCCAACAGTTCCATAGGGAGGAATGGAGCAGTAATACACAAGAATGACCACGTCTGAATTCAATCCGGGACACTTAGAACCCCTATTCTTGTGGTTCGACCAGCATCAATTGGAATTATGACCTATCCTGGTTGACAGTCGATGATACATTATATTTGCTGGGAACCCCCTTTAAAAGCAACTTAGTGTAAGGGTTCAATCACACATCACATTCAGATTGCACCTTGTGCTGCGATTATTACTAATTGTTGCCAAAATCACTGCAAAAAATACGATATGACAATGAATGGGGATTTGACCTGAATAACTCCATCACACACTTTATTTTAAAATAATTGTAAAAAAAAACCCCTTGTGTTTCATTTTAATGACAGTTATTTCTTACATGCATTTTTTTGTACAATGAGACAGTGGGCAGCACTCCAGAGAGTGGTGGAGAGATAAAAAATGGGCAATCAATATGAAATGTGAAAAATGTGAATGAACTCACCCGGTGACGCCGGGCCCTAGGTAGAATGGGCTCCGGTACATCAATATCCGGAATCGCACATCATTCCAAGGTCACAGTAAAAACTCTCTCGCACTGGTCATTGGAGACATCTCAGGGAGAGCGTCATGGTCAGTTCCAGGGGCAAAAGGTTTCACCACAGGATAGGCAAAACAAGAGAGTATGATACAAAAAGATACCAGCGCTCCAGTGCTTAAGAGTATTAGATGTTGCAGGATGCGCAAATACAAATTATGCTACTTGCTTTACAGGGGTGCTTGAATGTAAAGCACCCCTGAATCCCGGAAAGCAGGCAAAGGATATGGAATATGTGAAGATATTCTTTAATATGCGACGCGTTTCGGCCAAACAGTAGGTCTTTTTCAAGCATTAAAATACATATAAAACAATGAGATATTTATACCAAATGCATACCTTCTATTCTAAGGGCATTGGATCAAGGCCCCCTTTGATGACGTGGCCTCGGAAAGCGTCCGGGCCCCCTTTGATGACGTACCTTTGACTATAGTGGTGTGAATTTGAGGACAGATTGTGGAACGCAGCGCTGCGTTACACGGCAGTGTCACGTGATCGCAGCTACGTCATCAGTGACGCGGTGTATGGGCGATCACGTTGTTATGCCGTAATGGACATAGTAGCGGTATCACATGACCTGGAACGTCACAGGGTCAAGTGACTGACATACCGTGGTAGGCTTCTAGCGGGTACGTGACTGTGGAACGCAACGATGCGCTCCATAGGGAGTAATCACGTTGCAGCGCTCAATGGACAGAAGTGAATAGATCTACTGGAAGTCAAAATGTATGTAACAAATATGATAAATGTATATTATTACATGCATTCATAGGTTGGATCCTAATAGATAATAAACATATAAATACTAAAATATATAAATTTATAGATTAGGAAATAACAGATATTGTTTATATATTTTAGTATTTATATGTTTGAACCAAACACAGCAATAGCCATGTGAATAAGCCCTTAAAAAGGTACATCTGGCTGCAAAATATTTAAAAAAACACACAGAAAAAAGAAAATACGTCAATATGCTGTATGTGAAACCAGTATAAATCACAACAATCCCAGTTAATTATCTTCACTCAAGTAATAAAAGCATCTGAAGTCCAGTCCATGCTATCTGAGCAACGCATATGTAAACACTATAGAAAGTCTAATGGTGAAGAGGTTCAATTTGTATTGCGTCGGGTTCGTACAATATAGAAACTGAATAAAGAAAAGTTCATTTGCGCGTTTATAACAAGTATATTTGTCCATAATTAAAATAGCTTTTAATTATATTATACTGATAGCAAAAATATATTTACAATGTTCCTAACAATAAGTAACCACTGATGCATAATTTATCCATCAGGTTTCTATTATCAGATGGCAAACTATAGCAAGTTATGTTATTCTGACCTGATAAAAGCTAATGGAAGTATGGACAAAGTCTGACATTAATGCAACAGGAGATATATATGACTATGTATCAGTCCAAACTGAAGCCTTTGCAGACTGCATAATTATTAAAAAATGTCAATTATATTTTCTTGTCAAATATAACGAATGATGCAGTCTATGACAAGATCAGTCTTTAGTGGCTTCTTCTTCGGGTGTAGACTTTGGACTGCTAGTAGGTAAAGTCTTGGGTTGACTCTTTGCACAGCAGAAGGAGCTCAGTGACCTGATCTGTAAACTGATTTTGTAGTTAATTAACATAAGTAAGTAGGGGCTAATGCTAGAGTATCCAGAAAACAGCACAACAAGCAGGGTTGAGGTCAAAAACCATGACCTTACGTACTTCCAGAGCAAGACGAGTACAAAGTGGGCAACCCACAGTGCGGTGAGAAGGAACATTAACAGTACAATCACTTTGGAAGCCCTCAAGACTTCAGTTTCTGAAGAGTCATGCCCAATCCAGATATTGCCATAAGTTGCTCTGCTTTGCTCATAAAAGAGAAGAATTATGCGAAAGCTGACCAGAACTAAACTGACAAGTGGAATTAGATCAGTGATGACCATGAAGATCTGGTGATAATAAAGTTCAACTGCGGTATATGGAAAATCAAGGTTACATTCGTCATAAAAAAAGCTGCGGTGGAAGGAGTTAGTATCATTGAGTAGAGCTTGACTTTGAACATAATTGCCAAAAACTAAGTAAGGGCAACAAACTGCAACTGCTGTGACCCACAAAACAAGCACAGCTATGAGATGATGCTTGCGCCATTTGCCATTAGGAGGTGCCCTCAGTGGATGGACAACTCGATTAAGCTTGACACAGTAGAATATAGCCATATAAAAAGTTACCCAGATCTCCAGTTTTGTACTCAATGATGCTGTAAACAATCCAAATTTGCAGACGTGAGAATTAAGGATCAATCCAGCATTGAAGAGAATATTTATAGTATTGATCACACTATTCTTCACTACATGAGCAAATGCGAGGCTGAAAATTAGGGCAAATGATGTTGGCAGACGTCTCGTAATGCACTTCCAAGTGCAATAAATCAATATAGCATTCCCCAGTAAACTCACAAAGATTAGGACGCAGCAGGCAATAATTTCAATGATACTTGATGAAAGTCTCATTTTCAGCATCAGATGAATATCCAAAGAGAGCCTGTCACTTCTTCAATGAAAAAAGACACATGAAAGAATCTTTCATCAAATTCATTGTGCGAAGTAAAGGAAAAAAATCACCTCTGCAACATAAGAAAAGGAAGGAGACCTCAGAAACAGAAAAACGTACCTCCATGCATACTGCAAGGCAGAGAAATGTACAGTTAGACTGGGCTTATGTGGCAATGCCATGGGACTGAGGGGAGAGAAAAACACATGTATACCTGTTAATTAAATCTCCAAGAAGCCTGGTAACAGGAGAGCAACATATAATCATTTCTCCTGGGATTTCTAGTGCAACACACAATGTACTACTATTACACTAGAGAAAGAAACCAACACAATACTTTATCAATAATCAGAAGGATTTGTTATTTGAATGTTTTCAGATGATACGTAGACAAGTGACTGTTGTATAGGTAGATCAACTGACGGTAGAAAATGTTCTTCACTACCATAGAGCTGCAAATTTCCATCAATAACCTAGACCTACATCAATTTAGATTCACTAGGACCTTTATCAAGAACTAAAGTGATAGCTCTTACTAGTCAGGTGACTTTCCTTCCTAAGAAGGTAAATTTTAGATGTGTAGAATCACAAATTACTGGTCATCTATAAGAAGTAGAGATGAGCGAGTATACTCGCTAAAGCAAATTACTCGAGCGAGTAGTGCCTTAGCCGAATATCTCCCCGCTCGTCTCTAAAGATTCGGGGGCCAGCGCGGGTGACAGGTGAGTTGCGGCGGGGAGCGGGGGGAGAGAGATCTCCCCTCCGTTCCTGCCCGCTCTTCCCCGCCGGCCCCCGAATCTTTAGAGACAAGCGGGGAGATACTCGGCTAAGGCACTACTCGCTCGAGTAATGTGCCTTAGCGAGTATACTCGCTCATCTCTAATAAGAAGTCTTCTCAATGATGACAATGGTGTCACCTCTGTATTCCTCCAGCATGGACCAGTGACGTAATTGCTACTAGTTAGGTGAGACGATAGATTATAGATCACCAAATATTTGTTTGAAAAAAGCTTTCATCCATTCAATGACCAAATCAATTCTTATATATTGCACTCAGATTTATGTAGGGTTGGTTTTGGTAGAGTCTAGAGATTAGCGGGTACCCAAATGCTCGGGTCCTCGTTATTTGAGTTGAGCTTTTCGTAATATCCGTGCGCTCTATTCAAGTAACGAACCCCATTGACTTCAATGGGAGACTCAAGCATTTTTGTATGGGACCCGTCGGTTGCCGAGCTATATTTTTTTGTTCTCTCTCTCTCCTCCAAGCCAGCCACAAAATACCGTTGACGTGCACAGCGTCGCAGCGGGGAGCGGTCAAAATTGACATGTCGAAGCAGGGAAGGACCAAACCTGGGGCGGGGGCGAACACGGCGTGATGCTCGCTCGAGTAGCGAGCACCATAGAGTATGCTAATACTTGAACGAGCATCAAGCTTGGCAGAGTATGTTCGCTCAACTCTAGTAGAGTCCAAATTGTTTTTCTCTTGTTTTTATCAAGGTTTCTGAAATTTTTCTACAGGGTCATTACCGACCAGAACATAGAAATGCCTGTTCTTCACCAATGGTCAAAGTTCATACCAAAATTAAGATTTTTGGTCAGAAAACTGGGATGCAATGGGGGTAACATCAAGTCATAAATTTCAATTGCAATCCTGTTACTATCTGTATTCTGGTTCTCACAATTACGGCATCTTGCTCATGACTTAAGTACAGTTATACTACCAGTAAGATAACTAAAGTGCAGATAAGCCTACGGGGATCACAATAGCTGGAGAACCACAGACTGGAGACAACTACTTTATAGCATAAAGTATATAGAAAATAATGCAAATTTAATGACAAGTTTTGGCCTACTGTTATGTCTGAGCCGAATGCCAAAACACCTCATCTGGATCAGATGTAACAGTTGTCCAACAGGATAGATATACATAACTCAGATATATAACTTAAAAATGGGGAAATCTCTCTCTATCACACTAATATGGAAAAACCCTGCCTAAAGTGAGATGATGGAACCTGGGGGCTACCAAGACTGTCCCTAGATGGAAAAGGGAATGACAATTGACAGATATTAGTAACAATATTCACCGCAGTACTAAGAAGCGGGTGTTGCACAAAACAGAAAATAAGAACACCAGGGACTTATCTGACCATAAGCTGAGACCTGAGGATGTGGACCAGACCAGAATTGCACGAAACAGAGGAACAATCGGCGTCCTCTGAAAGGAGGGACAGAATATACTACAATAAAGGTTGATAGTCCTGGTAGGGAAGCAATTTCCCTTGGCTAAGCAAACCCAACACAGGCAGAACGATGTTAACACATTGGCGCTGAATGACAAGGAGCACATGGGCCGGCCTGACATTATATTGTCAGCCCGGACCCACTTCTAGGTCACAGCCAGAGCTTCAACATCTATACTTATGTACTGAAAAACTACACAACAGCATGGCTCTATATAAACACAATATGAGGCTGCTGTCCGTGAGAAGTACTAGACTGGATTAGTGTTGTTATAGCATGTGATTAGTGTGGTATAAAACATTATGGTAGAGTGTTTCTACATCAAAAAAGTAATAAAACACAGCTATAATACACAAAACATCTCATATGATGGAAGCGTGAGAATTCAGCGGAGACAAGCTAGATTTGCTTGCAGACTCATTTGCTTCTGGTTTTCACGTCAAGTGACATTTCCTGAAAATGATAATTATAATTGCTCGCAAAGGTTTTGGGTCAGTGAAAGAACAAAGAAAAAAAGTTTTAAAAAATCCCAGGGACTGTTATTTTATTCACTGCCTTTCCAGCTCATGACATATTTGATTTATGTTACTAAGAGACTAAGTTCCAGGATCACCTTATCCTTACCAACGCTTATTCAGAGTGTTCTCTTCTTATTAAAGTTCAACAGTTCAAAACAGTCATTTTAAGATGCTTGCCTTAGAAGACAGAGTAGTCTGCAAATCTTTTTCATCCATATGCAATTATGATGATCTTTCCGCAGTAAATATGCTTTGATAGGAGACTCCAAAAAAGTTTTGACTACTTTATAGAACTAATGTCAAACTAGACCCATAGACAACCACTGAGCAGTATGAATGAGTCACTGATCCTGTGATTACTGTATGACTGTATAGTGGTCTCTACAGTGCATATAATATATAGAGGACTGAATGTTACTAAATATACTGTCATCTGATGTTAACCACAGGAAAAAGCATCACAGCATGCAAGGCAATGTGCTAAAGACATAGAGAGTTTTTATCAGTTTTTGTCATGCCTATAAAACCGGCAAATAAAATCGGTTTATTCCCACGGCATCCATATAACGGGAACTTGCTGCATTATTAACTGTGAACTACTACGCACATTAAAGGGGCAATATACATTTGTGACACAGCAATCAAATGAGTTGGAACAGTAATAAATTCTTCAAGGAATTCACGAAGAGACGTAACAAAAATACAGTTCTGTCCATAGATGTTACACTGTATACTATGCAGATTATAGACCCACCTACACACAGTTTGGGCTATTTTCTCTTATCATTAAAGGGGTTGTACCAAGATTACAAGTTATCCCCTTTTATAGGATAGGGAATAACTTGTTGATCAGTGGGGGTCTCAGCACTGAGACCCCTGACGATCTCAAGAATAGGGACCTGTGTCCTTCTCTGCCTGTCACTGAGGGCGTTGCTTCTTCCCCTGCAGTGACATCAGAGTGAATGAAGCTCTGGCTAGCATGCGAGGTCAGCACTCCCTTTCACTTTAATGCAGCTGCCGAAAATATCCGAGTGCTTGCCACGGTGCTATTTCTGTAGCCCCACTTTAAGTGAATGTAGCATTAGTGCACTTTCATGACCTGTACTGTGAGTAACCCCACAGTGGGGAGGACAGGGGACACAGGACCCACGTTCTTGAGATCATCAGGGGTCTGAGCAGTTAGACCCCCACTGATCAGCAAGTTATCCCCTATCCTGTGTATAAGAAAGCAAATTGAAGGCACCGGCAGCACTCAAAGCAAGCTGCATCCAGTGAGGGAAATATACATGAAAAGCCCCAGTTTAAGGATCTAAACCACGATCCAAATGTAGTACCATGCAGATGAAGAATAGTGGCAGCATCAATGGTGTAGTGAAAACTAAATTTTATTTCATTCCATCCAGTAAAAATTCCATGCAGTTTTACTGGATGGAATTAAATAAAATTTCATTTTACTACACCATTGATGCTGCCACTATTCTTCATCTGCATGGTACTATCCTGTGGATAAAAGATAACTTGTAAACTTGTTACAATCCCTTTAATATTATCACTGGCATAACTATAGGGGATGCGGTTGCACCTGGGCCCAAGAGTGTTAGAAGGCCCATAAGGCCTCTCTTCTTCATATAAGGAGCCCAGTACTATGAATAAAGCATTATAGTTGGGGGACCTGTTACAGGTTTTGCATTGGGGCCTTGGAGCTTCAAGTTACAGCTCTGCGTTAGGTGGTTAAGAGAAGTTGGGGGGCCCCCCAAGATAAACTTTTGCACCCGGGCGCATGAGCCTTTAGCTACACCGCTGAATATTATTGATGATTTGGTGATGGACTTCCCTAACCATACTAAAGATTTGTGATACTCTATTTTGTTGTCATGGTCAGGTCAGGGCTGGTAAAGGTAGGCTAGGCATAACTTATCCAGCATGAACCATGCGTACTGATGCAGCAGTGGACTGTGGAACTCTCTGCCTGAGGACGTCGTGATGGCAAAATCAATAGAGGAGTTTAAGAGGGGACTAGACATCTTTTTAGAGCGCTATGATATTGCAGGACATAGACATTAGGTGACAAGCGGGGCTGCTCATCTCAAATGTTGACCCAGGGATTACTCTGGCTGCCATTATGGAGTCAGGAAGTAATTTTTTTCATCCAAATTAGGTAAATTGACTGGTTGTTTTTTTTTTGTTTTGCCTTGCTCTGGACCAACAAGTTGGGTGGGGGTTGAAACAGGCCGAACTAGATGGACATTGTCTTCATTTAACCTACCATACTATGTTACTATGTTACACTATATGGACAAAAGTATTTGGACACTGCAGAAAATCAGCAATTATGCAAATACTGTGTTTGCCAGACGATATACTGGGAAGGGCATGCGTAAAATAAAAACCTGCTCCTTTTGTAATAACTATTCATTCATCCGATTGAGCACTTGTGGGACGGACTGGAGTGACGGGTACGACACTGCCACCCACGTCCATCTTCACAACCATCGCTTCTCAAAGCCTTGCAGAAGGAATGGCGAGCTATTCCTGCCCGGACGTACAGAGAACTTGTGGAAAGTATGCCTCAATGTGTTGTGCTGTAATACAAGCAAAAGCAGGGCCAACACATTACTAAATAGAAGAATAAAGCACTTTTTTCTGAAAAACATGCAGTGTCCAAATACTTTTGTCCATATAGTATATATCAACTGGAAGGTTAAAGAAAATGTGAAGCCACAGTGAAAAATTAATTGCGGCAGAATTTGATGAGGCAGCATAAATATTCCCTACCACTTTCTTTCCTGCTATATCCGTCAAATTTGTTGGAAAAAACTGCGCTGCATGCAAATTGAGGTAGAACGTGTTACACGGTGCAAAACTCTTATGTGCTTATGTTTAGATTTTCTTTAGGCAGTGCTTTGTCTGTGATCCCCAAAAGTTTCTCTATAGTCGAGCTTGTGAAATTGTTCTACTGTGGCCTTACCAGTCAGAACATGGCTGTCCTGGACTTTACTAGCAGTTGAAGGTCAAGCTAAAATTAACCAGTTAAACACCACATGTAAATCCATGGCACATGGCCCTTTTACATTAAAGGGGGTTCTCCAAGATAAAAAAAAATGAGTAACAATAACAGGCATGCAATGATATAAAGTAATAAAAGGCATGATTACTTACCAGTTGAATCCCATGCCGCACCAGTGTTACCACTTCAGTGCCCCCCCCCCCAATGGTCTTTGTTTACTGGGCAGCAATGATGGCGTCACATCGACAAGACATGACTGCTACAGGCAATCTCTGGTCTCAACAGGTTACTGCTGAGGCCGGTGATTAGCTGAAGTGGCAGGTGCCATATGATGTATTAGTGGTCACGGTATCATAAGAGGTTCGTTGGGTTTGACACTAAGTGGACATTGTGATTAGCACTGTATAGAGGGAAACTGTGGCTGACAGATACCTCGAATCTCAACTGTCACACTATTCAACGTGATTGCCGTTGCTTTATTGCTGACTCACAGAAGCTCCGGTAGTAGCTGAGATGTAAATTATAAGTATTATTATACCTCTATCATACATTAAAGGAGTTGGCCCAACAACATTACACTGCTGCTCCAGTGATGTGGTATGACCATATATTACATGGCTGTCCATTCTTCTGCATGTGCACCATAGAATGCCACATTTTCCCAGCAGCACAGACTGTATTTGTACAGTGACTAAATATTTCAGATGAAAATTGTCACATTATATGATACACTACGTGATAAAAAATTGTATTTTATGTGGCTATTATTAGGAGATAATAAGTTATTTTACTTGGCCCATGGACGAAACCAAAGGAAGACACAAATAAAGTAAGGATCAAATGTCCTTTATAGGATCACTAGTCTTAATTAAGAGAGCAATATATAATGCAAGCATAAACTTTCCCATGGTATCTTTCTAATCATCTCTTAATTATATTTTATAATTAAATCACAGCACAAGGCCAGTGTCCACGCATCAGCACATTATCAGACTGCATGGATGCTTAAACCGGAGAGCACACAGCCAACATTTTTCTATTTAAGTGATTCAATGGAAGATGATTTGTCTCTCGAGGCGTGAATCGCGTTTTCTAGCAAAACAGACACGAAAGCAAAAACGTGTTGTAATAATACTTATTCTGACACAAACACTTCAATAAGTGAATAACCTTTTTGCATCGACCAGTAACAACTCCTAATTAAAGAAGCAGTGTAGACACAAATGACCTCAGAAGGAAGGCAAACTGCAATAGTATGAGAACATTATACCAAAGCCTTGTTACGGCTATTTTCATCAAACTAATAGACAATATTACCCGCCCCATCCAATTAATAATAAACAAGTGCATTAATATTAAGGAGGTAAACATGTCCGGTTCTTTCAAGTGGCCTTATTTTTAATAACCTTCTTTGTTAAAGAAAGAGAATAAGGAAGAAAAATAAAAAATGCATCTGCTGCTCCTATAGAAACAGATCAACTAGTGATAGACACAATCAAGAGTAGTGATGAGTGAACTTTAAAAAAATTCAGTTCGGCATATTTGCCAAAATTTTGCAAAAAATTTGCTTGGGTCCGAATTAGTTGGAACTGAATCAGAAGGTGCATCAGTATAAATAAATAAATCATGTTTAGAGTTCAGCGAACGTACTCTGTCGAGCTTCATGCTCGTTCGAGTATCAGCGTACTCGATGGTGCTCGTTACTCGAACGATCATCACGCCGTGTTCGACCCCGCCCCAGTTTTTGGCCCCTCCCCGGCGTCCTACATACAAAGATGCTCGAGTCTCCCATTGTAGCCAATGGGTTTCGTTACTCGAGTAGAGCTCTTGAATTTTACGAAAAGCTCGACTCGAATAATGCGGACCCGAGCATTTGGGTGCTCACTCATCTCTAATCATGTTTTAAAAAATGTGAACCCTATTATTCCTTTTATAAATCTGGCACTGAAGAAATGTGGTGTATTGATGGGAAGAATAACTTCATGCCACTGTAAAAATCTGGAAGGAAAATATCTCCAATGTTAATGGTGATATTGCAAGGTTTGTTTTCCAGGCCTCTGAAAGTGAAGCTGTATATACAGTGCAGATCTCCTTTTCCTCTAAAGTTCAAACAGATGTTAAGGATAAATGCCATGATGGTCTTATTCCTAAAATACTATAGGAATTACTAAATAGAGAACAAAAATCTCAAGGGCTGACTTAAAAAGCAGCTGCACACCTTTCATTTACTCTCTTCAGTCTCTTCCAACAAAAATAGCATAAAAAGTAAAAGCCCAAACACAGAAGCAGGCCAAGTGTCAGCACCCATCAAACCTGGGCAGATGTGGGGGCCTACTAAGTCGGGTGGGCCCACTCCACCTGTGCCTGACCTGAGCAAGGGGAGCCCGGGCTCCTGGGTCAGATATAGCAGTCAGGACCCCGGCCTGATTATAATTTTAAGAGTGATAAATTAGAAAGAACAGCACATACTTACTTTCCTGGCAGCTGTAATGGACACACCGTCCTCCACTCATTTCTGCGTTGTGTGGTCATTTGACAATTTGTCACATGACTGCACAAAACGGAAGTAAATGGAGGTCAGCATGCCCATTACAGCAACACCGGAGGTATGTGCTGTTTTTTTTTTTAATGAACTACAATGAGAGGCTGGGAACATGACTTCTGAAAGGGGGCAAATGGGGGCATTATTACTAAAAGGTGGCATCATTATTAAACCTGGGCATATTTTCTGACAAGGAGGCATTATTAATAAATGGCAGCATATTTTCTGAAAAGGGGGCAGGCATTATTACAAAAAGTGGGCATTATTTTTGAAAAGGGGGCATTACTAATAAGAAGGGACATTATTTCTAAAAAGGGGGCAAATGGTGGGACTGTTTCTAAAAAGGGCATTATTTCTAAAAGGGGGTATTTGTAAACCTTCCCCTTTTAGCCTTATTCACTGAGCAGAGGCAAAAGGGGGTATTACTGAATGGTGACACAAGGCATTATTGCTTAATGGGGCACTTTTACTGTGTGAGAGTGACTATAAGTAGCACTTACTCTTTGGGACCTACAAGGGGCACACAAATGGGGACAGTTCAGCTGGGGTAACACAGGTGACATTACTAGTATCTTTGGTAATATAGAAAGGGGAGTTGTGTAGAGATGTAGATAATGTAGTAAAGGTGCTGGAAATGCAAGGAGCCAAATATGTTTTTGTGTCAAATATCACAAGAGACAAGTTGTAGTCGGGAGAAGCTGTCATGGTGGTCTGGAATGGATACAAAAGAATAAAGAAAAATAAAGAAACTGAACAATTCCAGTCAGAGAGAACGTCATTTGTGATCACTGGATAGAATGGTAATTTAATCATTTACTGTATATGGTCTATAGAGCTGGTATCTATAGTTATATGGCTATTGTATCTGCTACTGCAGATTTACTGTCACATGTGTTGTGACATACTACAAAGGAGCCCACTGAGACTGTCACCTAAGGGCCCGCACAAAGTTGGAGCTGGCCCTGCACAGAAGTTGTGTATAGATGTACATACTTGCATCTAACTGTGTCAATGCACATGTGTGTATATTCATACATACATGTATTTTATAGTTTGGCTGATGCGTATACAGTAGATGGACCTCATTTAAAAAGCATTGGTTCACAGAGGACAGCAGCTGACAATAGGTCTCTGACTATAACAACTGTTCTTCTACAGAGAACATCAAATATTCCTCCATTTGCATTTCTGTTGCTTTGTCAAGGACATATTAGTGCGGTGGAAATTAATACTAATAGTTCTAATCAGCCCTTATCTGAAGTCCATATTTCTTTTATCTATCGTCTCTATAGTCCTCCCTTAACGCTGTGCTAAATATGACCAAGTGCAGCTGTGCAAATATACAGTATCTAAAAAGAACTCCGCAGCATAATGAATGTGCTGTGCCAAGTCCTAAAACAACACAAGTAGTGATGGCACAGCAAATTTCTGTAGTTTACCATCTGAAAGATTTGGAGTTCATTCATAGTATTATTAATTTCTGGAGTAAATTAGCAGATAAATTATCCTACATTTGTTATCATTTTGAATAGGCTGTAATAATATACAGCTGACATCCCTGATAAAGCAGTGCCTGCTATTCTCTACCACAATGACACCAAGATAAGCACATGCCAGTTGGCACAGTACAGATCTAAGAAATGTTCATAGGTGAATGTTAATCAGGGGCATTCACTAGGTGCACATGAAGAGCAAAACTAATGGCTGCCAAGATGCCCATTTTACAACACAACAAGTTTAGAATATGTGCCCACCATTGTCTTGACTACATGGCCTAAAGGGACTAATGCCACCTGATGGATATGACCTGCTACATCTTTAGATACCCTCACCCATCCTCTTCTCATTTTCTGCTCTGGACTTTGCATGCTGCAGCAGTCAAGACCCCTGCTAGCTTATATTATCTCCTTTTACAGTCAGCCTCGCTGGACCCTGATTTCTAAATGTGTATAGCATACCAATTTTTATTGCACTTTCTGAGTTAACGCATTCACATAGAGGCTCATTTACTAATACTATCTAAATGTCAGTGCAAACTTAGACTAAATAGGCCAGATTTATTTAAAAAGCTCTGCTGAATAATAAGGGTACCTTCACATGTGGCGAAATTACTGCGGGTGGGCAAATCTGCACCTAATTGGCCATGTTTTAAATGAACCCTTTTATTTCAAGGGCTAAATTCTGCAGCATAAACAGGCCCTCTCCTCCCCTCGCCACTATTTGCAATGGGAGGGGGAGGGGCTAGCTCAGTGCACTTCCACCCTCCTCCCCCTGCAGAGAGGAACACCGTATATCGGCCAGGCGTGAAAACCCGGCCGATATACGGCCGCCTGAATAAGCCCTTATACTGTAAATGCTGCGGAATTTCTGCACAATTCTGCTAATGGAAATTCCGCAGCATTTTCTGCCCATGAGAGGGTAGCCTAAATCTGCCAATTTCTAAGACTGCCTAGTCTAAGTGTTGACTAATTTGCAGTTGGCTTAGTTTACAACAAAAATTGTGTCAAAATCTTTGAACAATTTGCTGTCATTTTTTACGCAAATTAGACCTCACCTTTAAAATGTTTGTAACAGGAAAGAATATATCTGCGCTATATAATATAGCTAGAGACAACTACTAAGTGCAACTGTATAGTTCAGATTAGTAATGGGTAATATATCCTGCTATTACTTAGACCTCTTGTTTGGAGGTTGCAGAATGACAAGATCAATGGCCAGAATTGTCTCATAATAAATGTACTTGCTGGAAATTGTGGCATATTGTAATTAATTCAAAGTGTAAAAGCAGCCATTTAATGGAAAGACATCTTCAAAGGAACATTTGGGTGCAATGCAAACAAATGGGGACCTCAGAGAACTGCTATGTAATTGCATATGAAAGGCTCAGGCACACCATAAATAACTTTACGAGATAAAGTCATGAAGTAAAGAATATTTATTTTGCCCGGTAATGTCTCATATGCCAGACAAAATAAATAATGTTGTAACATGAAATAAACCTATAATGTCATTTATGGTGTGCCTGGGCATTTAATATGTCATTAAAACGTCCCTTACATATTTATATTAAAAAGCTGTGTTTTCCCATATGTTCATCTCCTAATTAGCAGTAAAATATGTTTCTGGGCAACAGCCGACATGTGTATGACAAGCAGTAATTAACTTTACACAAATACTGCTTTAAGAGGTGATAAATTCTCAAGTAAAGGTAGTTAATTCGGATACGAAAATTAAATCTGGTTCATTGCTTGTATGAACTAAAATTATCTGCATCCCTTTATGCTTATAGAAGTTTTCTGGAAGAAAGCAGCCATTTCTTTTCTGATTATGGAAAATCCCTTTAAATGACGATGAAGACCATGTTTTTGTGAACTGTGATGGATAAATAAAATTAAAATACCTTTTAGGCCTCAGTCAGACAAGTGTGTTATATGTTTGCAGAAAATTAACACTCCTAAAAGAACCAATGGTTTCTTATAGAAGCGTTGATATGCGAGGAATTAGCAGCGCAAAACAGCGCGCTTCTAAAAAAGATCGAAAATGCACTATGTTAGGTGCGCGTTGGGCAGGAGTTTCCATTGACTCCTATGGGAGCAGGAATTAATGGAAACTCCTGCGCTGGGAATAGATACCTGCTGCTTACAGCAGGGCATTTAAAAGGTGCTTCTGTCAAGAAGCACCTTTTAAATGTCCCTCTGTTAACTCCTGTTAGTTGTCGCAGGGATGAGGGGACTCCCCGAGGGTTCCGTTAATCCCAGTGGGGACTAGCAGGATTTTACAAGGGGACATTTAAAAGATACTTCTGGGCAGCACCATTTAAATGTCCTGCTGTAAGCAGCAGGGTATTCCTCCTGCCCCGCTGCTGGGCAAATAAGTATAATTTTCATATGTAACTATAACAAGTTGACAACTATGTCTTAAAATTAAAAGCGATATCTGAGCTATATGTGGAAATCGTTAAGCATTCACCATCACCCCAATCCCAGGGAACGTAATTAGTTTCAAGCATTTTATTGCCTTTGCATTTGGTTATGCCACAGAATACCGAACCTCCATCTGACATTAAAATATACTATAAAATGCACTTACTTTAATATGTGTAGTTTACTTTCCACAACAGGCACCTGGAAAAACAACAAACAGATACATTAAAAAAACATTACATTAGTTTCTTTAGAAACATTGAGGATAATCATCTTTACTTTGTTCTTTAATTTCAATTTGTATCTGTAAAAACCATAAAAATATACTTGCATGTAAATATCCCTATCCATCTGAACTCTATCCCTAATTAGAGCAGCAGTTTATGCTTCAGAGCTGCTCTTCCCAATGTAATTGCAGTCACAATATTCACATCATACCGGAACTTGTTGGTCTTTTAGTCATTCAGTCACCCACCTAGTATACAAAGACTTTTTCTTTGTCAGTTTTGTGTATGTGCCACAGCGTGCCAACCCTTGCTCATCTGCATCTGGGATTGCGGTCGGGCACCATCCTCCTCCACATCCTGCATGCCGCCCTCGCGCCATTACTGACTCCTTGGTGTCTACCCATATGACCAATGCCCACTCTCTCGTCTAAAGGGCCAGCACGCACGCACCTATTAGATTTTCCTCCAATCCACCTCAGACTGTATTAGGCATTCTCCCCCATGGAGGATGCCTAAGCAATTGTCACAATGGCTAATGAGACCAAAGGCCCCCGTTAATTTACATATTCTGGTTCTGACCTTTGCGGTGTTCTTGACCATTCTGACGTCTGTGCTCCCAGAACTCGGCTCTCTATATTGGACTTCTTTATTGCTTGGACTCATTATTTAAATACATGTGATGTACTGTACCATATCTCAGAGCTATAAGCGATAAGAGAGGAATGCCAATTTGTAGCCTTCTTCGCCATTATGTAGCCATGCAGTGGTGGCCCCTCTCCCGGTTACATTCATACTGGCTGATTCGGATTTACAGACCCAGGAGATATATTCAGTACTGCTTATTGCATACATGTTTATTTCCATGTATGGTATGGACTTTGAGAAATTGATTTCATCAAAGCATTCATTGGCACGGAGTCTCAAAGGGGGCAGGAACGTCCAGTTTCTATGTGGTGCGTGTAAATAATCTAAAAAATGTCCTGCACAATACATATGTTCTTTAGCAGAGAAAAACAATAACAGAAACGGAATATAGAACAAATGCATTTTATAGCATATAGTAGATTACTAGACGTCACTGTCAATGCTGTTGTTTTCTATTGCTATTTTCCTGTTCTTGGCATGCCCTTACTAACATCCTGGATAAAAGAAAGCATTGAAATACACTTAAACATTACCAGGTGAAAAAGAATAGAGAAATTTGAAGAATTAAGAATTTAGAGTGGGGTCGGTGTCAAAGTGTCCTGTTTGTTATTTCTGTGACGTGTTGGAACATGAACCATTACACAGTACACAATGGAAAGAAATTGGAAATATTAACTTCACAGAAACAAATTAAGTAATACAAATGATTCTCTATTTAAAATTAGGCATAAATCAGCTCAGGACGGCTGCAGACGCCCAGATTTGGATCGCGGAATCCACGATCATCACCTGCGCGGACGATCCATGGCATTCTATATCCATTAGCAGGAATAGAACATGCTCATGTCTGCGCTCATAGAAAAAAAAAACACACCATGTTCTATCGTTGCATGGATTTCGCACAGATGGTTTCCATTTAAGTCAATGGAAGCCATCCAACCCGAGGCCCTTATGCAATTAGCATTATGGAAAGATCGCGGATTCCACGTCATCACCTAGTGATGGTGCGGGAAAAACAGGGATTAAAAAAAAATCTGTACTGCGCATGTCCGGACCACATACAGAATAAATGCAAGAAAGAGTGGGCGCCAGCTGGGCACAGGGTTGGATTCCGCTGCGGGCTCCCGCATGGGGAATCCGACCAGTTCGTGTGCAGGCAGCCTTAATACTGTACCCTGAGTCTATAAAAATAAGAATAATGCAAAAACCACCCCAAAAGACCCTCTAGAAATATTTAACTTCTAAGACATTTGCTTAAAAGCTAAATCAGTTGCCTCATGAAAGCAAATACGAATCTCATTAGTCTTTTTTTATTGTAGGAAAATCTATTCACAGGCAAATTATATTAAATTTGCATGAAAATTCCTTAAAAACATAAAGTTTCACTTCCCACTATGCTCTTACAGGTGGTTACATACTTGTACTAAATGGTCACTAACTTTTCAAAAACTTGTGCTTATGTGATAGCCACTGTGAGAACAACAAAAGTGCAATTCACTTTATATACTGAAAATGACGTTTTTGTGCCGAAAAATCACTCTAAAGCGCTGTCCCTTTCTAGTGGCTGAAATTACAAGGTAGAAAACAAGAAGAAGCAGGAGAAGAGAAGAAAGCAACCAGAAGCAGAGATACACACAGATGTGGCTGCTACAATAGCTGAACGATTTCCTGTGTTGCCAGCTACTGGAATTACCTCTACACTGCTCAGTAATTCTCTAATGTTCTCCCTGATACAGTTTACAGAGTAAATACAACACAGTATGGCATCTACACTCCTCCCACCAGCTGAGAGAGAAGTGAAAACTAGATATACAGCCTGCAGAGGTGGAAAATGGTGAAAATGCAGGATGTAACTCATATAATGGCTAGAAATGGTGCTATTCCTCATGTACACACAGTGTGTTCTGAAAAGTCATCTTTAATCCATATACTTATTTGATAGCATAGTGGCATAGCAAATACCACTTACCAGCTGTGATCCTGGGTTTAAATTCAAACCACCTAGGTCAACATCTCCATGAAGTATGTATGGCTACCTGCAGGGAACTACATAATAACGTCATGATGGTTGCAAGGACTGTATTAACAATTCATGAGAAAGAACAACTTTTTGAAAACTATTAAAGGAGATGTCCCGAGGCAGCAAGTGGGTCTATACACTTCTGCATGGCCATAATAATGCACTTTGTAATGTACATTGTGCATTAATTATGAGCCATACAGAAGTTATAAAAAGTTTTATACTTACCTGCTCCGTTGCTGGCGTCCTCGTCTCCATGGTGCCGACTAATTTTCGCCCTCCGATGGCCAAATTAGCCGCGCTTGCGCAGTCCGGGTCTTCTCCTCTTCTCTATGGGGCTCCGTGTAGCTCCGCCCCGTCACGTGCCGATTCCAGCCAATCAGGAGGCTGGAATCGGCAATGGACCGCACAGAAGCCCTGCGGTCCATGAAGATAGAGGATCCCGGCGGCCATCTTCAGCAGGTGAGTATGAAGACGCCGGACCGCCGGGATTCAGGTAAGCGCTGTGCGGGTGGTTTTTTTAACCCCTGCATCGGGGTTGTCTCGCGCCGAACGGGGGGGGGGGTTTAAAAAAAAAAAAACCCGTTTCGGCGCGGGACATCTCCTTTAATTTAGGATAATTGTTTTTAATGAGTATTTATTTGCATAAGACAATGTTGAGCACTAATTCCTATATAGTAAATATGTATGAAGTCTATACAGCGGTTCTTGAAATAGATTACTTCCATACAGTGATACCAGAGATGTACAATCATAGACTGTACAAAACATAAGGAGAAAGTTCCATAATATAACTGGATCTGAATGGTATTTTGTGATATTTGTTTTGAAATCAAGCTGGTCTGTCTTTGTTTCATCTTTAGTGATTTTGTTTCTTATGTGGTTTCTTAACCTTTTTTGTGTTTTCCTGTTTATTTGTTGTTGTGCATGGAGTTCCTGCAGACAAAGTTGATGCACATTCTCTTCTATTCTTGGTATCTTATTTCGAGACGATGAGTGGGAGTACATTTTATGAATACAGAGAGTCAAATGATTAAAATAAACGTACAGTTAAAAAGCACAAAAGATATTTACAATGGAGCTCTACGGCTCATTGGTGGACAACTGGCAACTCAGGGGCAACAATCAGAAGTTCCTGTCTCCCCGATTTCACTTGTATACTAGTTTTCTACTACCATATATTATCTTCAAATTCCAGAGTGCCAGACTTTGCAAAATTCCAACTCCTACATGTTTAGTGTGGGTATGATCAACACTTAAAGGAGTAAATACAGTTTCTTAATTATACTTAAGTTAGGTCCTGCCATAAATGCTCTAAACACAATAAACCTCCACTACATTAAAGGGAAGTCACACAAAGAGCTGAATGCACTCACGTGGCTGTTCAAAGAACTGCAATAGGTTATAATGGAGAGGCGAAATGTACCGCCACCTTTCTGCAACAGACTGGGGGTGCAGGGCATTGAATATAATGTCCAACTTTCTAATAGAGAGGAAAGCCCCTTTTGAGGAGTCAAGGGCTGCAGATGAGGCATCCACAGTGTACTAGGTTGACAACCAATGCTACAACCACTGATATATTAGAGTTATGGATAGAGTTCACCCAAAGCCCTCCAATCACAGTCAAGTGCATATAATGTATTCACTTTATAGCACATGTTAAACACATTGCAACTTTCTTTGATATTAGCATTGATGTTAATTAGAGTGTTAATGTATGGCTTGGCAATGTGCAACAGAAGGATGAGGAATAACTCACTGATTTGTGAAGGTTCAACCACTGAAATCCTCACCAATCATCAGAATGCGGGGCACACGCATGCTCGTCAACTGCTCCGTTCATTTCTGTGGGAGCCCTGAAAGTAGCTGAGTTCAAGAGCTTGGCAATCTCCCTTGCTCTTGCTGAAATGAATAGCGCTATGCCCGAGCATGTGTGCTGCTGCTGCATTCATTATGCTAGTCTCTTGAAGAACATGGGACCCCTGTTCTGGAGGTTTGTAGGGGTCCCAGCGGTCAGACCGCCACCAATCATCTGGTTATTGTCTATTCTGCGGATTATGGATAACGTGAAGTTACCGGTGTACCCCTTTAAGTAAAAAGTTTCAAGAAAAAAACATTGTAGCATACAGATGTTCACACAATTAGAGAGGGAAAGATGGAATTACCTGTGGCAAAACATTTTTCTAGTCAATGAAATCACATGGAACAGATGAGAATCATCATATTGAAGAGCAACTTCAAGTCGCAGCGTCACAAAAGAATTTGGGAGCATAAATTTATGGACTTTGATACCTTCAAGAATGGAATGAACCTCGGCGCATGGTTCTTGCATCAGTGAACAATATGATAGGCCTGAAGGAGGTCAAGAGGGGTGTCCTTAAGGAGAGCACCCAGGAGTTGTGTGGAGACACCTAGGGGTGAGTGGGTTTGGGGATGGCTTCGTCTCTCCTTAAGGAGAGCACCGAGAAAGGGTTTTACAGACTTGGTAAAAAAAAAGTACATTGATCCTAAAGAATGCTGCCATCCAATAGGTGGCGCTGCAGAGGTATCCTTTCAATTTTCTTATTTGCAGGTCTGAAGGAGAGATAACACACAGGCCTGTGACCCCCTAACACCAATTTAGAGATCATAAAACTGTCACATTCCTTACCAGTGGACTAATTTCATTATACCTGAGGAAGGATCCGGAGAGGTCCAAAAGCTTGTAATAAGATCATGTATTTTTGTTAGACATTAAAAGGTATTATATCTACAAGATTACAAGAGAACAATCACATGATGTTCATGTTGGCACATCCGAAACTCAACAGGAAATAAAATTGCCCAATCATATCACGAAATAGTACAGCAATCACAATAGCAGAGAGCACTTACAACAATAGCTCCTAAATAGAGATGAGCGAGCGTACTCGCTAAGGCAAACTACTCGAGCGAGTAGTGCCTTATGCGAGTACCTGCCCGCTCGTCTCTAAAGATTCGGGTGCCGGCGGGGGGCGGGGAGCGGCGGGGGAGAGCGGGGAGATCTCTCTCTCACTCTCCCCCCCCCCCCCCCCCCGCTCCTCCATGCTCACTCCCGCAACTCACCGCTCTGCCCCGCCGGCACCCAAATCTTTAGAGACGAGCGGGCAGATACTCGCATAAGGCACTACTCACTCGAGTAGTTTGCCTTAGCGAGTACACTCGCTCATCTCTACTCCTAAACATGGCTTGTACCATTAGAACATATAGAAGTTCATGAAGGTAATGTAATACTATTTATGTAGCATTTAATTTATATTTCAATATGTGAAGTCATTTGTATACCCTTGATCTCAATGGAAATAATCTAGCCACCATGTTCAGTAAAAAGTACATTCAATAAGAGCACATCATCATTTGGTACTCTTCTATAAAACTCCTCTGTACTTGTGTAGGATTCAAAAGCCGGCATATAATGTTAAATATTCAACACTTGGCATCCAATGTGCACTCAAACGACATTTACCTCTGCATATGTGTGACCATGACTGTGCATAGATTTGACATTTCCATGCACACTGCAGACTGAATTTGCCCAGTTAAAACATCACAATAAATGTAATTAAAAATTAATGAAGGATGTGTTTTTACAGTTTCTTCAGTCACTGATTCATTACTCTATAGACCCCATTCCAATTACTAAATGAAAGGTTTGTAATATATCCAAGCTGAGTGAAAACTTGGCAATTCGGTACAAGTCTGTGAAAAAGCAGAAAACAGACTAGTAATAAGTCAATAAGTGCTGCTTGCCCGTGTAAAGACATGAGAGAGGCTGGATGAAATAAACTAATACAGACTGTATCACAAACGACCTGCAGTTCAATATCACTAGTTGGCTTGTGTTTCTAATTCACCGAATAAGACACAAAACCATTATTCATCTGCAATAAAAAGGCAAATACACGGAGCATGAAAAGTCCTTAACTAATGTGATCTAATGCACATCTGCTTCCACGGTCTGGCACAGTGTTTCAGGTGGCTTACAGAGCAGAAACCAGGGACTAGCAAGATAATAACCTCAATGAATTCTGCATGTAGTATTGAACATCTGCACATCCTTTTCTATCAGATCAAGCCAAGAACAATGCGGATTTCAATAGACAATCAGAACTTTGATTGCCAGCACTCATTGAATTGTATATATAATCAAGAAGGGTGTACAACTTTATACAACAGTCATGCGCAAATAAAGCAAGCACGCAGCCAAATCACTTTTTTCAGCTTTGAAGTTTGAACTGGGCCAAAAAATGAGGACACATACAGGTCAACAGTAGATCAACTTTTTCTCCAAGACATACAGCTATAGGGGAGGCAAATTGTACCCAGGCCTTGGTGACTGAGAGGTCCCAAAATCCCCTCTGCCATATGAACATAACCAGTCCTATAAATGGCACATGGTAGTTTGTGGGCGTCCTGTTACAGAATTTGCACTGGTAGCCTGGAACTTAACGGTACGTCTCTGGCTTCTTTATGATTTTTATCAATGTAGTCAATGTTAAGAGAGTCATTATCACTTTTAATGGGTATAATCCTTAAAAGATGAAAAGCATATAAAATATCCAATTTTATGGCTTTTTTTTTTCAAATAGCCTAACACTCCTGTTAGTGATGAGTGAACACTTGAAAGTTCGGTTCGGCAGGTTCATTAAATTTGGGATAAAAGTTTAGTTCGGTCTGAATGAGTCTGAACAGAACCCAGACTTCACCAGTACCCCTAACACTAGTGTATAGCACTTTAGAAGAAGAAGATGGAGGAAGAAAGAAGAAGAAAGGAGTAAGAAATAAGAAAAAGGAATAAAGAAGAAGCCATTCTAGTGAATTTCGCCAAGACGAATGACCAAACTTAGTAGAGTTCGACCCAAAACAAGTTTCAACACTACTGTTTGAGAAATGCAATTTAACACATGCTTAAATGGATTATTACCACTTTGATCATGTAAAGTTTAGGCCGGGCTCAAACGACTATGTGAGCCGGCATCCCATGCGAGAATCTCTTGTGCACGGGCACACAGTAAGTATGCCATGACATGCCTAACTGCTGCGTGCCGCTAAATCTCATGCACTAACTTGGCATGTATGTACATGTACTACACGCCAAGATAGTGCATGCTTTAATTTTTAAGTGAGTATTAAAGTATTTTGACTATATTAATAGCACTTTGGTACTATAAAACGTTGGAAGTGTCTATGTGGAATACACAATTTAGTTATATATGTTGTGAATTAATTTCTCGTGGTTTTCAAGGCCTTTGCTTACAGTCATTTAAAGGGGCACCATCATTATTTAGTCACAGAAAATGACAATCTATCCTGATCATATGATGACCACACAGGTCCATAGACCGTTACAGTACAGTTGTCATACTCTTGTTTTCTCTATGTGTAAATATTAATGGTTGCCATTGTATGACTGTAGGCCCAGATCCTGAACACAATGTAGAATCTTCCTATATACTTTTTGTATCAATTCCTCAGTTTCTCATTATACCATGAATATCCTTTACTTGCTGAAGCCATAATATCCTTTAAAATTATAGATGAGCGAGTATACTCGCTAAAGGCAATTGCTCGAGCGAGCATTGCCTTTAGCGAGTATCTCCCCGCTCGAGACTGCAGGTTCGGGTGCCGGCAGCGGGCACAGAGCTGCGGGGGAAAGGGGGGAAGAACAGAGGGGAGATCTCTCTCTCCCTCTCTCTCCCCCCCACCGCTCCCTCCTGCTGACAGCCGCTACTCACCGCTCCCCCGCACCGGCACCCGAACCTGCAGTCTCGAGCGGGGGAGATACTCACTAAAGGCAATGCTCGCTCGAGCAATTGCCTTTAGCGAGTATACTCGCTCATCTCTATTTAAAATGTATTTTACAGCTAAGCTGGCCTTCTAGCAAAAATAATATTCTTTTAACCACATTTTTTTAATAAACTAATCCCATTCTTTTTAAAAAGAGGCTAAATTATTTTCTTTGCTTCCAATATGCTGTCCACACAATTGCCAACTCATTTTAGCAAGTTTCACTCAAGAAAGATCACTAATTTAAAACATGGTCGTATTTTCTTTGTACCACAATCTAATAAACATTCAAACAATGAATCTCGGCATTCTTCTTATTTACGATCATTTTCACATGTTGCATTCTATCAGAATACAAAAATAATGTTTTATCTCGTTTTCTAATATCTTACTTAAGGATTAACATTACGATTGCTAGCATAGAACTGAATTATTGAATTGTGGCTGATGACTTAGTAAAATTTTCCATACTGTAGTTGCATTACATCGTTCATTTAGTGGAAAAAAATGACTTCAAGTCCATCAAACAAAGTATAATTTAAATGTGGTTATTCTGAAAGAGAGAAGGAAAAAAAAATCTAACCTCAGCCAACCATATTTCTGAAAAAAGGGAGAATGATTACAAAAAAAGCTGTGGGATTTGTAACTAAGCTTCAAACATTTTGGGGGTTGTCTAAGGATCTCAATATGAGATCTACCTCAACCCAAGTACGGTGACAAATAAAACACGATGCGAAATCATCAAATATAACAAAACACAATATCCTCCAATTTCCAATGGGTTTTGAGATAAGAGGGCATTCAGATCTTGTTTCTTACTACATCTCGAATTTCCGTTCTGGGTTACACCTGAATCGCCCAAAACAGGATGCAGAAAGACCAACAAGGTCTCAGTTTGAGCAGCTTATCATTTGTCTCCAGCATTTGTGCTGGAGAGAATGTAACTTGTGAATGACTCCCAAGGAAGAGAATATATAATTACTGTAGTGTGGAAGAAGAAAAACCCATCAATAGTCTATAGCAGTATAGATGCAATATATTGATGAGACATAACCAAGGACATCTGGCATCAAGCATTAAGACACTAAGCTGCCTGATATCAGGTGTTTGACAAGTGCTGATCATCTAGACTGGCACTGTTCCTACTCTTTACACGTGTGAATCCATACAATCATTTGCCCCTAGCCATTTTAATAGAAGATGTGTTGCCAAGAACAATGGAGTACATCTGCAACCTTTTTTACGCTAGTTTCCGGCATAAAAGACATGCACATTTTTGCATAACTGATGCACTGCACAAAAATGTATGACTTTTTTTTCAATCTATGTGTGTACTCTACTGCTCTCCCTCCACTCTTTTAAAACTCCCTACTACTAAAGAGACTCCCATTCCAATTAGGCGGGGTTTTTGTCAGTGGTGTCATCTCTCACCAGCACTTTTCGCACTAGCAATGGAACCTTTAGTGATTGCGATTCGACAGAAACCACAATATAAAAGGAATTAGCCTGGGGAAAAAGGAATACAAACTAACCTTATTTGCGGATGATCTTCTGCTCACACTCACCCAGCCGCTGACATATTTGCCAAATTTGATGAGACTGCTTGATAAATGGACAGCTCTCACAGGATTAAACGTAGACAACAATAAAAGCAATATTCCCTATGTTAAAACATCACCCTCCATAACAAACTTAGTGGAACTGAATTTTGGCTTTCAACATCAGGCCCACTATATCCCTTATTTGGGCGTTAACTTGACCACTTCCTTGTCCGCTCTATGTAAATGGAATTATCACCCCCTGATACGGAAGCTCTCTTCAGAGTTACTTAAGTGGGACTACCCAATGTTGTCTTGGGTGGGATGGATTCATGCTGTGAAAATGAATCTGCTTCCATGAATATTATATCTCTTTCGAATCATGCCTATTCCAGTTCCCAGTGGGGTATTAAATAATTTTCAGAAGCTTATTTTTAAATGTATTTGGGCTAATAAATGCCCTAGAATTAAAACAGCATAATGTACTACCATAATAGACAAGGGGGTCTATCTGTCCCTAATTTAATGAAGTATTACAAAGCTGCTAGAACTACCCAATGGATTGAGACTCTGGGAGGAGATGGAACCCCGCTGTGGGTGGATCTAGAGCCATCAAGAATAGCCCAGCACACATTTCCAGACTTGATATGGTCAAATGGTCCTATGGTCGCTAATCTGTATAGCATTAGCCCGTTTACTACTATTCACTGCGTACTCGGAGGAACATTCGCTTTAAATACAATCTTTCTACTAATACCAAATGTGAGATTCCCACCAAGCTTGGACCTGGTTCATTTCTAGTGGTGGAAGATTTGATCCTCCCTTATCCAAAAACCTATCGGGTCAATCAGGTTTTCCATTTTCTATATTCACTACAGCTACCACAAGTTCTTAAGGATATGACTATCTTTGAGAGACTGTGCTTGTGAGATCCCATGACAAAAGGCACTCTGTCTTTAATTTACAGTATCCTGAATAACCCAATGGGGAAGGCAGATTGCCTTTTATGACAAAATGGGAGACACATTTAGGTATAAACATGTCAGTGGAAAGCTGGGGCCATTGTTGTGAAACAGTCTCTAAAGGTAGTTATCAGGTTACTTTAATGGAAACATCCTTAAAAATATTGCACCGTACCCACTTGGTGCCTGCAAGAACAACATTTACCCAACATCTTCACCCCTGCGTTTTAGGGGATGTACGGAGGTGGGAACATTTGGTGGACCTGTCCTGAGGTGGCTAGGCTTTGGACTCAGGTGCATAGGCTACTGCATAGACTATTTTGTAGGCCCATTTCAAAAATTTTGTTTTTCCTAGGAGATCGTCAGCCACAGGTTAAATATCAGGCGCATAAATTGATTCAGATTATCTGTATCTGTAAGGATATTGAATGCTTGCTGTGATGACGGTTGTGTCATGGGTAAAACCTTTGCTTTTATGTTTTAGTTACTACTATTTCCCAGGTTGGGAATCTTGGGTTCTGTTTTTTGGGAGAAATAAATAAGAGTATATGTAACTACAAAGGACAGGAAGAGTACACGAGTTCTGATTATTGAAATTTACAAAACACTGCTGATATCTCTTCCTATGTAGATTTGTATTATATTGTATGAGAATACCTATAAACGTTTCTTTAAAAAAAAAAAATCTATTTGGCAAATGGTGGTGGGGGTGGGGGTGTAGATTTCATCATAATAAGCATAGATTAAAAAGGAATACAAGGCAAGAACCCAAAAAACACTTGGAATGTAACTCATTTGATTGCGGTAAAGTTAATTCAGGGCAAAAGGAGCTCTCTTATATCAGTAACCGTACATTAAAGGCATATCCAAATAGAAGTCTATGTATTGAATAAACTCAGTAACTTGGAAACGAAAGATACATATGAAGCAATAGTAATTTTCTAAGAATTTATTGAAACCACATGTGAGAAGAGCATACATACCGTAAACCCATCCTACATACAGTACTGGCATCAAACACCTTGTCATTCCAATTGCAAAAACATCAGAACCTTTCATATAGTGCCTTACATTATAGCACTGATCTGTTTGTGTGCTGTGTAGAAATTCAATATTGTATTTAAAAATTATTGCTCATTAATGTGTACATTATGTTATATTTTAGCAGGATGAGAATAAAGATATTTGTATATACGCATTCAATAATACAGATTTTCCACAAGCAGTGAGATCTCAAGATCTCTCCAACCATACTAATCATATGATTGAGTACAAGACTCCACATTACAATTATAGTACTTCTCCTCTCTGCTAAGGACTCATTCAATACAATATGAATTGGCTGCCGGAAAGATTGGGGTCTCAGAGCTTTAAAATGCTTTAAAGGGGTTGTTTGACCATGACAACCCCTTTTAAGAGTAAAGCTAACTGGTCAATCAGCTGATAGCCAAAGGTGTGTCTGAACCCCTGGTGATTAGCTATTATCACCTGGGAGAAGCGCTGCAGGGGTCATGTAGTACTACATAGCAGACATCCAGGTAATTCAAGGGGGGTCTACCAAAATGGAAGCCCTTGATACTTAGTGTCTTACTACTGTGGCTCATAAAGGATGCAGGAGATCCCGCTCTAGAATGCCCATATAGCATAATAGAGCATTTGGAGATTGGATTGTTATGGTGAGAAACCCCCCATTAATAAAAGGAGGTAACCCTGACTTAACTGAAGGCTGTTCGCTTAACTACAATGAGATCATCCTGTATCCTGTAGATATTGTGTCAAGGTTAACTCAGTCTTCCATCCTTCCGAGGGCCGTAAAATGAGTACCCGGCTTAGTGGGGCGAAATAAATTACTTGAAAGCGCTGCGGAATAAGTTGGTGCTGTACAAATACCAAGCTTTATTTTTATTTTATTGATTTATTTCCAGTTATTTCAATGGCAGTTTAAGTGTTGGTGGAGCTAAATTCCATTGCCACAACTATTACCATACCTCAGCAGTCAACACACTGATCAACAGTTGTAGTGTTACTGTATATCTGTAGCAACAACTTTGGAAGTCTCATCTGTGTACATCAGACAAGAGAAGCAGAGATTCTTGACTCAAGGCCAGATATCAAGAATAATCATTTGACATGCCAAAGATATTTTTAGCTTGGCTGTTTAATGAAAAGAGTTTTAGGGCCTAATTTATGGAACATTTCTCATTAATGTTCTACTCCTTTTTTAAGTACAAAAGGAAAAACAGCCAGATATCTATCACCAGATCACCGTGCGAGCTCGAACTTATCTGATGTAAGCGACTTCCAACAAACTTTCTATAAAAAAACAGAGCTGTAATAAAATACACATTCATTTATGGGAGAAAACCACTGGAAAACTGAATAAAGGTCATAGGCAAATGCATTTTTATTACACAAGTTATTTTTAATACTCTCTTTATAAGTTGTAGTGGAGAGCTCAAAGACCATTCACATTACACACACACCTTTTGACTTAGGGGAAATGTAGGTGATCCTTGGGGGTCTCAACTTCACCTAGAATTAGCCGAAGTACAAACTCATGATGAAAGAGGGTTTAGAAAAACGCAGAACCTTGATAATGTGCTTTAACCTGAAAGGTACTGCAGACAATGTGGCAATATTATGGAAATGGTCAGCACGACCTCCAACAAGACAAGGTGCCCTGTCAAACTAAACCATGTTGTATGTTGCTTTGAGGGTATGGATGTTCCACAATTGGTTTAGCCTGCACAGAGTCCTGACCAGAATCCTATTGAATATATTTGGAACAAACTGAAAACATGAAGAGTATAAATCTTCTTTGAGAGAACTCAGATATATGCAGGATGAATGGAGGGAAATACCAGTTGTAGTGTGTCAGGTGTTAGTAGAAAGTATGCCATGTAGAGTATCCGATGTCATTATGGGTATTATGCGTTTTTCCCAAGAAGCTTTAATAAAGCCGGGTTTAGACACAACGATTATCGCTGCAAAAAATCTTTTGAGCGATAATCGTTGTGTTTTTTTACAGCACAAGGTGATCGTTCAAACGTTGAGCGATCACCTTGCGCTCTGAGCAGTGGATGCAGCAGACAAGCCGAGCCGCTTGTCTTCTGCATTCAGCTGTTCCCCGCTTGGAGCGCCTGGCTGTTATACAGCCGAGCACTCTGAGCGGGGGATACAGAAGACAAGCGAGCTGCTTGTCTTCTGCATCCAGCTGTTCTCCGCTCTGAGCGCCCAGCTGTTATACAGCAGAGCGCCCCAAGCGAGGGATGAAGAAGACAGCTGTGTTCTTCATAATCTGCCTGTCTTCAGGGAGCGGGATTCAGCTGAAACAATAGTATCAGCTGTATCCCGCTGTGAACTCCTGATAACTGATCACTGATCTTTCAGCATGCTGAAAGATCAGCGACGGCTTAACGAAATATGCATGTCAGTGCAGTTAGACACAGCGATTATCGCTCAAAAGATGGCTTTGGGCGATTTTTGAGCGAAAATCATTGTGTCTAAAAGGGCCTTAAGACTCCAAACACGGCTGGGTCTCCTTAATGAGAACTAGCTTTCTAAAAGCGTTTAGTAGAGGAAAGCACAACAATAGTATCCAGCGTAATTGATCGATGTCTATACTAATTATTCATGCAGTACTCTAGTATCAACACCAGTGCTTAGTGTATAACTCACTTTCAAGTCTATATTAAAAGGTTCACCAACTTTTCACAAAAATGAATAGCAAAAATAAGGACATAGGTAAAATTTATAGAGTACCAGCAAAGACAGAGATGGGCCACATCCACTTGGCTCACAACACAAATATTGTTACTTTAACAACTATCAAGGAAGGGATAGTAGTATCATACATTAGGTATTCCACACAAAGAATAAACACACATGGGGGGAGGGGGATGAGGGGGCTGCAGCAATATGGTGAGACACATTTAGTCTGAGCTCTATTGGCACACCATACATCCTGACACTATCCCATACTTCCTGAGGACCGAACACCTACCAAATGCCTGCCTCACCTGGGGATCGAGTTGCAGAGTTAGTGGACTGACCGACGGTACCTGGCTGTGGCATGTATTGAGGCCTTGGCACGGACCTACTCTGTGGGCATTCACCCCCTGTGGTGCAGCTCTATCTCCTAGGTAGCACATGCTGCGGAACCTCTTGAACTGCAGACCTTCAGCAGCAGGGGACTTCTCCACTCTCCCGAGCTTCTGACCCCTGCGGTAGTGTGCTGGTGAGGGAACTTCTGCTGGTGCTCTGCAATCCTGGGTGCACAGCTAGTGGAACTGCTAGTGGGACTCCTTGCCAATTCTCCTGCCTTTCCTTCCCCGAGGCAGTCAGCAGCCAGACGCTGCAGTCACATTTCTGAAAAACACCATCATTAGCCCTCTTTACTCCGGGTCTGCGAATACTGCTGCAGTTTGCCCATCTCCCTGCAGACTGATAAGGCAGACATCCTCCATCTTAACACCTCTAAGCAGAGACATGCATACATGTGGGATGTGAGATGTTAGCGAACCACCTCAACTCTATAATATTAAATCTAATATATCTGAACCAAACAGATTTCATGCCTGGTATGTCTACTCACGAAAACCTTAGGAGGGTACAGGTTTTTGCTCAGATTGGTGCAGTTACTAAAACAAACTGGGCTTTGACTTCCCTTGACGCCACAAAGGCATTCGATTAAATTGAATGGACCTTCTTGCTCCATGTTTTACAAAGATTTGGCTTTGGTGGCACTTTTATTAAATGGGTCTCTCTACTCTACAAATCTTCTGTTGAAGCAGTCACAGTTAATGGCTCTTGCTCCCCTATTTCCCGCTGCATGGAGGTGCAAGGCAGGGATTTTTCATGTCCCCTCTACTCTTCCTGTTAGCCACTGAACCACTGGCCATTATAGTCTGGAAAAAACACATTATATAAAGCTTTAAGTGTGGGAGATTGGGAGGACCGTGTGGTACTGTATTGCGATGACTGGATGTTATTCTTATTAAACCCTATGGTATTTTACCCTCATGCAATAAACCTTACAAACAAATCTGGCAGCTTCTCTGGGCTTCATATTAACTGGGTAAAATTGGCCTTTATGCCCCTTTCTACAGAAAATTCCCTATCCACTAACAATTCACTTTGTGGTCTCCAAATCACCGATACGTTCAACTACTTGGGAATCCATATTTCCAATGACTTTAGGCTCCTTAATGCATACCCCTTAACAGACCATTTTAATTCCAAATTTAAGATATGGGGCTCATCACAATTTTCAGTTGTTGATCATATAAACCTAATCAAAATGATAGCGCTACCTAAATGCCTCAATGTTTTGCATGATATTTCAGTACCGGCCCTATACTGATTTTTTTGTACAATGGATTCTCTTATGACTTCCTTTATTTAGGGAAGCTCTTGCCCTAAATTACGAATCTCTACCATCCATAGGCCAAAACAGATGGCAGGGGCTGCACTCCCAGACCTGTTTTTGCATTATGTTGTAAGTCATTCTATTCACCTTAGATCCTCTTTCCAACTCAGAGGCACACCTGGCACATTTCTTGAAAATCCCTAACCTGTGGCCCATTTTGAATGCCCCTTCGATCTCATCGAGTAGAATGCTTTCTCTCAAGTCAAGCAGTGAAATGGCATAACCCTGGCTTCCTGAATTATATTCCCTACAAGATGTCCACATATGGGAACGTTTCAGTATACAGGTCTTAGGAGACTTAAGATATACTTAACACTTTAGCCTCTTTTGACCAGCTGCAAACTATAAATTACCTCATGCCCACTTTTATAGATACCTGCAAGTTAGGAATGCATAAAATGCACAATTTCCATCTTCCAGGCTTTGTACATCACATAACTCCCTAATCGGCATATTATACTCCCAAGGCCCTTGAGGCCTTATTCCCATGCTATATTCCCATTTGATAACATACAAAATATCTTATATGACACCTTCCATTTTTTTTTACGGTGGAAATCACTGATACCAACATTAAAGGGGTTTTGCTATTATAAAAAGTCTTCTTAGTGCATTTTCTCCTCACCGATCAAGCGGGCCGGATCCTCTTCATCCTGTTATATAGCATCCATTTTCGGCATTCTGTTTGCTGAAAGTCAATGTTTGCTATGTCACTAGTGATGTTTCATTCACTGCCTAGCAGAGAATGACGAATCCTCAGTAGCCTGCTTTAGCGCGCAGGCGCAGAGACACCACGCATCCGCAATCACTTTTATTAATTTCTCCAGCTGGAAAGAGCAAACTGATACAGGTATACATTATACATTAGTGTTATCTCACCCCTTTAAGGCTACAGAGAATGGGTAGAGTAACGTCAGCAAATTGTATCAGATATTCTTGTGTTCATTCTGATTTCTTGCATATGTTTTGGGCATGCCTGGTTATTCAGGATTTCTGGTGGTCAAAGGTTTCCTTTCAATGATCTTTAATATCCCTAAACCCTTCTGCCCTGGAGTTCTTGATGAGGAGACCTGGCAGCACCATATAAGCATATTCCTGAGGGAAACATTACTCTTAGCTAGAAAAACTATTGCTTAATGGATCGTAAAAACCCTCCCTATCCATGCAGATGAAATTGGTTAACTCTGTTGTCCCATTCAACTACATAGTTCACAAAAGACACCATTGCCCTGACAAATTTGACAAAGTATGGGGCATGTGGTGCAACTGTCCTCTTACTGAACATTCTCCACCATCTCTTTCCTCATATAAGTCAGTATTCTTGAAGGGTTTCCCCTAATTGCTATGTCTTGAGATGAAACTCATGATCTCCTGGGTTCTTTGTTCTATAATTGTTTTCCTCTGGTCACTGTTGAATTTAATGTTCTTCCATCTCTGACCGGACCACTATGCAGGCTGAGAAAATATGAAGATACCTTGTCAGTGAGTCCTGGACTGGACTAGTTACAATTTATTTTTTATTTTTTACCTTCCCAGTATACTCAAATTGTCATGTACTGCGTGGTACTTTTGTATGAGGTTTATACTTTAGTAAAAAGAGTTAAAAAAAGAATACACATAGTAGAGCTAGAAAACAGAAAATTCTTCGTGAAAGAACAACTCTTATACCTGGCTGAGCAGCCTAAATCTCTGAGCACTAGACTGTAGGAAATGCTATGGTTAGCTACAACTACGCCCATGAACACAATATGAGATAGGGAATACTGTAGTATGTAGCCAAGCTGCTTTTTCCTTTCTCAGTTGTCAATATGGTGTCAAGTCATGAAACTTGAGTCATGACTTACAATCTGGTTGGCAATACTCTGTCTAATGAGCACAGAACTTTTATTTGGTCACACCTATAGCAAAAAGTCGATCTAAGATTTCTTGTCTCAAGTTCATGGAAAAAACATCTTCTCTGTGTTGCTTTGCTGCATAAAACAGGTTGTCCAGGATTAAAAACCTTTTGCTTTCTTTCATAAACAGTTCCACATTTATCTACAGTTGTGTGTGGTACTGCAGCCCCATTCAATTCAATCAAGCTGCAATACCAGGAGCAACCCCTAGTCATGTGTTGTGCCGTTTCTGGAAGAAAGCAGCCATGTTTTTGCAATATTAAACACCCCCTTTAAATACATTCTGCAAAAACAAATTCAGGTGGAAAACATCTGTAAATGTGACCATCATTAAGAAAAAATATCGTTATAATTAGTGTCATCAGCATCATATACATACAACACAATGCCTTATCTGTTTTCATAAGATTACATGAAAAGTGCAACTTCGCTACCAGTCCCTGTACATACTGTAACTCTCTGGATAGGATGACCATTCAAACCATGTATCTGGCAATTTGACGATGTACAGGCAGCTCTCCACAACACAACAGCTAAAAATGAAGTCACAGTTTGGCTTTGCTAACGGAAGGAATACTCATTCTGGAATAGATGATGGACGAAGACTCTAAAGTTAAAACAGCAGGCCAACAAACGGGAATTGATTAAATTCAACACATGCTAAGAGTATTTAGGAAACAATCCATTAAAACAGCAGCCTATAAAAGGTATAAATCAGTCAGTGCTAAGACTTTTATTATATAGTTAGTTTGCAAAGGATAATCACATAAAAGGAAAAGTTTTAATATGTTATAATAATTTGCAAAACAAAAGTCAAGGTGGATCCAGAGTTTTGCCTTAGTCACTGACCTCGATCATATGTACAAAACAAGTTGCTAACATTTACTTCCAGTTTACAAGGAATAACTATTAGAAATTACATGTAGAGGAAGTCTTTAATATAGTTTTGCAACGCTTCTTCCAAAATTGAAACTAGACCTACTGTGGACTCAGCTTTCCTATTTGGCACTTTGTTAAGCTTTCCTATTTACCATGTTGTACAGAGACTTATGCTGGACTATTAGGCCACTCTCACACATGAGTTTAGATACTCACATCAAGCTCAAAACCGTGGCATTTTACCGTGATTTCTAGGGGCATTTTTGAACACATGGTACAATATTTGACAGAGTTTTTTAACACATCATTGTAATGAGTGATGAGGTACATTAAAAAATGTGAAAATGCAGAAAAATAGAACAGACAGCGGTCAAGAATCGTGGCATTCAAGCGCATGTCTGCGAGGCCCCATTGAAATCAATGTGAGTGTTGTACTGTGATAAGCGCAACATTTGGGACGTTGCGCTAATCACGGTAAAAAGCGGGGAGTGTGAGAGCGGCCTCAGTTGAGTACAAAGAAGAAAGGCAGCCCCATAGCAAATATAAAAATGTTCCTCCCTTGTTTAGGTGCTGGATTTTGGCATCAAATGGGTCTGGTATTCTGGTAATATGGATCAGATTCGTTTGACAGGAGCGACCCCTTATAAACCTATGCTGATACGGAGTTATACAGCCATTTCCCTTGAGGTCCTCCAGGATAGCCTCTCTTAGAAACCCTTTCAAACATTTTATCCACAATAGAAGTTAGAATTATTGGCCTGTAGTTTCCAGGTTCACTTCTTGACCCCTTTTTGAATATTGGCACTACATTGGCTATGCACCAATCCAGTGGAACAGATCCCAAAACTATAGAGTTCTTAAATATAAGAAATAATGGTCAGTCTATCACATTACTTAATTCCCTTAAACCCAGGGGTGTATGCCGTCGGGACACGGCAATTTGTCTATTTTAATCTTTTTAAGGTGGCTCTGCACCTCTTCCTGGGTGACATTTAACGTAGAGTTCACTTTACCAGTTTGCAGCTCATCTGGCATTTCGTCTGAGTGAATACACTGGCAAAAAAACTATTTAACAGATTTTTTTCTCCTCATCACCCTATACTATTTTTCCCTCATTACTTTTTAAAGAACCAACAATGTCTGTTTTAATCTTTTAGATATTTATATAGTTGAAGAACAGTTTAGGGTTAGTTTTACTCACTTCGGCAATGAGTCTCTGTCTCTACCTTTGCTGCTTTTATTTGCTTTTTACATATTTTTTCCCCCTTACAGTTTTTGAATGCTTCTTCAATGCTTTCTTGTTTTAGTAGTTTAAATGCTTTTGTTTTGTTGTTTATTGCTTTCTTTCCATCTTTATTGAGCCCCATTAATTTTCTCCTATTCCTAACCCTTTTATTCCTGTAAGGTATAAACCTCTCATAGTGAGTATTTAAGATGGCTTTAAAAACTTCCCATTTATTGTTTGCACTCTTATTTCTGAGGACATTGTCCCAGTCAGTTAAGGTTTGAACTTTGCCTTCTTAAAATTTTTGTAGCTCACCAATACAACTCCCTATTGAAAGACAAGTTGAAATTCATTATATTACAGTCATTATTTTCCAGGTGCCCCTGAACTGCACCCTTGTTGTTGACAGAAACTTGTTTCCTTTATGAGATCCATAGGTTTCAGTTTCCCAATTTATACCCAGTTAGTTAAAGTACCTCTTAATAACTACCTCATGCCATGTTAATCACCAGGCAGTTGTGGACCTGTATACTCAAAAACTTGTCATTTTAAAAAGGTACTAGCCTATACCTTAGAAGCATAAAAAAGTGATCATAAAGCTGAACTACCTAAGATGAACTATCCAATACATTTTGTAAGCGACCAGTGAGTGCTACAAAAAGTGAGTGGGTATTATTATATTTTGACGCCACCATGAAGTAGGGGTGGAGACAAGATTGTGGGTGCTTGACAGGCTGGTGACGCAGGCCCCCTGTTCATGATTGGTTGGACGGCTGCCTCCTCTTCCTCACAGGTCCTGCCATTGAGCAATGCGGTCTCCTGTGGCGAGTGTCCCGCTGCCACAGCTATCTCCCCTTACCATTTCCCCTTTGCGGCGCCACTGTCACTACTCTCGCACCTGCGGTCCCCTTTACCGCAGGTGCTCTGACAGTCCCTGACAGCTGTAGTCTCTGCAACAGTAGTGTCTCAGCTCCTGCCCCACTGTTGGCCTGTGGCACCTGCAGTCCTCTTTAAGGCCCGCGCTTTGAATGTCCCCGTCAGCTGTTATCTCTGCAACTGTAGTGTCTCACCTTCTGCCCCGCTGTCTGCCTGTTGCACTTGCAGTCGCCTTTACCACCTGCGCTCTAACTATCCTCACCGGCTGTAGTCCCTCACCTCCTTCCCCGCTGTTGGCTGTCCGGCTCACGATGCTGTGGAGAGAAGTCAGAGAACACACCCAGCGCTCGGCACATGTCAGTGCTGCTGAGCGGCGCTGGGACAGCAGATGTAGTGGGGGAGAAGGCAGAGAAGAGACCCGGCGCTCGGCACATGTCAGCGATGCTAAGCGGCGCTGGGGCGGCGGATGCAGTGGGGGAGAAGCCCGGACAGACCCGGCGGTTTATGCCTAACTGGAAAAGTAACTATGAACCTTAAGTGCTAGGACCTTCAAGGACCTTACCGAATTGAGCAAATCGGGAACAGGGGCATTCCTGCATCCAAGCCATGTCAAACCCCTAGCTTCCAGTGGCGTCAAGATACAATAATACCAAGTGAATGTTCAAGGATCTACAACTGCTATAGAGCTACATTAAGAAATTAATCAGAATAGAATTGTGGATCCATTTAAATGACAAAGACAAAGAGTGTTCAAGTGTGCACATTATTTTTTAGGAAAAAGGTACCACATCTCAAATAGGATTTATTTTCACATAAACTGAGAAGCTGGGTATTTTTTTGCCAAAGGCAAACTTGAGCAAATCTGAATAGCTAATTGTCATTCTGTTCCATGGGAATAAGACGTAAAGACTCTACACATGTGCAATAGTTGAGTGCTATTTTATAGTGAGAAAAAGAGGTAAAGAAAAGATTCCTTTGTTAAAGCATATTTTACACAGATAACTTGTTAAATCGTTTATGGAATTATATAAATCACTTATACCAACAAATGGCTACTTTAGCAGAGCCACGTTTGCTATTAAAGAGCATCTGTCACACATTTCAGTATTTGGACCAAACAATTAAAAGTCAAAGCAATCCAAATTATGACCAAGTTTTACCCAATTGTTAAAAGTTCATCTATGTTTGAAAAGTTAGTTTTTGCTTTTCTTATGCTATAACATTCAAAAACAATTGTAGCCTATCTGACAATAGCAACCAGTGCAAATAGAGGTAGAAAAACAAATACAGTCAGCAAAAAAAAGGAAAAATGACCTTTTAGCAATAGATAGTAGTTTGAGGCACATTTTGAAAGCTCAAAACTTTATGTGCATACATATTTTACTTAATTTTGCTTTTTTTTTACATTATATTTTAGGCGTTAAGACACTTTAACAGTTGGGGTGGTATTTTTTAGCTTTCTTGTAGCAGTCTTCTGAATATGGGACAATCATTTGTTGCAAAACAATACTTTTCCCCCTAGATACCAACTCCATTGAGATAAACCACCAGTTTCTAACTCTTCCGATGTTCTACTGCAAGACACAAATAGCACTCTACCATAGTGAGCGCTTTCAGAAAGTGATGGCATATTACTAGCTCATGCAATTACTTTCTGATGATTGGGGGTTCGACGAATTGCCTGTTTAGCGCTGTGGCCCATTCAAACTTTTTCCTACCACAGTTGTGCTCATGACCACCCGTTCCAAAAGAACTGCAGCACAGCCATATACACTTACAGACTGGATGTCAAATCTGATTCTTAGGAGCACGTGGAAAAGGACTGACTTTAAGCAACGAACACTTTATGGAAAGAATATATCTCCCTTGACAAATATGATTTAAAGTTTATCTAACCACTTTGCTATCATGAGAACCAACAGGGCAAACAGAAATTCTCAGCAGTAGCCACTATAGGAAAGATGAGGCATTACATGGCGGTCCTTCTGGAAAATGGTCATCAATGTTATACATGGTCTGCCAATACAGGAAACCCCTCTCTATGACACTCTTATGCTCAAATATGGCGTATGGACAGAGCTTGTCTTCGTGAGACAACCTTTTAAAGAAATGTCTTTGACCTTGAGTGTGCCCTAAAGGTTTCTCGGAAAGCTTATACCATGCTGGAATCTTTATTCTCATGTGCATCATGTGAGGAAAGCACATTATAACAATACGCTCTGAAGAATAATGGTCTCTTAACAACCTAAGAAAAACTATGCTGGCCACCGGGCATGTTAATCTTTTCATAATTAAGTTTTTAACTTCATACAAAAGCATTAAGGTAGTATTTTGGCACCTAGCAAACATCTTTATTAGCTAATTACATGTTTCAGAGAAACCATGGTGATCACTGCTGGCACTGAAGACCTCATGAATTAATCTGATTTAGAAAAGAAAGTCAGCAACTGAGGTGGAGTAAGTGAGAAAAGATCCATCCATCATTATCTGACATTCAAGATCTATAGCAGAACCTTTAAAAACTTAATAGGGAGGTCTGAAATTTCACATATATCAGAGTTTTTGAGCTTACATTATATTTTTCATTAGTACCAGTTTAAATCTTCCTGCACTGCTAATACAAATACACACTTTATAGGGTAACCCAAGGTAAAAATGTTCCAAATGAAATCTGTAAATGTGCTTAGCAATTAAAGGATCATCTTTTTGCACACCCAATGATCAACGTATCTGCAGTAAGACTCGTTATAATATAGGAATTCAATCCATATCATGAGCTTGCAAAAACAAAAAGGTCTACTCGCAGCCAAAGTTCCAGAGACAATTTGTCACTTAACACTTCGTAGAAACTTTTTTACTAATTCAAATACTTAAGCAAGAAAACAGTTACATACTGGCAGTAAGCCTGGCTTTAGACATTGGCAGGGTTTCTTATGTAGGTTGCATAGGCAGAATTCACACATTTAGCCACAGGTTCCACTGGCTCTGTTTTAACGTTTAGTCTTCCCATCCATTTTAGATAGCTGTCAGCAGAACACTTGTTCACCCCTCAGTTAAACTGCCCAACACCCCCATACATATGCATGTTCGGCTCAGTCGAATGTGCATGTGTGCTAAAGTACAGAGATGGAAGAAGACCGCTGCCAAGAACAAATGGTTTGGGCAGTAGAATTCCATTCTTATCTCCCCTGACATCTGTCATCTGGAGAGAGATGGAAGGCCATCATACATATGAAATGCTCATCCAGTCCTTCCAAAATCACAGGATTTGGCCAATCTAACGGCCAACCTTAGACTAGAAATCTTAATGCTTTCATTTAAGTTTCAAATGTCAAACATTTAAGTTATCGGACAAGATTGTATCTTCAATTTTGCTTGTGTTTTTTTTTTCTTTTATCATCTTTTATCAATATTTTGAGACTTTTTAAATTACTTTCAATTGAATAAATTAGGTCTACTCTAATATTTTTTGTTGATCAATTTTTTTTTATTGCAAATTGCTCACAATGAATGTAGATTACTTAAAAAGTAAGATGGCTATATAAATAAGCAAACAATTACTACTGCCCTGATTGGCACCTTTTCTACCTATCTTGTGGCACCTGCTCTGTGATACATGCGGTGGACTACTATTTCAGCTATTTTTGCTGTAGGTCTTATAAGGTTGTCTGCTTTGGACATCCCCATCCCACATTTTGGGTTTTTTAGCTTTAAGCTATAAGTGCCAGCCATGCTGATGGCAATTTCACAACTAGCTGATGACCTCTTTGTAACTGCAAAGTTCAATAAATTAACCCTTGATCAATTCACAATGCCTGCATATGGCATCAAGGGGTCAATGGTTAATAATAGAATGGACCAAGCACGCTCAGATAAGGCAGTTACTCGAGCGAGCATCACGCTTCTCAAGTAACTACATTCTTGTCCGAGCAGGCTCGGGGGGGGGGGGGGGGGGCAGCGGGGGAGAGTGGGGGTAGCGAGAGAGAGAGAGAAATCTCTCACTCTTCCCTCCTGCTCCCCCCAAGCCTGCAGTTACTCGAGAAGAGCGATGCTCGCTCGAATAACTGCCTTATCCGAGCGTGCTCGCACATCTCTAGTAAATAACCTATTTAATTACAATTTCAGATAGACATCTTTAAGAGTGTCATTCTAAGCTAGGTTTCCACTATTTTACAATAGTGTCAAAGGAAGGATGCGGCTTTTCAATAAGAGTTCAGCATCTGTGCTGTTTTTTTGGCTGTTTTCTGCATGAAACACTTAGTTACTGATAATGGATTGCAGGTCTGTTTCTGGCACATCAAGGTATTTCAATATCCAATTCCGTCTTCACTTGTTTGACTGGTTTTGAAGACTCGTATCTGTCTTATGTTCTGCAGTAATTGTTATTCTCGTATAGTTTTAATGAAAATACCTCCGTTCTGAAATGCGCTCTCAGATACAGAGCCAACTTAGAACCTGATTGCAGTGACTATTTATTGCCAACAAATCCCATTTGAGATACAGGAACTCCAAGTGTCTAACTGAAATCAGAATGCTTAGAACTACAAGAAGGTCAAGCACTACAGGTTAAGGCCTATTATGCCAAAATATGTCAAACACTAAAAGGCCAGTACTGTTTCTTTAAGCCCATGGAAATTCCTTAACTTATGAACTCTTGTTAATATGTCACAGACTTGACTCCTCGTTCCTTATGGTTGTAAAAAGCAGTAAAGACACATCCAGGACATCTGACAAGCATTTGTGCTATTGCTCAGCAGATAGTAGTTGGTGTTACAATTGTTTGGTAAGCAGAGGTGCTAAAGACAGATTGGAGGCCATATGCATAATATCAAAACCAGCTGAGGGATAGTAGTTTTGAAACCATAATGTAGCACTCTTTACAGTAAGGACAGAACTCAAGGGGGGATATGTAGTAATGTTCCAAAGTTTCTTATCATGCAAGTTTGGAGGAGCTCATATTCTGATCCTTACATTAAATGGAGAAACTGTTGGTAATATTAAATGGTCCACTAATATATATATTACACATATAATAGGAGCACTTAGAGTTTACGTTCCAGTATTAATGTTGGGTTTTATTGCCTCTATGGGATACAAAGTAGAATGTTGCCACTTTTAAAATCCAATATTCCTGTTATTTCCCAATTCTTTTTGTCAATTACAATCATTTTCTTCAACAGAATGACTTCTCCGATTGCTATACAAGCTTTATTTTGTCTATTTCCTGCTCGGTGATGAATTTCAACTGTGTCGCAGTAGGGGTTTGGCTCTTTGCAGGCAGGCTGGTATGTACAAGATATCAACTGGGTTACCATGACCGATCAAGCCATGTCTACAACTAGTACACTAGACATAATACTAGTGTGTTTTATATTATCTGCACTTAGTGAGAGATATTAAAAGGAGCTAAGGTGGCCTCTGATTCGGCTCCAAACCTTTCCTAAGCAATGAAAATAAATAAAATAAAGCTAAAACTGACTGAATCCGTCTGTCTCAAAGTGGAGGAGCAAATAAATAAGAAGGGAGATCAAACAAACAGGCAGAATGGCTATGACAACCTTACAACTGAATTCTGTTGTGTACAAAAACAATCTGGTTTATGCTGGGTTTATTCATAGTGTCTGAATTGCGGTCTTACTGCGTTTCCATTGCATTTAGTTTGTGTTTTTGTTGTGCACAGTGTGACATCCACATGCGTTTATCCTGAAACATGGCAGTTTGAAATGTGTTTTTCAGCCGGGAAGCTGATTGGTGAGAGTCACAGGTGGTGGCCTCACCGATCTACTATTAATGGTCTATCGTAAGAATAGGCCAATAATAGTTTAAAACTAGACAACCCCTTTAAGTCCCAACAAAGGCTGCAAGGGGTCATGTAATTTCCTGTAACCCGAGAGGTAAATTGCATTGGTCTACAGCATAACATTCTCAACCTACAGTATTAAAGGCAACCTGTCAGCATAAAAATTATTTAAAAACTGCCACCATAGTGTTATGCAGTATGACGCAAGCAGGACCTGCATGGTTGTACACAAAAGGAGCCTTTTAGCTTCACCAGAAATTCTTAATTTGAAGGTTGCATTCCCAGCATGCAAATGCACCGTCTTGACACAGAAAGGCAGTGCCACCATGCCTCCAAGTCGTCATGGCACAGCAGAATCCCTGCCTCTCCTCCTGCTCATTGCCTCCCCTGTATATTAATGTCAGCCCTGGCATCTTTCCAATGCTTCATGCGCCCCTTCAGCCACATCTTCCGCAAACAAGCACAGTACAGTGAAGCGCATATACCTTGCCTTAATTGGTGCACTGCGCATGCGCCAGAGGACCCAGCCGGAGAAGCGCATAGCGTGTTTGCGAGATTTCAGCTCTACCAGCACTAACATTTATACACGGGGGGAAGTGGAGAGGAGAAGCTGGGTTTTTACTGTGCCTCAGAGGGATGGTGGCACCACCTTTTTTACTCGAGATGTCACATTTGCATACTGGGTGCACAGCCTTCAAAGGCAGAATTTCTGGTGAAGCTAAAAGGCTCCTTTTGTGTACAACCACATGTGCCATGCAGCATAACACTATGGCGGTGATTGTAAAAAATATTTCTACTGACAGGTTTCCTTTACGCCTAAAGTATTATTGTGTCATGTTGATCCAAATGTCCACCTGTCCAAATACCCTTACTGACCACATGCAATAAAGTGATTGCTTCTTGGATGAATCTCTAGCTTTGACTTGATGGTTACAACTGCAAATGCAGCCAAATTTTACTGGACTCATACATAACATGTTAACCCCTTAGTGACCAAGCCTGTTCGTGCCTTAATGATCAGGCCAAATTTTGGAAATCTGACATGTGTCTCTTTAAAACAGAATAACTCTATAAAGGTTTTGCATATCCCAGTGATTCTGACATTGTTTTTTCGCCACATATTGTACTTCATTTATAAATAGACTGACAGTATTTGTGTATATTATTAAAAATGCCAAAACTTGGAAAATTTTGAAAAAATTATTATATTTTCAACTGCAATATCTCAAATATGTGCAAACATACATTACAAATTTTTGAGAAGACATATATTCCCATCTGTTTACTTTATTTACTTCCATCTGTTTACTTTATTTACTGGACCCACATTTGAAAAACCTTGTTTTTTTTCTAACCATTTAGGAGACGTACAAATTTAACGTTACTTATTAACATTTTGAGGAACATTTTCTTTTCCTACACCAAACTAAGATTGCAAAGGCTCATAGGTGTCAGAATGATAGATACCCCCACAAATGACCCCATTTTAACAAACAAACATCTTAATATATGTACTGAGGGGTGTCATGAGTATTTTGATCCCACCGTTTTTTTTCAGGAGTTAATGCAATTTAGAGGAGAAAAAATACAATTTAATATTTTTGCAAATATGTCATTTTAAAGACATGTTTTTTTATATAGTGCACATGAAAAGAGGATTTACACTCCAAAATGGATCCCCCTGTTTGTCCTGTGTTCAAAAACATACCTATTGTGGCCCTAATCTAATGTCTGTATGCACAACGGGGCCCCATTGCTCACTTGTAGAGCCCTTGAGCGGCCAAAACGATGGAGAACCCTCACAAATGACCCCATTTTGAAAACTAGACCCCTACACAAATTTATCTAGGGGGGTACTGCATATTTTAGCCCCACAGTTTTTGAATAACTCTAAGCAAAGCAGAAGGAAAAATGACAAATGCACAGACGCAGAACATCGGGGAGGACGGGGGTGAGCATTCTCAGCTCCCCTTCATGGATCTGTGAGGGGAGTTGAAATATTACCTTTTTAAAACTTTGTATTGACTCTAATACGATCGCCTGACTGGGGGTGGGGCACCCCCATGACAGCTCCAGGTTGTTGGCTACCTCTGGTAATTGTCAGCATGGAGCTGTCAAGTCCACAGCCCGCAGGGCTTCAATCCCCAGAGGAAGTGTGTTTTTACGGCTCTGGCGATTAAAGCCCAGCAAACCAGGACATAAAAACACTATAAATTGGTCACTAAGCGGTTAAGGTAACTTTCTGTGTTACAGCTTGCTTACCCTTTCAGTAGCTTTATAAAGGCTTGTAATGTGTTAAGAGACCAATGGCTTTTTAATGGCTTAAAGGGGTTCTGTAAGAAAAATAAAAAAATTTATACCCACCTGTGCCTTACGAGGCCGTTCACCAGGAAGCTGCTGTTCTTCCGCTGTCCCTCCAGCAGCCGTCCGATCGCAGGGCAGAAGCTGGCAAAGTTCCAGCTTCCGCCCCTGCTTCGACCACTGCCGGATAGCAAATCCTGTCGCCTGGGTCAGTGGTCGACGCATCACAAGTGACGGGTTGCCCACAGATTGGCCTGGCCATGTTTAACCTCCAATGTCCTTGGAGAGTTGACGGCGAATGCGCATGCATCCCCATTCTGGGCGCGGCCAGGTCAACGAGAGCGCGCAGGAGCCGCTGGGAGATGACCCCTAACGCGCCTGGTGAACAAGGGAGGGAAGAAGTACAACGGGATTAGGTGAGTTTGCTTTGCTTTTTTAACTCTTTTCTTTTTACAAGTTAGACTCTACAGGGATGCAGGGCAGGATGCAGGTGAGTATACATTTTTTATTTTACTGACAGAGCCCCTTTAAGGCCACTTTCACATCAGCGTTGGAACCTCCAGCTGGAGGTTTCATTGCAGATCTTGCTGAAGACACAGGAAGAAAAAGCATGCAAAAGCCAAGCAGCTGGGCGGAAATCAGGTGTACCCCATTATAGTGAATGGAGTCCGTTCTGCACGGTTTGGTTCCGATCAGAGATGGAACCGTTCGGCCGTGGAGATTCCCTTTTCCTGCTTCCTGAATGGACCAGGAAAGCATAATCCTTAATGCAGATGTGAAACCGCCCAAAGATAACTTGCTGCAGAAAGTTATCACAGTCAGGTAAAACTTAGCTACATCTGTATTGATTTAATTCTTTATATTTTTCCCAAGCAAGACTGCATGAATTCATATGGTAGACCTATGAGGTGTTGGTACGATTAAGAGTGAGACCTCACCCATGAGAAGTAGGGAACCAGCCTGAAGGTCAAGCAAAAAGGGATGATAGAAGGGAAATGAAAAAGCAGAGTGATCTGTTAATTCAGCACTTGGGGCTGCAGTTTGGATTATGGCTATAGAGGGTATGCTTTCTTCTATGTACACCTGTTTGTACTGTAATAAACATAACTCTTCATAACACATACTACATGACAAATACGGTGCTTTGGGTAAAATAAAACACAGATCTGTCACTGTAGTCCTAGTCATCCCTCACAACTGTATACTGCTGCCTTGCTTCCATTGAAATGGGTCATGTTTGTGCTGCAGTTACTCCTGCTTTCTTTCAAAATGTTATTTTGGGGAAACCATTGCCAAGAGGAACTTCCAGTTTCCCACTTCCACTGATGTTCATCTTGTTAATTGATGCCTGAATGAATCACCCCAGCTGATGCCTAAATCATTCCAGAGAAAGAGCAGTGATTGAGCAGCAGAAGCAGATAGAGCTCTGGTTAACATTACGTCTGACAGACACCTGGGTTCCCGGACGGGTTTATGACGTGTCCCTTTATAAACACATAGAAAACAATCCTTTGCTCATTGTTTTGACTAGAGCTCAAGAATGGACACTTCCTTTTTGATACAAAACACTTACAACATCTATTAGGCCAGTCTCACAAGGACAACGCCAATAGCCCATTGGTTTATATTTGGGCACTCACACTGGTGGGTTTTTTTTGGCGTATATATTACGAAAACAATTGCATGTTCTATTTTGGTGCGTACACGCAAAGATAGTGCATGGGGATTGGTGGCATGCAACAAGTATGCATGCTGGCACACAGCTGGCCAAAGGCTTTGTGTTTGTGTACCCTTCTGAAAAGTTTATATGGTAGAGTCCATGTGATATCATCACACAGGAGTTATGCTGACTGAGAAACTGACTAGTTTAAGAACACATAAACCCAAGTAAATCTGAGCTGGTCTGAATTAAGATCACAGTTCTTTCTGTAAATAAAGCTCAAGTGACAAATAATAAAGTTATGCATCTTTCTAATATTACATCAAACAGAGGTACCAAGCACACTAGAGCAAGGAATGGCATGCTTGCTTGGGGTACAGCTCCACCAAAGTCACCATGAAGTCCAATATGCAACAAGGTCCAAGGCACTGTCAAAATGAAGTTTTTAAAGCTTTATTACAGAGCTCAAAAGCATAACACAGCAAGGTTTCGGCATGCAGGCCTTCAAGACAAAATATACCACCTTATAAACCCTTTATTCAGGTATAATACTCCAACTCGTCTGCAGTTTGGCTAGACACTGCTGAATCTTTCTGAAACCAGACTTGCTGGTCTGGACTTGATTTAAAAAGGTGTTGCCTTTGATAGACCATCCCTTTAACAACTTCATACATTTGCAGTAAAGAGAATTAACATAGTATTAAAAGTAACCTATAAATTGCAGCAAAATAAGTACAAAAATAATAAATTAGGGGTGGGGCGACTTTATTTTCCTCGCTTTGTCAATATATTATTTGATAACAAAAATGATTTAGGCCTCCTTCCCACGAGCGTGACGGGCTCCGCAGCGTAATATTCCGCTGTGAAGCCCGTCACGGCGCCCCCCAGAGCCCCTATACTTACCTGCGGGAGATAGCGTGAAATCGCTTCCCCGCCCACCGCCGCGCGTCACCGCCCGTCACCGCCGCGTCACCGAGCGTGTCACGTGCACGGCCGGCCGTGTCACGTGACGCGGCCGGACCGCGTCATTTGGCGTCATATGACGCTCGGCGGTGGGCGGGAAAGCGTTTTTTCACGCTATCTCCCGCTGGTTACAGCGGGAGATAGCGTGAATGGACAGCTTCCATTGACTGCAATGGAAGCCGTCAGTGCGTACAGCCCGTCCTCACCCGCAGAAAATAGAGCATGCTGCGGGTGAGGACGGGAGAAATCGCGGTGCGTAATTCCGCGGTGGAATTACGCATCGTGAGCATTGTGCTATTAGGTTCAATAGAACCTAATAGCTGCGGGCAACGCAGCGGATTTTCGCCGCGAATTACGCGGCGGAAATCCGTTCGTGGGAAGGAGGCCTTACACAAAAAAAAAAACATGTCTGTTTGCAAAGCTCTTAAGATGTCTCTTCACCTCCTAGAAGAAGTCAGCACTAAATTATCAAGCTAGTGCATAGACTGGACTGGTACTTAAGCCAAAAAATAGAAAATCCTAGTAGATTACAGTGATAGGCTGTAAATTGTGCTATGGAATTTCAAGTAAAGCCTTCTGACCTGCATATAAAAGTTCAAATAGTGGGATCCGTTTTCCCCATAAGAATAATGAATTAGGATATTTTGTCTACTAGTAAATATAAAATAACACTTAAAAGAAGCAAGACTGTAATTATTTAAGTGTCATAAAACACAAAAGTGTAGGAGCAGCTTGGGGAAAGCTGAGAATTAGAGATGCAGCCGGCAGAGGGGAGAAAACTGCTGAAAACTGTAATATACAAATCCTACAATGCTCAGAGATAGTGTTATTTCTTATGTACACATATGACGGCTTATTCTGAAACTTTAGGTAGTTTTAACTCTTGCATCAAACTCATCTACCTACTAGAATTCTGTCCTGAGACAGTAGGTGGCAGGGGAATATATTACTTGCTGTTCTTCTCTGCTGCATCACTGATTCACTGGTTTTTGGCACTGTTTTCCGCCATCTAAAATCACGGCAGCAATTTTCTAACTACCTAATGCACACTGTGCACTGCTTTCTGATTGGCCAGTGCTGACTACATGAGCACCTTTGGCCAATCAGAGGTCAGGAATAATCTAACATTACCAATGCACTGTGGGGATTAGTTTAAAGATTTACTCGCCCATTTTGGATGACAGATAACAGAATCCGGATCCAGCAGATTGGAGGGACGCTGCTTCTTGCATACAAGCGAAAACTTCCGCTCGTGGCAGAAAAATCGCAGTATGCTGCATTCTGTGTGGTTTTCTGCACCGACAGCTTCCATTGAAGTCAATGGAAGCAGTCTGTCCCGCGGCCCTTCCTGTAGAAGGTTCGTGGGATCCGCGTCATCGCCTAGCGATGAAGTGGTTTTATCTGTACTGCGCATGCGTGCCGGCACTTAGGCCGGTGCTTCCGCAGTACAGAAAAAGAGGAAGGGGTTACCAGCTGGGCACAGGGTTGAGCGGGGTTACCAGCCGGGCACAGGGTTGGATCCTGCTGCGGGATCCCACATGCCGGATCTGACCCTGTCATATGCAGGAGGCCTAACATATATGGTCCAGTAAATCTGATAACTTAAAGAAGACCTGTCATGATATAAAGTCAGAGGGACTGGCTGTATAGCTCTGCAGCTCCAGCCCCCCAGACTCTATTTGCTCAAACAGGCTCTTCTTATTTCCAGCTCCCCGAACTGTCAATGTGGGAATAGCTACAAATTACGTTTTAAAGAGCTTTACATGGCTCACTGTTATCGGATGACATTGGACTGTAAATCAAGTCCGATGTTGCCCATTATCAGTGAGCAGTGTGGACCGCCCACTTAATACATTAACAGCACCAAGAACTGGACCTAAGAAGAGCTCACCAGGGGGAAACAGAAGGGAGCATAGAAAATATAATAGGGGTAGGATCAGCGACTGCATGGCTCCAGAGCCATGCAGCCAGCCCCACTAACTTTATCCCATGACAGGCCCTCTTTAAAAACAAATCAGCTTCATTATCTCATGTGCACCTTCTTATAACTTTCTTATCACTTTAAGGAATTTGAGCTTTTTTTCCATTGCATTTCAATTTATTTTCTTATTTTGCAATCTCTTTTATGAAGACCAAAAACTGATAACAACCTTCAAGGACAAAAAATGAATAATGGACACTAAGGAAATCCAGAAATTTACAAAGTGAGATAATCTCCTACAGAAAGCAGCTGTCCTTTTGTGCAGTATCCTGTGCAAGTTAACCTCTTATTTGCTGCAGTTGCCTTACCACCTTCCTATTTTTTTTGTGTGTTTTTTTTATGTAAAATTATCAGTTTTGAAGGGGCTGTCCCACGACGGCACTCCATGTCTGTAGGGCATATGCACAATATTGGTTTGCCTATCACAACACCCTCCTCTATCTGGCACTACCATGTATTGTATGAACAGCTGGCGTATAATGCTAAATGTAACGCAGTATCCGCTGCAGGGGGATTAATAGTCCAATGTAACTTCCCTATAGTAGTAACAGCTGATTGCTGGAGGTTAGGTAAGCTGGACCTGTGGTCAACTTTACTTAACCTAGCATGGAATAGTAGTAAACTAGATCAAAAACAACACTATCAATTACAGATTAAAGGAGTATTCTTATCTCAGACTTTTATAGTCTTTCCAAAGCATACACCATAAAAGCTTGAAATGTGCGGATCCCACCTCTATGACCTGCACCTACCTTGACTTAGAATACGCACAACCCTTGGCCACCCTGAATGAGGTGGTTGTGGATGGTCAGAGGACGAAAATAAGAAGCATCCTGTGAAACACTGTTTCTGAAACTCCAATAAAAGTCAATGGGAGTTATGGAAAAAGCAAGCTACGCTGTTTGTGTAACTTGGGAGCAGGCATATCTCACTTATGACTTCTATGGAAGTAACAGAAACAACGTAGCTCAGTCATCTTCATCTGGTTCTGTCATTCTCACCACCTCGTAATCAGGGGTGTTCCCATTTCCACCATGTTTGGTCAAGATGAGAAAACCCCTCATCTGTGCAAATGTAGGTCAATTACAAAAGTATTCTCCAAAATCTTGATGTTCTTCAGCATTTTTCAGTTTTAAAACCATGTCCACACCCAAGAGTAACCCTAATTGTTTTTCTTGAACCCAAAATCATGGACATGCCCTCTTTATGGACACATTGGAAAACCCAAAATGAATCGTGAATGTTTATTAACCCGCACAAGTTCCTCAAGCTTCAAGAAAAAGACAGATGCATTTATGCAACCTGTTACAAAGCAAAATGTTCTCAATGGATGTTGAGAACTGCTCCTGATCCTCCTGCCCCAACAAGAAACATACAAACACAACCATAGAGAAAGTAGTGAATGAGAAGCAAATTGTGCACTGTGTTGTCTCCCATCATAACAGCACTTGCATTTTACAAATGGCATTTGCAAGAAAAATCTGTGAAAAATGTAAAATTCTATAAAACCCCAAAGGATTGTTATTGGATTGCGCCAAATTATAAATAGAACCATTCTGAAAATAATATAATATCAGGAAATTTCTGATAACGCATTTCACTAATAAAGCCTTTACAGCGGCTCTAAGGAATTGTTTCATTTTAACAGAGCAAATTTTCCGCAAATGCTGCAGCACTATTATTACTATTAGGGAATAGCTACAAATTACATTTAAAGAGCTTTACATTATAGCTCAAGAGAAACAACTGCCAATGAAATGCTGGTGAGTCCTCGCTAGTAAAAGATCCTAATTATAAACAGGACATGAGCATATGTAACCCATGTTATAATTGGAGGGGTGGAAGGTTGTATGCGGGTAATGTTTGCAATCGTTATTTTAGTTCTCGATGAGATAAAATTAGTTGTAGTGGTGAGGGAGTGTCGGAATGTTAAACCAGATGAGAAGGTGATGAGATGGTAGAGAATTCAATCATAGGAGCACAGAAATGCTACTTTTCTGCAGGAAAATGTTTTATAGGGCCAAAAAAATTTACATTACATTATTGATATTAGAAAGAAATCCAGGAAAAAGGAAGAGAAAAGATCTGCATGTGAGATAAAATAGTTTGGCAGCGCTATGGATGGCTTGGATGAAAGTCTCCTTATGGGACAAGAGTGTAAGTCTTAAATAAATGGGGATACTGAACAGTAGACTGTACAGCTAGAAGAAGTGATAATGTGGTTGCCATTTGTCTTGGATTTACAGGGAACCATTTAGGTCTTACAGAATTGTCCCGTTTTGGGTTTTTTTTGCTTCTCTAACATTGGCCAAAAATATTATATCATGGGTTTTAATTCTACATATTCAATGCAATGTGTTGGATAGAACTACTGAAATACTTTTCTACGAGTTCCAACTTATTGGTTTGTGAGCACAATCCTGAAACAATTAACACATAGTTCAATTCTTCACAATTGGTGTCCATTCCTGAAGATATAAAAATGTTGTAAAATGAATCTAATACTATAATGTAAGTTAACGAGAAGTCAATGAGCTATGTTCCTGGCACCTCTCAAAATTGACATAAGTAAGATTTATTACTAGATTTAAAGCTCTGAATTGGATGCTCTGACTGTAAAAGAAGCAGCAGCGTTCTGAATAGAAATGAATGAAATTTATACTGTACTGTAAGCTTCATTTACATTCACTTCAATGAACTGATGTTTATTTCCTCTTATTTTCGGTCACTGGTTGGCTGCGGGGCATTCTCCTTTATTCTTTCATTTTTGATGCACAAAAACTAAGGGAGCCATCATACGGCCAACCAGAAACAGGATGAGTAGATATGACAGGAGAGGGACAGGTAGTCCATTTGTTGGCAAAGCTTCAAATCAAGAAAGAGCCATTACTGCGGAGGGTAAGCAACAGAGTAGCAGGAAATAAATAGGAATCCTAGTGCTTAGTGTCCTCGTTAAAATGAATACGCGGTAACACAAACCACATTTCAACCTTCTCTATGGCTACCATGAAATGATTTCCAATCTGCTATTCATCCCACTTGTCTTCCAAACCTCCTTATGTGTTGCACCTAATCTCAAACGTGAACTACGGTAGATGAGAGGTGGACAAAGGCTTGAGTAGTAAGATCAATCACCAGTTGCATTAGCGATGCTCAGTTCAGATGCAAAGTAGAATCATGGGCAAGTTGTTAATAGGAACATGAGCACTACAAAGCTTCGACAACCCAACCCAATGGAGAAAAAAGGATTCTGCCTATCATGTGAAAGACAACATAGAGTCATTCAATGTAATGGGCCCCATATCAGTGCTTATACAGATGCTGGTTAGTGGAAGGTGGTCACTAAGCATTTGTTGCATGGTAAAGATGGGTACTGTTTGGGGCACTTGGTATATCTTGTAAACAATCTTCTGTTGATTGCTGCACTACTTGTGATTTAATTTTGCCTGTGTAAACAATTATTTCATTTTTATTGCCTCTTAATCAATGAAGACAAGAGACATGGTTGTGCAAAATGTACTGGACATTCCCCATAATGTGTTTCAATTGTGGCTAACACATGATTGTTCATCTTTTTGATACTACAGTTATGACATGCGATATCCTAGAGGACAGTTGTATACAGAGGGATAGACTTTAAAATGACATTACCATATTCTTTTAATCCAAACATTCTGCTAAACTTTTTACTAAAAATTCTGTTTCAGATTATGTGTTTTATTAAGAAAATAAAGACACAAAAAGCCCCAAAGCCTCCAGAAACTAATAAAAAAAACATATGCTCCAAACTTAACTCCTTATGCAGAAAACCACCATTTTTAACAAGCTGGTCATGAGCCAAAGAGGGCATACAAAAGAGCTGGCAGGAAAAGTCAATACATTCTCTCCTGCAGCGTTGTAATGTGATGGAAGACACTAGTACAGAATTGTAACCTAAATATTCATTTACATGTAATGGAAATCTACAGTAAAAGAAATCCTCACGGATTGGAGCAGATTTACTGTTAGCCAGTTGGTTCATAACACCTTCTATCACACTGTAAAAGCATGGAAAATATAAGTGACCAGCAAACACCAGAGATTGGGCACGGTTCACTAGGGATTAGTTAAAACCACTGGGCCACTAGTGATAGGCCTATGCATTGCTGAAACATCTAATCTTACAGATAGCTAAAAAGTAGACACTATCCTATACAGGTCTGGAGGGTACTGTTTCTCTTTGTGGAGAGCACCAAGTAGACATGAGGAGACGTATAGGCTATGCAATGCTCCTCTGGCAAATTTGATATGCAAATGAGGGGCGGTACAATACCTCTGCAGTGCCACCTATTCAAAAGTAGCTTCTCTATAAGTAAATGTCCGACCTTCTAACAAGCCTTCAACATGACTAAGGATATAAGCCAAATCAGAGTCTTCTTCAGTCACTAGCCTCAGCAGTGTTGTGCCATACAATGCTGCCTCACTGGCTGCAGTAGTCACTTGGGTATAGCATGGAGGGGCTATCAGCTTCTACGAGGAAGTAAGTTCTAGACTGGACAGGGAAAGTCATTGGATCTTGTGTATCTAGACTTTTCCAAAGTGTTTGATACTATGCCTCATAAAAGGTTGGTATATAAAATGAGATTGCTTGGTCTGGGTGAGAATGTGTGTAAGTGGGTAAGTAACTGGCTTAGTGATAGAAAGCAGAGGGTGGTTATAAATGGCACATACTCTGATTGGGTCACTGTTACTAGTGGGGTACCAGAGGGGGGCAGTGCTGGGCCCTATTCTGTATAATATATTTATTAATGACCTGGTAGAGGGATTGTATAGTAAATATCAATATTTGCATATTATACAAAATTATGTAAAGTAATTATCACTGGAGCAGACAAAATGTGGTTACAAATGGATCTGGGTAAGTTAGGGGCTTGGGCAGAAAAGTGACAAATGATGAATGTAAGGTTATGCACATGGGCAGGGGAAATACATGTCACCATTACACACTAAGTGGGAAGCCACTGGGTAACACTGACATGGAAAAGGTCTTGGGGATTTTAAATGCTAACCTCACTGGAACAGAGTCAGGCAGCTGCTGCCAAGGCAAATACAATCATAGGATGCATAAAAAGAGGTCCAGGAGCACATGATGAGAACATTGTTCTTCCTCTTTACAAGTCACTGGTTAGATCACACATTGAATATTGTGTACAGTTTGGGGCACAGATACTCTAGAAGGACATATCAGAACTTGAGCGGGTACAAAGGCGGGCAACTAAAGTAATAAACGTAATGGGTGGACTACAATACACAGAGAAGTTTTTAAAATGGGGGTTATTTAGTTCAGAAAAAAGATGGCTGAGGGGCGACCTAATAACTATGTATAATATATCAGGGTACAATACAGAGATCCCTCTCTGGATGGCAGATAAACTCAAAAACTGTTCTTATCACCGTGGCCTGTTTTCGTAGTGCAGCTCTCTTCCACTGAAGTGAATGAGAAAGAGCCACCTGGGCCACTGCTCTACAGATGGCATTTTGAATGTTTTGGCCATCCACAGCTCTTTGCCAACAGCTGATCAATGGGGTCCCCAAGCACCCCAATCTGCTACTGGTGACCTATAGATCTGCTGTTAGTGACCTATGCTGAAGATAGGTCACCAATAGTTTTTGGAAAACCGTTTTACTGTGAAAGCCAATGTGTTAATTAGTAAAAGTGAAAATCACTTTATTTACCTAAAATGATATGTGTGTGCTGAAAAAATCCCTCTACCATGCTAGCCACTAGAAGTGTCTTTTCCTTCTAATTTGCTGTACACTACGTGTTATCAAGTGAAATCTGTCTCTAGTAACAGAGAGAACAAGACAGAAAGTGGAGGAGTGTAATGACTAATGCTGCCCACAGAAGTCTATGGAAAGTAGAGAGCAGAGGGAAGGAAAAGCTGCTAGTGGGAGAAAGACTCACATAGACAAGCTGGAGCGAATGGTGAGCTATTTACTATCCCACAGCTACTGGAATCACATCTACACTGCTGATCACCTCTCTAGTGTTCGGCATACTAACGTTATTCCTCTGTGTATGCTAATGACAGTTAGAGAGCAGAATCTGCGGTTTTCTCCATCACAGCAGCTAGATTCGGATAGGATGAAAGGACTAGTTTTCTGATTCTATGTGCAGGCACAAGTAGTCTGTCAAGTGCATTCAGAGGCGGCATCAACAGCGCACAGCAAGGAAACAGCAGCAAAGGTAATCATCTCACCTCCCTGGACTCAGCATGTACGCTCCTATGAGCCCTATAAGCAAGTTCTTACTTTGTCACAAGTAACACTTCAGTTCCTTTTTAAGTCCCTTCAGAATAAAACCGCACTAATTTGTTGCTTAGAGCGCAGACAAAAAATGTAAAACATGTACCCACGTTATCTTTAATCTGGTACAGCAGTTGCCCTCTAAATGTACTTTACTGCTTACCTTAAACAATACCAGAGCACAAATATAGCATTCTGAAACCACAGAAGCCAGTTATGACCAAATTTGGTCTTGAGAAAAGCTTTTGCAATGAAAATATAAAATCGATTCCAGAATAATTATTCCAAGCGATTCATCTCAGAGCCAGCTGTGATGGAGACGTTAAAACACCAGGACAATTGAATTAAGACACACTGGTCATATTAGTCTTACCCCAGGCTAGATACAATTGCACACACTTAGCAAGTAAAGAAAACAGGTCACTGTTTCAGACATTCGGCTATCAAGGGAGAAGAAGTGCACCACTAGAGTCATTGCTGGGGCTGTGCCAGGTCATTGGGGATTCTACAAGTGTTTTCATTTTCTTCTCTTGTAAACTCTTTTTGAAGAAAAAATAACTTATTGTTCTTACATTATTCTATGTGCATAGATTTCATCAAAAGAATTACAATCCTTTCTTTTATTTACCCAGTAGGGAAAGTACTTTTATGTTCAAATGGAGTAAAGACAGAATGACATATTGTACACTGTAATCAAAGAGGGCCTGTCAGCTCTTGTTACACGTCTGGTATAGTAAATACTTGCATTCGCCATAAAATAACAATAGCGTTTTGCGCTCCTCTGTTATTCCTCCTGGAAGAGTATGAACAAAATTAACAACTGGGTATTACTATTCTACTTACCAATGAGGGGCTTCCCTACACACTTAATTCTGAGGGTACAAGGAACAAACCCTTTGGACAATTTTTAGCATATAATACTAGCGCACAAGTAATGCTGAAATAACCATTTTGTACACTCGTTGTAACAAAAAAATAAATCAAGCACCTAGAAGGAGTTGTCGTTTTTCTGCAAAACTCAGCATGCAGTGATGTGATTAGATGAAGGTCTGGTCACCTGAGGCCCTAAAAGTGGTTCCCCCTTGGCCTGTAAAAAGGCTCTCAGAGGCTCCTTGTGTGTAGTGGACCTCTTTATCCGCTTGTGTAGAGCTTGTTGACCACTAGACTGCCCTATGATGCAGTTGAAGAGATTTCACCAAGTAAACAGAGATTAAGAGGGCGCGCATTATTGGATTGTGAGAAGATGGATGTCTTATCAACAAATTGCTCACCCCCTGGGCCGTTCTGACTGTAAAAAGGTGTTGGGACCAGTGGATGCGTGAGGGCACACAAGGTGACAGGGCTCAGGACGGTTTAACAGACCACCAGTATAGAAGATTGTCTGATCATCCAACCAGCACAAGCAGCTCCAGCAAGTTTGTTTTCCACCATTCAGAGACAGGTAGCACCATTGTTACACCGCTGTGTCTGTCTGAACCATTTCCAGCCACTCTTCCAGGTACTTGGCCGAAGGACATTTGGTCTCACAGAGCCCATTAGATGTACTGCCTTTGACACCCATCGTCACTTCCATTTGCAGTGGTGTCGTGAACGCCGAAACTGGACTGCTAAGGAGTGGAACCGGGTTGTCTTCAGTGATGACTGTAGGTTTAGTTTGGACACTGATGACAACCATGTTTGTGTCTGAAGACCTATGGGTGAGCACTAGAGATGAGCGAGACTACTCGGTAAGGCAGTTACTCAAGCAAGCATCGCTCTTCTCGAGTAACTGCTTAGTGATCCGAGCAGGCTTGGGTGGGCTGCGGAGGGGGGGGGGGGAGCGGAGTGGAGCACACTGCCCCCACTGCTGCTGTGATGGTCTGGGGGGCCATCGCATATGACAGTCACCCCTAGTAGTGGTACGAGGGACAATGACCGCTCAGTGATATGTTCAGCATACCCTGCAGCCACATGTATTCCTCTCACAGCGGCTTCCAGAAAGCCTTTCCCAGCAGGATAATGCTCGGCTGCACACAGTAAGGGTGTCATCAGAATGTCTCCATAACATTGTCACACTTCTGTGGCCTGCCCAGTTGCCAGATTTATCACCAATAGAACATGTATGGGACCATTTAGGATGCCAAATTCGACAGCCTACAAGATCTATAGCAAATGTGGACTGATATGCTGCAGGATACCATACGGAACCTGTATGCTTCCATGTCTGCCTGTATCACCAATCTAGAGGCGGTACAACAGGATACTAGAGCCTCCAGGCTCGCCTGTATCACATCTTGTATCCAAGCTAGAGGCGGTACAACACAGTACTAGAGCCTCCATGCCCGCCTGCATCACATCTTGTATCCAAGCAAGAGGTGGTACAACAGGGTACTAGAGCCTCCATGCCCGCCTGCATCACATCTTGTATCCAAGCTAGAGGTGGTACAACAGGGTACTAGAGCCTCCATGCCCACCCGTATCACATCTTGTATCTAAGCTAGAGACGGTACAAGAGGGTACTAGGGCCTCCTTCAAGGGGTCAGTTTTCTGCTATAAATTATCCTTTTGCTCTGATATTGTAATCACTTACATCAACGTTACAATCACACAGAGAAAGTTTCATTCGATTCCAACAACTCCTCCTAGGTGCTTGATATTTTTGACAATGAATGTAAGTGCTCTTGCTCAGGGGTCCCCAATTTATGACTCTTCAGCTCTCCTAAAACTACAACTCCCACCCCTACCTTAACAGTCATAATTTGTTAGGATTGTCAGCTGAAGAGCCACCACAGATTAGGGACCACTGCCTTAGATAAATGCTTCACTGGTTTAGCTGGAGAACTGCTTCTTTAGACCTCAGTATACTACCATATTTGAGGCCCGTGTGCTCTCCATGTTAATCCATGGACAGCTCACAGACCCCTCACAGGCCTATGAGGCTATGTACAAGGCATGTCCTATTCCTGTCCGTTTCAATGTGCTGTGTCTGTGTATATTGGATGACACACGGACTTGCATCTGTGTGCTGTTCACTGTAAGTTGCGTAGTTGCGCACAAACTCGCACATTAGCCTAAGGCCTAATTCAGATGGTCGGACTGTGGCTTCATGCAAGATCAGATCAATTTAGGACAAAGCAGTAAGTTCTAGGTGTCTCAAAAGTGTGGAAACACCCATAGAGAATGAAAACAGTTTGGTAGACAGTGATGCAGTTTTTCATACAAGCTGCAGGAGAAGGGGAAAGCTGTTAGGCTATGTTTCCAACAAGGCGGCCATTTTGAATACTGTCATCTTGGATTCAACTCTAATTCTTCCATTGGGAAGGTAGCTGTGGGATATTTTAAACTGGCAGAGAATTTCTCCAGAAAACCAATGGTGTGCTTGATTTTCACATAACTTTATTCGTTCTCATGTTAAAACGGTGATTTTTCTTCCTTATGTCAAGCAGACCGTGCTGTAATCATCCTTATGTCAGGAGAACGAAGCACATGTCATCGCTGCAGATTTCAATCAACGCCACCCAACCAGACCTTCTATTTCCCACAGTGCAGTTGTCAAACGTCTTTCATATACGGAGAAACAGGTTAACCCTTGTTTTCCCTATTCGATGCTTTTTAGTGATGAAGAAAATTTCCTTTTGAATGGTGAGGTCAACAAACAGAATCATGGATACTAATCAAGACACAAGCCCTTATTGGACTGATCCATCTACATGGCTGCCTTACCTTCAGTGAGGGTATGGTGTGGTGTATGGGATAACCAAATTGTGGGCCCTTTCTTCATTGAGGGAACATTAAGAGCAGACATTTATGCAAGGTTGTTAGATGAAGACATGTTTCCTTCATTGCTGTCAGAGGATGGAACATTTCCACAATTCTTCCAACAAGATGGCACCCCGCCTCATTGCAGGGGCGTTGTCAGTGACTTGTTGTGCAGTTTCCCTAAAAATGGATTGGTCATACAGCTTTGGTCGAATGGCCACTATATTCTCCTAATTTGACCCCTCTGGATTTCTATCCATAGGGTTATGTCAAGGCACATGTGTACTCTGAGAAGATACAGCGTGTCGCTCATCTGAAATGCAGAATTGTTGATGCTTATGCTAGCACAAGAATCAGAATTCAAAAGAAATGGGTGAAAAGGATAGGATTGACACTTGAATATGGTGGCCAACATGTTTTAACACATACTTTAGAGATTATGGGTAGTTTTCTGATTTCACATAAAATCATAGTGTTAGGACTTATTCACACGATCGTATATTGGCCGCCGTTTTCACGGCCGGCCGATATACGCTATCATCTGATGCATTGGATTCCAATGCATCAGATCATCACATAGGCGTATTCCTGCAGACTAGACAGGAAAGCTAGTTCTGGAACGATATTCCTGTCCGGACTACACCAGCTGCCATAGACTCCTTTGGGAGCCAATGACAGTGGCCGGAGAAGGACGGGGGAATGACAGCTAAACTTCCTCCCCCTTCTCTGTCCTCCCCTCTGGTTGTTTGCAATGGGAGGGGCGGGACAGGGGCAGAGCTAAGCTCCGCCCCATTCCCTTCCATTGCTGGCTGCAGACAAGGGGAGGGGGCGGGAGCTTAGCAAACAGACGGAGGGGAAGAGAGAGGAGGAGGAGGGAAGGGAGAGACAATTTAGCAGAGCTAAGCTGTCTCCCCCCGCCCGATGGCATATAAGCCCATGCATCAGATGGTAACATATATTGGCCGGCCTTGAAAACACCAGCCGATATACGCTCGTGTTAATAAAGCCTTAATGTGAGAACGAATACAATTCTGTTAAAATGAAGCACACCATTGTATTTCCGATGAAATTCTCTGCCACTTTGATATATAACACACCTACCGTTTCAATGGAAAAATCAAGAGTTGAATCCAAGATGGTGGCATTTAAAACGGTTGGTGATGTTGTCAAACAGGCATCCTCCTTTCCCTGCAGCTTGCATTGCCTCATCGCCTGCCAAACCATTTTTATTCTATATGAGTGTTTCCACACTTTGGAGACACCCTGTATATTAGGTTACACAAAGATGAATTTTGGTCTTTTGAAGGCAGCTATACAGCCTACACCTGGTTATCATCTACAAAAAGATTCCATGCCCTTCCTTCATCTGTTACATTCATTTAATTTACGGTACATCATGAAAATCGTATGTATCAGGAGCTGTTCAAGAGCAAAGATGCATGTTGGAATCTCGGTCGTTTTGTCCTAAAAAGCTGTTACTCTGTAACTAATGTATTCTGATATTGATAAACGTTAAAAAAGGCAGTGATACAAGTATAGCTACAGATGATGAACAGCAACCCTGCTACTAGTAATGTCTATGAGAGATTTACTTGGAACATAAGACAAAAAGGTATTTGCATACAGATTGTAAAAAGTGTCGCCAACTTCATTATAAAGCACTCTGCAGCAGATTTAAAGGTCTAGGCTATGCATGGGCAACTTTCCACACTCCAAGTGTTGATGACTTACATCTTCCATAATCCTCAGCCAGTCGCTGGCTGCTAACTGACATAGCATCATGCAAGACTTAATTCAGCTGCAGCAGATTTTGCTGCGTTTGCTTGTGCCAAAATTACAGTGAAAACAGGACAGTGGCTAAACAGTCATCGGCTATGGAGAAATGATGTAAGTTATGGCACAAGCCTATGCTTGCTCATTGCAGGCATAGATTTAATTTCCTGACTGATTGGTGAAAATGCACCAAATTAATACTTGTGGTGCACATTACTCCAGCTACTGTACCCTTCAACTTTAGATCGGTATAAAGAAACACCAGTTTTAGCATATGTGAGCCAATGTGTTCCTTGTCAATCTCTCTTTTCACCCTGTACAAAACTATGTCATTACAAAATAAAAAACATGGGTCGGGAAGGGTATCGCTTCTAGTTAAGTAGAGTACCTAGAAGGTGAGTGAGAAGACTTATAAGGCCACTCATGCTCCTCTGGGAAATATGCAAATAAGGAAGATGGAACAATACCTCTGCAGCACCACCTATTGGAAGGCAGCATCCCTGCAAGCCAATGTTACTCTTTATACAAGCCTTATAACAATGACCAAGCTAGAATACCATACACAGACAGCTGTTTCGGGGGGTTTTGCCCTCATTAGATTACAGTAGGATAAAAACAACACTTATCAGACAATCCATGCTTCCATGTTAATAAATGCATGGGAAACTAGATCGATGCATGTCAGGGGCCCTTCTGCTCTGTAGTAAAGCTCCATCAGTGTCACTTACTGGGTCACCTTTTTAGGGTAAGGTCATTTAGCCATAGAAGAGATGTATTACAAGCACTGACTTTCATTCAGGAGGCTTGACATGCACCATTGAATTTAATGAGCTCCATCTGCAAGGTAGGCCATGGAATGGAAAAGTAGTCCGGTACCGAACTCTCATGAAAGCTGTCTAAAAGAAAATCTGTCTTTGTTGTCCATAGCAACCAATCACAGCGCACCTTTCATCTTTTATACTACTGGGGTCAAATAAAAGCTGTGCGGTGATTGGTTGCTACAGGCAACAAATAGAGATTTTCTTTTACACAGCTTTCGTACAAGTGTGGTGTACTTTTCAGTGGCCTACTCTATAATTCTGTACATCTCCCCTGCAGAGCCAGCTTCCACAATGATAAGCTGATTGTGGAGGTTTCATTTGCTGGAACGGTTAGGCTTCTGGCAACTGGAATCCAGGGATCGGCTCATTGTCGTGAAAGCTACCAGACAAAATATTGCTGTGATATGACATCCCATTTAATGGGCTTGTTCCATCTCAGCAAGTTATCGCTTATCCACAGGATAGAGGTTAATTTGCTGTTTGGTGGGACCACCACCAATCTCTAGATTTCATCCCCAAGGGCTTCTTCATATGGCCGTGATTTCATCCTGTTTTCGCAAAACATGACAAAAGGAAACTATTGATTCCAATGGTTTGGTTTTGACTAGTGGGATTCTTATGCGTTAATACTAATCGCAAAAAAAGACAGGATTTGCCCTAATTTTATCGCACATAGTTTTTCTATGTACGAGAAAAGATAGGACAGGACCTATCCTCCCGTTGTTTTGTTTCTTAAACTCGCACGCAATAGGACAGAGTTTGAATAGTCAAAAAAAAAATCACTGGTTCTTGCGGAATTACGCTCCGTAGCGGCGTGCGTATTTGCAAACGCACCCATTTGTATTTAAGCCCTAAATGTTCCAAAATGTGGGAAGTGGTGGCCGTGCATTCACGCCATTGCACCATGTACTTCAATGAGACCACCGGACATAGCCGAGTTCAAGTGCAACCATGGTTCTGGCTTCACATGAGTGTAAGCGTATTATGCGCACCAGAGCACGCGTATATGCGGAATGAATTATGCTTTTTTACAGGTACATCAGTGTGTGAAGGGTGTATTTACATGGGTCATATTCATGCGCAAGTTCCGTCCAATTGCAATATGGACAGAACTCGCACATGAAAAGAACCCATTAATTTCAACCTGTTCATTCACATGAGTAATTTTTCTCTCTGACTATGGCTGGATTCAAATGGATGCAAGCACAATTGCATGCGCCTTAGCACAACGTTTTCATGCTATGAGGCTTTTTGCAAGCATATTGGCATACTTCACAGTACTTTTTCTGCCCGCAGGGCATATTCATTTGCGCATGGCAAACAAATGCACCAATTGAAATGGCTAATTAGTTCCAGATGTATTATTCTGTCAGCGCAATTATGCAGTGCTCCATACATCTTCTTGTGTAGTGCGCATGCATCTGCGCAACTGCGTTGACTATGAGAACCTTTGGCGCGCAAATCCGCAGGAAAATAGAGCATGTTCTTTTTTTTTTTGTGGCCAAAATGCATGTGCAAAATACGCGCATGTGAACGTGTATTGTGCACGCAAATACGTCCATGTGAAGCTGGCCTGATGGGCCAAGACAGAAAAATCACAGAGTGTCCTAATTTTGGGTGATTCTATTTAAGTAACACCCATTATTTTCTATGGGAGCAAAAAAATAAATTGCATCGCACTGGTATATAAATGCGATTTTCATGCAAGTGCAATCTGATTTTTTAAATTTTTATTATTGGAACAACATTGGATTTTCACGCACGTTAAAATCGCTTACCAAACAGCCGCAGTGCGCAGGCCCATAAAAGAGCTAATCGCCAGGAACCCTGTATGACGGACCCCAGTGATCAACCATTGATGACCATTCATGAGGATTGGCCATAAACCGTCTCCAACTAGACAACCCCTTTAAAATGTAGATGGATTACGATCTGCTGAAACCAGTCTTGAGAAAGCAGGACGTCTCAAGGAGCTGCAAGCATAGTGTGACGCCAGTAGCGACTGCAATAGTTTACCTTTACTTTACCTTCTAAGAGGCAAAGCAGACATGTAATTGTCCTGCGGAGGAGAAGTGAGCCCATAAATAAATCCGTACAAAGGCTGCCCCACCGTCACATAGTGCAGAGAGGGGAGAAACATGTCAGGCTGCTGTTGGGATGTGACTTATGAGGTTATTTTGCAGCTTTCTCCCCAGTAATGGTAATCTCTGCTCTGTCAGACTACACATGATATATGCCAGCTGAATGGCCTGTTTAAAATCCCTTTAATTCCCCGGTTCCTGGAACAGACAGATCACCGGTCAGCGGACACAGAGGATATCCTACAGACTGCAGGTGGACAACAATGGGGGTTATATCATGGAGTGCTGGCAGTAGTACCGCGCACATGATTGACCTGATCCATCCAGTATACTGCATATACATCTTTAGCAAAACAATTGAACCAATCACAGCACAGCTTTCATCTTACCTCAGCAGTAAGCTGCGCTGTGATTTGTTGTTATGGGCAATAAAGACATGTGCCTTTTGACAGCTTTCATCAGAGTGTGGTGGTGGCCTACTTTTCCGTGGCCTTCCTGTAGATGCTATGGTGATGATGAGTGAGTGCAAATCATGTAGTTACTTAATAAATACACATGAGGGCAGAGTCGTGTAGATAACAAACCACGCCACATCAGGCTCCTACACATGGCCGAGTTCAATGTCCCGCGGATGAGAGGCGCTTGTGCCAAAACACCTCCCATCACTTCGCCCATTTGAAAGCGGCCTCAGGTTTCACACCTGCATTTGGAATTCTGCTTTCCTGGTCCATTTGCGGAGCAGGAAAGGAGCATCCCCGCGGACGAACGGGTCCATCTCAAGATAAATTTGAATAGTGCCAAATGAACCCCATTGACTATAATGGGGTTTGTTTGTCTTATGCCCGGCTTTTGGTTGGTAGAAAAAGCGCTGCATGCAATGCTTTTTCTTCCAGTAATTTGAGACGGATCTGTGAAAGAACCTCCAACCGCAGATGTGAAACCGGCCTAAGATGTATATATATATTGAATGATGTGCCGCTACACACTGTGCCTCACACTCATCATCACCATAGCATCTACAGGGGGCCACGGAAAGGTACCCAGACACCACACTCTTATGAAACCTGTCTAAAAGAAAATCTTTGTTGTCCATTTCAACCAATCACAGCGCAGCTTTCATCTCTTATACTGGTAAGGTTAAAAATGAAAGCTGTGCTTGTGATTGGATGCTATGTTAGTTATCTCGCTTTTACGACAAGGGTCTGTAGCACCGATCTAGAATGACCACGACCGAGAGCATTGTTCCATTCAGTGTAGATATCGGTGGAGGTACTGTTGCCTATCAGTTGCACCCACGAGCGCCAGGGACGACCAGAAAGCCTTCACCATCTGGCAGGCGCTATGGCCAACAAAGATTTTTTTACACAGCTTTCATAAGACTGATGTGCCGGACTACTTTTGCATGGCCCAACTTATATAACAAACTTCATGCCTCACATTATCTACATCCACACAAGTGGCGTGAAGCTACCTTTTTCAATCACACAAGCCTATGGCTGGGTTCCCACGGGATGGAAATCCTGCGGAAATTTCGTGGAATGTCCGCAGCAGGATCACACGGAAATTCTGCGAGATTTCTGCAGCTGAAAGGCTGTTTCAAAACCTGTGCCAACAGCTTGTCCGCCTGTATTCCACTGCGGAAATCTCTCCCCATAGAGAGAAGAGAGCCACAGAGGAAACGGTGATACAATTAACTTGTTGCGTATTTGAATTCTGCGCCGCATGCCAGTTTCTGCGCGGCTCGTCCGCAGCTGACTGTCTGGTGCGTGTGGACTAGGTTTTTGCAAATCTTGTCCACTTTGCTGCTTAGTCTCAGGCTTAAGAATGCATGCAGAATTTCTGTGCGGAATGTCCGCACGGAAATTCTGCGGCAATTCCGCCCCATGTGAACCCAGCCTACATAGTAAAACGTGCACTTCTTGGTCAGTCATCTGCTGACGTTCTATGACAACGGTTTAACGAAGTGGCAAAATCTTGATTTAACAAATTCCAAACTTAAGACCTGCGTACAACCTCAAATACGTAAAACCAGAGAGGGGAGAATGAGACAATGAAGAGCAAACGAAAGTGAAGAACAGTAATCTGCAGTAAGTGGCTCCTGAGTGCGGAGACTTATAAGAGTAGATTGCAGTCCTGATGGAGAACAGGCGGCTGCAGCACCTCCACATCGGGAACAATTCACACTAGTAGACCCCCGAAGATGAAGGTTTATCAGCAGAGCATGGTGCCACATGTCACTCATCTCAATGACAGCCAGCAACAACTTGAGGCGTCATGTGACGAGGGGGACTCAGCGCCCCCTGAACACAGCAGCTTTGTTCAGTGCGAGGGGATTATATAGGGTGCTGACCTTGTGAGCCGCCAACACTTTAGATCTGGTAACAATCTAGATTATCCCATCATCAGCCAGACAATAGAAGTATTAGGACTTGTCTACATGTGTGAGCTGGGAGCTCTTCTAGCGAGGTCAGCACTATACATTACGGTCAGCACTATACATTACGGTCAGCAGCACTATATATTATGGTCAGCAGCACTATATATTCTGCTCGTCCATCATACAGCCACCATCACAGCCACATAGATGGTCAATGCACATGATGACAAGCCAGAAGAGATACATTGTAGCACACAGCAGTTTATGGCAAATCCCACAATTAGTTGATACAAGTAAATAGAAATATTGCAACACTGAAAGCTACTTTTGTTAATAAATGTACATAAAATAGGGTCTAGAGATGCAGCAGAGCTCAGTCAGGTGCAGCAATGATGAATATGTCATTTGCACATCGTGCTGTCCTATATGTGGGTTTGCAGCACTTAGCTGCCACAACTGAGGCGACAGGGCGCTGCATCAGCTCTGCTACATCTGCACAGAGAATGGAGACAGGTGGCAGGGATAAAGGACCCAGCAATGGGCTATAGTGGAGGGATGGGGTCATCACCCGAGAACAAAGCTGCGGGCAGCGTTACCATGGAGACAATCATCCAGCATCTGCTCCGGGGTCCACAGACTGGACCAGATCCCCCATCAGTGCCCCTGAGCGGTGGGTTCCCCCTCGTCCATGTTCCCACTAATCACCTTTGTCTCCTCCGCTGGAATCCCCTGGATCCTTCTGTAGGTGAGAGGATGCGCGTCCGGAGCTCCGCGGCAGCAGCACACAGCGGCCTCCCAGGCAGAGAGCAGCGCCGGCCTCAGCCTGCACACATGGGGTTAACCCCGCCGACGGCCACGCCCCCTAGTACTGATTGGTCTCAGCTGTGTGCGTGAAACCCCGCCCAATTAGGTCACAGGCCGGCCCCTGACTGCCGGCGGCTGACGGCTACTGCTGACCGCGGGGAGGACAGCGGCTGTACACATGTATGGGCTGCGGGGTCGGTCCGGTCACATCAGCGGAACCGCGCTGATCCTGCTAGGAAACCGGCAGATTGCAGCAGACTGCTGGATGCAAATTTAAGGGGCATTCACACCGGTGGGCGGAAAAATGCCGCGATTTCCCTCGTTCATCTGTGTTTATAATGAGCCCCAACATTGTGATGGGTGAGGAGGTGCATTAAAAATCGCTGAAATGCACTGAAATAGCGCAGACGGCACTTGAAAAATCGCATAATCAAAAACGCTGCTCTCAAACGCTTGTCTGACAAGCCCCATTGAAATCAATGGAGGTGTTTTACAGCTAAACAATTTAAAAAAATCCCACCTTTGTGGGCGTGGCCTAAGGCTGAGAAAATTGCGTGAGATTTATGCGTTGCGAGATGCACAAACATGAACCCCATTTTTTTATACGGGGTCATACACATGAGCGATGCGATGCAGGAAACACATGGCAGCATGTTGTATCATTCTGCGTGCTCTCACATCGTAGCGCCCACTGTCTTAAACAAGGCCGGCGGCAGCAGCACACCTTGCGCTAGGTGCGCACTATGCAAGGTCTCCTGTTGAAAACAATTGGAGAAACTTCGCCATCCTCCATCGCGGCTGACCGCTACAGCCCTGAAGTGATGGGAGGCTGTTTTGACGTGAAAGCGCCTCGCATCTGCGGGGAATATCACACAGCTCCATATCGCGCTCGCAGTGTGAAGTTAGCCTGAGGGCTTATTCACACGAACGTATGCGTACTGAACGTATTCACACGAACGTATTTACGCATGAATGAAGTTTTAACATGCTCGACTCGTGTTTTAAAAGCCGTTCAGACCGTGTGCTGCGGCGTGCACGTAAATAAAACCACGCTGAACCCAATGCAAGTAACAGGAAGAAATGCTCGGTACGGCAATGAAATGCCTAGTCAGAGCGTTCTGCGCAGGGGGACTCCCTCCCTTCCATTTTTTCCAGCTGCCAGTGAAGTCTATGGGAGCTTGCTGCGTATCATGGACAAAGATCGGGCAAGATCGATCTCCTCCTGCGCCGTATAAAGGATACGGCCCAGATAGATAGAGCGGGTTCTATATTTTCTTGCACTAATATTTGGCGCGGAAAAAAAATGTTTGTCTGAACGAAGCCATTGCGATGAAAGGCATTGCTTGGTCTCATTATACTTTTGACTTTTTAAAGTGCGGAAATGCCTACATTCCTGTGAAAGTCGCCTTCGCGTGGTCTCCCATCTGCGTTGGAGGTTTCGTTGCAGATCAAGCTACAAATGGCGTGCAGCACTTTTTTTCCGTCCCAAAACCAGGCAGGTGGGCAGAAATCGGGCGGACCCTGTGTTGTCCGGTTCCATCCAGAATGAGCCGCTCGTCTATGGGGTCTGGCTCTCTCCTGCTCCCCAAGCAGAGCAGTAAAGAAAAAAATCCCCAACGCAAGTGTGTAACCACCTTAACGGACACCAATTATAATCAATGAAGGGGGATTTTTGCAGAATTTACAGGACAGAATATCACTGCCGATTGCGCCATTTTGTCCGTTTTTTTTACCTGTAATCAGCTATGGCGGTTCTGAACCTCAGATGTCGATGTGAATGAACCATAAAAGAATTCCGTTTTTTTTTAAACCCATTGAAATCAATTGGGAAAAAACTGCTTAGTTTATTTCAGTTTTAGGACGTATTCACACGGGCGAGTGTCTCACGCTTGAATATGAACTCCATTCTTATGAATGGACATGTTCACATGAGTGATTTTTTTTCGCAAGGAGAAAAGATCGCAGCATGTTGTATCTTTTGGTGTTCCCGCAGAACGCCCCGCTCATTCTTTTCAATGGTACCTTAAAAGACCTCGTATGGCGCTCGCATGCCGTGCAATGAGATATGTCCCATTGAAAATCAATAGAAAACATTTGCGACCATCTGACGCATGTGAAGCACGCACCTGGGGATCACAATTTACAAGAAGCAATGCATCTTTGAATGAAAAACACCTCACATCGGCATGAAAAACACATGTAAGCAAGTGCGATATTGAGCCACGTTTCTCTGCTTGATATTGCGCTCGCCTGTGTTAATTTAGCCTTAGGCTTGGTTCACATCTGCGTTGGACACTCTGATGAGGGCTACCGTTGCAGATACTGCACACAATACTGGAAGAAAAAGTGCGGCTTGCAACACATCTGTGTTGGGGGTTCTGCTTTCTGCTCCTTTCAGGGAGCAGGTAAGGGGAATCCCCTGGCCGAATGGCTCTGTCTTATAACTGAACCGAACAGCACAGGACAGACCCCGTTGACTATAATGGGGCCCATTCCGTCTCAGCTCAGCTGCCCAAACGTTTACCGAAAGAAAAAGCGCTGCATGCAGTGCCATTTCTTCTGGAATTTTGTGCCAGATCTGCGACAAAACCTCCAATGTTCAGGGAGCAGGAAAACAGCACTCCCTGTCCCGAGTGGTTGCTTCTTATGACGGAACCGAACCTCCGTTGACTATAATGGAATCGGTTTGATTTATGGACAGCAATCTGGTAGCTTGCTGCGCAATTTCATCTTGTTTTCTAGCAGAAATCAGTGACAATCATAACCGGAGTTATAAATAACTTAAAAAAGGGGTTTATGAAACACCCTATGTACCCTCCAAGAACCTGGTAAATCCAACTCATAGGCAAGAGGATTAATGACGCACGTTATGGCAAAGGGACCGATAAAACGCGGTGCAAGCTTTACTGAGGGGAGCTTCAATTTTAAATTCTTCGTGGACAGATAGACCTTCTGCCCGACCTCAAATGGCTCAGAAACAATGGATCTTTTACAACTACATAGTTGCATATGACCACTTGCTTCCTCCAGGTTCTTGTGTACACCATCCCAGACCTCCCGCAAATCACTAGTAACAACATCAACCGCGGGACAAACTGTAGGTACTGGAATAGAAGTCAGGAACTGGGAATGCTGACCGAACACACAAAGGAAAGGTGACACTGTTGTCGCAGAACTGATACGATTATTTATGGCAAATTCAGCCAAGGGTAAAAACTATACCCACCTGACAGACCCTCTCGCCTCCCCCCCCCCCAAAAAAAAAGACGCAAGTATTGTACTAGGTCTTGATTTTTACGTTTCGCTTCCCTATTCGTCTGCTGATGAAATGCTGATGAAAATTACGAGTTTTTACAGAAGGCCCTCCAAAATTGGGCCATGAATTGCACCCCCCGATCCAAAACTATATTGACCGGTATTCCGTGCAACCTTATAATCTCTTTAATGAAAATTCTCACTAATTCAGCTGCTACCACGACACCGGGAGAGAGGATGCCTTCTGGAGAAGAGTCCTGAAACTGCGGAGGAGGGCATCAGCTTTCACATTTTTATCTCCTGGCAGGTACGTGACTGTAAAATTGAATCTTGAGAAGAAAAGCGCCTGCCTGGCTTGCCGTGCATTGAGCCGCTTAGCATTCTCAAGATACACTAAGTTCTTGTGATCTGTGAAGACCGTCACCTGGTGTCAAGCCCCCTCAAGAAGATGATGCCACTCCTCAAATGCCCATTTTATTGCCAACAATTCCCTGTTCCCAACATCGTAGTTGCATGCAGCACTACAGAACTTACGGGAAAAGAAGGCACACGGACTAAACCCTGAGCGGCCCTCTACTTCCTGGGAGAGGACTGCACCCACCCCAACCTCAGAAGCGTCTACCTCCACGAAAAAGGGCTTCTGAGGGTCCGGCTGAGCAAGCACCGACGCGGTGGAAAAAGCCCTCTTAAGTTGCTCAAATGCCTCTGAAGCTTCCAGAGACCACAATGTCACGTCGGCTCCTTTTTTAGTGAGATCAGTCTGGTTGTGCAATCACTGAAAAATTTCTGATAAATTTTCTGTAAAAGTTGGCAAACCCAAGAAAGCGCTGAAGAGCCTTTAAATTATTTGGTTTAGCCCATTGTGTGATTGCCGCAACCTTGTCTGACTCCATACACACATCAGTTGGAGTGATGATATACCCAAGAAATGACACGTTTGACCCCGAATGAGTACTTCTCCAACTTAACATACAATTGGTACTCCCGTAACGGCTCTAACACCAAGTGGAGATGTGAAACACGCGTGTCCCAATCATACGAGTACACCAAAATGTCGTCCAAATAGACAACCATAAAAACACCTAGGTAATCGTGGAAGACCGCGTTCATAAACCCCTGAAAAACCGCAGGGGAGTTGCATAACCTGAAGGGCATCACCAGACACTTGAAGTGCCCCAACGGGGTGTTGAACGCGATTTTGCACTTGTCACCAGACTTAATACGTATGAGATTATAAGCCCCCCGAAGATCAAGCTTAGAGAACCAGCATGCTCCCACCACCTGATTCAACAGATCAGGGATCAGAGGGAACGAGCACTGATTCTTTATGGTGATCTTGTTTAAAGCCCGATAGTCAACACAAGGCTGCAAAAACCCATCTTTCTTTTCAACAAAAAGTAGGCCTGCTCCAGCTGGTGACTTTGATGGTCTGATATGTTTCTTGGCTAAACCCTCTAAAATATAGGGTTTAAAAGCCTCATGCTCCCGACCCGACAGATTAAATATGGCCCCCTTAGGGATGGGACTATCCAGGACAAGATCAATCCTACAATCCCATTCGCGGTGTGGGGGCAATCCCTCAGAAAGCTTCTTAGAGAACACATCTTGAAAATCCCATAAATAGTCTGGAATACTAATAGGTGGAGCACAATGTAACAGACATAAGATGATCCTGATAGAACCCTCCCCACCAAACTAGCTCCAGCGTAGTCCAATCGAACTGAGGATTATGCGTCCTCGGCCACGGCAATCCCAGAGCGCTATCCACGGACATCTTCTCCATGACCAGGAATAAAGTCACCTCCGAATGTAATGCGCCCACCATGAACCGAAGTTCTGATGTCCTCCAACGCACTATCCCAGAAGACAGAGGGGTTGCATCAATACTGGTAAAGTGGATTGGCAAACCTAATGCGGTAAAACTTGACAACCGTGGTCTTACGAATTGCAAATGGATAAGGTCCGCGGCTGACCCAGAATCTATAAATACCTGTCCCACCCTGTGAAAAGCTTTGTAAGACACACTACAAGGCACCAGTAATTTAGGGAGTACCTGACCTCCTAGGTGACCCGACAGTCACCTAGGAGCTGAAGTTTTCCTGCTTCTTCCGTAGCTGCCCTTCCCTGGCAGGATGCGATGCGATGACCAGCCTTGCCGCAGTAAAAGCAAAGTTGGTTAGAAAACCGGAAGCGCCTCCGCTCTCCAGGACTCAATCGGTCCACTTCCATACCATCATCTCCGGAAGTTGACAGGGGGTTACAGGCTGTAGGAGTCGCCAGAGACTTGACACCACGTTTTGGACGGGTCTCTAGCTTAGCATCCCTTCTAGACCTGAGTCTACGATCCGCTCTGACTGCCAATTCCATAGCCTGATTCAAGGTGGTTGGTGACGGATGGGACAGCATAGATCTTTTACAGCGACTGCAGACAAACGGAATCAGATGGTAAAGAATAGGCCCATGACTGAGGGTCTTCTCTGAGCAATGGCATAACAATCCCCACCCGTTGGGACTCAGGCCCAGAGGAATGAGGCCGCAAGCGGAAAAACAACTTACAAGCCTCCCAAAAGACAAAGAATTTTTTCCAGTCCCCCAAAAACACCTCGGGTAATGGGCATTTAGTTTCTGGTACTGGATCAGAGCAGAGCCGGTGCATCAGCGGTGACATTTCTGTGCAGGCCTCTGCGAGGCTCGCACAGAAATAGGACATGCCGCAGTTTGTTTACCGTAAAAGTTTTTATGCGGTGAAATCGTGGCCATCTGTGCAGCATTGCATAAACTCATGCAATCCTGTGGCAGCGTGCACAGGCGGAAATTCTGCAGGATTTCACCCTAAGAAGGTTTTCACAAAAGCTGACTATTTCACGGAGAGATCCAGCTAAGATCTGTTCCACCTTTCAGACCTGTGTGAATTAAGTGCATATTCTGTAAGTGAAACCTGATGGAGCTAGTAATATCCTAGATTTCCGGGAAAACCTTTGCAGTATAACATACACACGTGATTATTTTATCTTATTACATTTTTGGTACATAAAATTTATTCTGTAAAGTATAAATATTTTACAATATCCCCCAAAATGTAATTAAAATCACAATAAGTTTATATCCACCCCTAAAATTCTACAATTAACCGTACCTTTCAGGAGAGGTCTATATATTGGCTTCGTTTTGTAGTCACATTCCATAGCTATACGGTCCCATTCTTCTTCAACTATTTAAATTTATACGATTTTTAAAAGATTACGTTGTGCCCTATAACAGATGCCAGATACAATAATCCAATGCTTTGTGTAATGTGTGTTCTCATTTTATCATAGAGTAAGTATTTTATAGGTAACTGCAACTAACTTAGAATGTAGTCCATAATTATTATACAGGAATATTAGCATCTGCAAAATACATGCAGAAGAATAGGATCAAGTCATAAAATTGATTTCAATTTAATATTTTTTGCAAGGGTCTTTAAGGTGATTTCCCCCCATAGACACATCTGCATCTAAGAGCCAGAAGAGTTTTGTCCAGTTATTTGGTGCGTTCAATTAGAGATGGCGTCCCAGTTGTCTGCTTCTTCTTGCCTTTCTAAATTACATTGTATCCCTGAATTAAAAACCTATGGCTGCCATTACAGTTCCCTCAGAGGTCATCAATCAACCTCCCTCGAATCTTGGATGGCAAACCAACCTAAGACATGAAATGAGTCTACTTCCACTGTTTCACTGCAGAACTAGTAAGCGATTTCATTCAAAACGGATAATGATATGAAAATTTCAGAGACAACTTCAGGAGCACAGCAGTAAGGCTTCCTACACACAAACGGGTCAGATTCTGCATGCCTGAGCCTACAGCGGAATCCAACCCGGTGCCCTGCCGGCATCTGCACATACGTGTATTTAATCCATATGTGGATGGTCCCGATGGCTCGCCGTCAGACATGCACAGTACAGATTTTTTTTTCAAATCCCTGCTTTTCTCGCGTCATCGGTGACCTTTCCACAATGTCGAATACGGAAGGGCCGTTGGTTGGACGGCTTCATTGACTTCAGTGGAAGCCGTCAGTGCGGAATCCACACAAAAATAGAGCATGCTGTGATTGGCAGTGGCGCCTGAAACCTGCCCCAGCAGCAGGCTGTGACAAGTTAGTGTCACCTTTAATAACAATAATCTTTATTTATATAGTGCCAACATATTCCACAGCGCTTACAAAACAGGGGGAATAAAAACAAAACCACGGTAGTAATCAATTGTTGAAAACAGTAGTGATGAGGGTCCTGCTCCAACAAGCTTTCATGCTACAAAAAATGGGGTAATACAGAAGGAAAAAGGGCTGGAGATGTGCACGGTATGGTGAGGTGGAGAGTGTGGGATGCTATAGAAATAGACAATGATCAGGTTGAGTGGTATAGTGGCTGAATCGGTGTGACTGCAGGGGTAGTTGATAATGGCTAGCAGGAACTGCAGTCGGTAGGACAGAGAGCATGTTATCAGTCAGAGTAAAGAGGGGTTTGGTTTAGGGTATGTGGTATGCCTCCCTGAAGAGGTGCATTTTTGGAGCATGCCTGAAGTTGTGTGAGTCAGGGATTGCACGGACAGTTTGGAGCAGCACGTTCCAGAGGACTGGTGGTGCTCTGGAGAAGTCTTGGATGCGGGAAAGAGATGTTCAAATTGCAGGGGCACTTAATCTGATTTCGAAGCAAAGGGTGCGGGCTGGGTGGTGGGATGAGATGGGGGAAGCAATGTAGGGCGGCGCAATGCTGTGGAGAACTTTGTGGATGAGGGTGGTGAGTTTCAATTGAATTCTGTATTTGACAGGCAGCCAGTGCAGTGACTGGCACAGGGCAGAGGCGTCCAAGTAGTGGCTGGACAGGAAGATGAGCCTGGCTCCCGCATTCAGGATGGATTGGAGAGGGAGAGTCTGGTGCAGGGGAGGCTGATCAGTAGTGAGTTGCAATAATCGAGACAAGAGTGGATGAGGGTAACAGTTAGCGTTTTTAGCATGTCCACGGTGAGGAAAGGGTGGATTCTTGCGATGCTCTTGAAGTGTAGCTGACATGTTCGGGCCAGAGATTGGATATAGGGGGTAAAGGAGAGATTGGAGTCACATATAACCCCAAGGCAGCGGGTGTGCTGTCTAGGAGTTATGGTGGTTGCACACACTGAGATGGAGATGTCAGGATGAGGTTGGTTAGAAGAGGGATGGGGGACACAACTAGGTCAGTTTTTGAGAGGTTCAGTTTTAGGTAGAGAGAGGATATAGTGTTAGAGACAGCGGACAGACAGTCATTGACATTCTGATGGAATGGTGCTGTGATGTCATGTGAGGAGGTGTATAACTGGATGTCGTCAGCGTAGAGATGATACTGATAGCCAAATCTCCTGATGGTTTGTCCAATAGGGGCTGTGTAGATGGAGAACAGGAGGGGGCCAAGGACCGAGCCATGGGGGACCCCAACAGCAAGGGGAAGAGGGGAGGGGGAGGTGAAGCCAACAAAGGAGACACTGAATGAGCCGTAAGATAGGTAGGAGGAGAACCAGGAGAGAGCAGTGTCCTTTAGTCCGATGGAGCGAAGCATAATAAGGAGAAGTTTGTGGTCAACAGTGTCAAATGCTGCGGAGAGGTCGAGGAGGATCAGTAGGGAGTATTCACCCTTCGATTTAGCAGTCAGGAGGTCATTTGACATTTTAGTCAGGGTAGTTTGTGTCGAGTGTAGATGGCGTAAGCCGGACTGTAAGGGGTCAAGAAGAGAGTTTTCTGATAGATAGCTTATCAGGTGGGAGTAAACCAGGCATTCTAATAGTTTGAAGATGAAGGGGAGATTTGAGAAGGGTCGGTAGTTGGCAGCATTGGTCGAGTCAAGATTCTGTTTCTTTGCAGTGGGGATATGATAGCATGTTTGAATGAGAAGGGGAAGATGCCAGAGGTCAGAGAGAGGTTAAATATAGTGGTGAGGTCGGAGATGACCACTGGGAGAGGGATTCGGAGGAGGTATGAGGGAAGAGGGTTGCAAGCGCAAGTGGTTGGTTCTTCCTCTGTCATTGGTCTGAGTACAGACAGTAAGCAGGAGCTAGATGCCATACTGACAAGACTAGGGTCAGGGCTAGTTTAGGATTAGAAGGTTATTTCCTGCTGGATCGTATCGTTTTTTTTTTTTTTTTTTTAAGTAAAATGCCAGTTCTTCAGCACTGAGATCCGTCACTGGGGGCTGCAATTTAGGGCTAAGAAGGGAGTGAAAAGTGTCAGAGTCATTTAGGGTTGTGAGACAGTGAGGAAACAAGATAGGTGAAATATACTTGTTTGGCATGGTGGAGGGCGAGGTTGTAAGTTTTGAGCATGAATTTGTAGTGGAGAAAGTCTGCGGATGCTTGCGACATTCTCCACAGGCGTTCACTACACCTAGAGCACCGCTGTATAAAGTGCACTTGAGGTGTGAGCCAGGGTTGCCTAGGTCTGCATGGGATGGCTTGGGTCATGGGTGGGTGCCGTTTCATCCAGGGCATATTTGAGAGCGGTGTTGTAATGTGCAGCAGCCAGGTTGGGGCAGGAGAGGAGAGAGATAGGGGACAGAGAAGACTGTTGGGACTCAGCAAAGTTTAACACTTGGGTAATTCAGCATCATCTCTATCTTATCACCTCCTCTCCCACCACACAATGTCCACCCCTATGCAGCTTTGTTTACTTCTCTGCATAGAACTGTCGGAAGTACAATTAAGGTTAACGTTTCCAACTTATACAGTCACCAATATACCACATGGTGTATGTATTTCTACTGTATCCTGTTACATTGAAGAGCATAGTCTACTATGCTGTTTCATACCTTTTTTTGTGATTTACTGACAAATATTAGCCCAATGGAGCTTTTTACTTCCAATGTTTGAATGGAGCCCTATGGATATGCTTAGCATATACACCGGAGCTTTCTTGTGTACATGCTAAGCATACATTGTAAACGTGATCTGAACAGAGTCTAAGCCTGTTTTGTGTACAATTAAAAGATAAACCAATAAACATGTTCCAAATTTAATGTTACAAACAAACTATCCATGTACATGTTCCAGACGAGATGTCCATGTGCATTAGATTACAGTGAGCAGATCTGGATACGTGAAGTGTAATCTACGATAATCTAATGTATAGGAGGAACGCTCAAACTGTCCTACAATAATTACTGGGGAAACAAAGGCTCAAGCACGTTAGATTTCAGCCGTCTGATCCTTTGTTCTGCTGATATTCTGTAAGCTGCTCACAGTCTAAGACAGGTTACTCTGCATTTATTTTGCAATGCCTTTTCATACACCATGTACTTGGAGAAGCGTCCTATACAGCAGTGTAACTCTATAATACATTGGAGTAACATGCACACACTTCCTAAAACATTTGCTGCACTCTTACGACGATCTGTATGACAGAAAATTCAAATATTTCCACCACTTTTCTGCCTGACCAATAATGGCCTTGCTCTTCTCTTTTAACTTTGATAATTTTTTCCAGGAGTGATAAAAAAGCAAAAAAAGCAATTTTTTGCACAAATAAGGCATGCACCAAAATTTGTTACTTTATTCTGATGAAAACCGGTGAAAATCTCTTGATTCATTCCCCCATGTCGATGTCACTTTATTTTCTTAAAGACATTACTAAAATAATTTATAGACATTCCGTGAAGCCTCTGCTACATTAGGCTAAATCTTGGGCTGCTGGAGATCAGTGTGTGTTGGATAGTTATTAGCCAAAAACTCAGCAGGGAATGGCAGCACATTGTGCATCTGGGGCGTATGGCCTGATTTGGGTATAATTTATACTCCATTTGCAAACGGAGTAAAAGGTGATAGCAATACTGTGTTTAAAGTCAGTAGATACAGATTATTCCTTTACAGCGACATACTTCAGGTCTGACATGGCAGAACACAAGACTTAAGTTACTTTCTAACGCATGTAACATTTTGAGAGGTTCCAGGAAAATATTACAGTAATGTATAATATATATATATTGCTGTGATTGAACTTTGGTTTGCAAAAAGGCAGCATACTGTACTGTATGTGCAATCATTACACAGACAGATATAGCCATCCGATATTTCTAATGATTTTTCAGATCTCTGTTCACCGGTTGTTTGAAAACTTGGTCCACGTAAATATATACCAAACTAATATTTTGGATCTTATCTTGCAGTTCTATGATGTAAACAAGTTATTGAAACAATACATTTTTAGATTATGCATTAAAGTAACCCTTTAGTTTTGGGACAAAATTCTGTCCTGGGATCAGAAGGGGCGAGGAACATATTACCTGCGGTTGTTCGTCTTTGCTGACCCTCCAATTTGCCAGGTCCAAGTCTGGTTTTCGTCGGTTCAATATGGCTTCTGCAATTTTCTAAAGACGTAATGCACACTGTACTTTGTTCTCTGATTGTCCAATTCTGATCATGTGAATAGTGCTAGTCAATCAGAGAGTAGGCTTAGGGCATCGGTAGTCTAATGCTACTAATGCACTCTTGCGATTAAGTAGTTTGGAGATTGCATTGGCCATCTTACATGGCCGAAAACAGGACTCAGAACCAGTGACCAGAGGGATGGCAGAGAAGAACAACTGCAGGTAATATACCCCCTCTGGCTCTGGATCAGGATTTTGTTCTGTAACCAGAGGATTACTTTATTGGAAATTTTACAATATAGGTAATGTAGGTGTGTATGAGAGAGTACAGTATATCCTGTAGAAATGCCTCGCAAGTCCTTAAAATGCTTCCCAGTAATTTAAGCAGTTTCCTGTAGAGAGCAGCTGTTCAACTAAAGGGACCTGTGGAGGATCCAAAATATACACCATACAGAACAAACTTTAATTGACTTGGATGGATTACACAGACTGTAACTAGTCTTTTCCTTTTTATTGCACTATATAGTAAGTTATTACTGTCTTAGGCAATCGTAGCATCTCTTTAAGTGCTTATTATCACATAATTAAGTAAAAGTATTTAAGAGATAGCTTAATTGTACTGTAGCACATCCACTGTAGACTGGAGATGGCATGGGGCTTTACATGTACATGCAGACCGAGACGCTACATTTTTATGAATGTTTCCATTTTCTTGTGTTACAGCCCTTGGTGATACACAATACGTAACCAGATTTCTTTGGTTCAGTATTCTGACGAGTATGCCAGGCTCGTAAAGATGCAGTAGGTCATTGCTCTCCAAGTATTATTCCTCATTGTTTGAGAGGAAAAGCAAGAAGTAAGAAAACACCATACCATAGACCCCACTTAAAAATAACTGGCATATCCTTAAAAGGGTTGCCCTGTGCAGACAATTTTTTAAAATTGGATCCAAATGTGTTAAAACAATAAAAGCAGCGGTACTCACCAGTTTGTTCCCCCATCTATCCAGTGCTGCAGCTTCAGCAGTCCTCATGGCTTTTGTCTACAAATGGCTACCACCTGACTGCTCTAGCCAATCAGAGGCTGCAGCGGTCATGGCTACCACCTGACTGTTCTTGCCAATCAGAGGCTGCAGCGGTCACATGCCATTCTCCTGGCATCATGGTTCACAACATCTTGGCTATGATGGCAAGAGATTGGCAAATGCCTGCTGCGCCTCTGATTGGCTGCAGTGGTCAGGTTGCAACTTTTCATAAGCAAAGACAAGGTGGGCCGTTGCAGCGATGGATCAACGGGAAAACAAATGGATGAGTACCACTGATTTTCTTATTTTAATGCTCTTAGATCTACTTTAAACCCCTTAAAGGGAACCTGTCATCAGTTATAAGCAGCATAATCTAAGTTATGGTGCTTATAGTTCAGGTAACATGGGGTCCGGGGAGCATACATCTATATTACTCCCCAAATGCACACCATTCGCAACCTAATTGGTTGTTTGGATTTACTCATTCACGGTGATTGGTTATTTGGGTTGCCCGATTCACGGTGATTGGTTATATGGGTTGCCTGATTAACGATGATTGGTTGTTTGAGTTGCCTAATTCTCAGTGATTGGTTATTTGGTTTGCCTGTTTCACGGTGATTAGTTGTTTAGGTTGGCTTGTGTACAAGTGGGGAGTAAAAGGCTAATATGCGTCCGGGGAGCCTCTTTTAATACTCACCCGATCCCCTCTTCCTTTGGTGTCCCCCAGAAAAGTCAGCAGGTTCTCACACCAGCTTGACTCTTTTTAGAAGGCTGTGCGCACATACTCCCATTCGTTTCTACAGGAGTGGTCCCAAGCAGGGGACCCTGCTCTATGATTTTGTAACTGAAAGCACAAACATAAAGCGTATTTTATTAGTGGTTTGTTTTATATAAGCACAAATAGTTGGGAGAGGAAATAAATTCCTTCATTATAATCTTTACCATACCGAGCAGTGAAAACAACAAGTTCCTGCGCAGCAAAGCATACATTTACACTTTCACTTTAAAGACTTTCTTACAAAGCAGATATATGAACATTTTCCATTTGCCAATAAATGTATGAATTCTTCCGGGCAAAATAAAAATGATTTACTGCCTGCTTGTCATTACTGTTCTACACCCTAGACTATCTGCTAGTGGAACAACATTTTTTGATTTTCTTTAGCAAATAAAGATGAGGATAAAGCTATGTTCACATCTGTGTTGGAGGTTCTGTTCTCCCGCAGATTTCACAATGAAGCGCTATCTTTCCTAACATGTTGACACTTTGACATAATCAGATGGACCCCTTATAAGCCAATGGCATTCTTAGGAAAAGCCAGTGTCCATTGTGTAATAGATCTGGCAGTACATCACGGATTCCATACACAATAGAAACCACAACTCAGTTAAATATACAGCCTAAGGGCGTGGTTAGACGAGCGTTTTTTGTTTTTTTTTGCGCGCCTATTAGAACCATTGATTTCCTATGCAGTTTTCACATATTCGTTTTTTTAGAGGTACAAAGAACTCACACCTGCAAAAGATAGGACATGCGTGCCTAGAATGCATGCCGGTAAGGTCTGTGCTGCACATAAAGACATCGTGTGATGTTCCGTTAATCCCCGCGGAGAGTTCCCTCATCACTGAACACTGTGACTACACTGTCACAGTGTTCAGTGATGATGGGATTCCCTGCGGGGATGAAAGAAGAAGACCACGATGCTATCCCATAGCTTTCAATGGGGCCAGCGCTGCTGCCCCCCCATTGAAAGCAATGGGATGAAGGGAACCCCTGCAGCAATGATTTTCGGGGGAAGGGTCTTAAATTTAAGGGCTCATATAGACACAATGATTATCGCTCAAAATTTACTCAAAAGCCATCCTTTGAGCAATAATCATTGTGTCTAAATGCATTGCCATTATGCACTATTCGTTCATCGGTGATTTCTAGCTAACTAGAAATCACTGATGACTGTTATCAGCACCACACACTGCTTTTCTCAGTGGGCGGAGCTGATAGTGTACTTTCAGCTTGTATCCCATTGGCAGTTCTCAGCGGGACACCAGCTGAAAGCTCCGAGAACAATGCAGCTGTTTGTATATACAAAACAGCTGCTTTGTTCTCAGAGCTATTGCAGCAGTATCCCACTCCGCCTGCATTAACTCTTAGGTAGCTAATTAGCTACTTAGAGCTATGCAAGGATGATCGCTGAAAACTGTCACTCAAACTGTTGTTTGAGCGATTTTTGAGTGATTATCTTTCAGTGTAAATGGACCTTTAGCTCTACCCTGAAAATCATCCCTAGCTGTTAAAAAAAAAAAAGTTAACTCACCTAGAAGCACTGTCCGACTCTTCTCCTCATCCCCGGCAGTCTTCATCTGTATTCTGGTTGCCAGTTATTGGAAAGTCTCTGCCTCCAGAAAGCGCTGCCTCTGATTGGCTGAGCGCTGTGACTAGAGATGAGCGAACATACTCGTTTAGGGCAATTTCGCAATCGAGCATCCCTTTTTTCGAGTAACTGACTACTCGAGCGAAAAGATTCGGGGGGCGCCGGGGGTGAGCGGGGGGTTGCATAGGGGAGTGGGTAGGGGGAGGGGAGAGAGCTCCCCCCTGTTCCCCACTGCTACCCTCAGCTCCACCACGCTGCCCCCTGAATCTTTTCGCTCGAGTAGTCAGTTACTCGAAAAAAGCAATGCTCGATTGCGAAATCACCCTAAACGAATACGTTCGCTCATCTCTAGCTGTGACCAATCAGACGCAGCGCTCAGCCATTCATTGGATGACAGCTGAGTGCCGCACCTGATTGTCTGAGCACTGTGACCAATCAGAGGCAGCACTCAGACATTTACTGAATTCAATTTAACACTTTAACATATACTAGGCGTTACCCAAAAGAAACTGGAATTTTCTTATGTTGGGTGGAGTGTTACTAGTACAGACTTCTGTTGCTAGGTGAATGTCTGCGAAACCCTTCTGAGGCAGTATGCTAGTAAGGTCCCACCAAACAGAAGATTCCTTTTACTTCTGGGTACCCCTTCGTATATGTTTAAAAAAAGTTACAAAATTGATTCTAAAATTACAGAATAAAATGAATTATATATATATATATATATATATATATAAGAAAATAACCCACCACCCATGTCAACTTAAACCATTGCGACCCATGACTATACAAATTATATATCAAACGTCTGAAACAAAATGGTGAACCCATTCCTGTGTTTTATTGTAAATATAATAATTTAAAAATAATGAAAATGTAAAAATATCCTTCTGTCACAAAAAAAAACCTCAGCAAAAATAATTTTGGCAGGCCTGAAAAAAAAAATAGGGCCACAAAACCATCACATACGTAAAACCACCAGAAAGCGCCTGGTCATTTAGGACCAAAGCGCTCTGGTCTTTAAGGCATTAACACATCCAGTCTCAAAACAAATATAAAATACTTGCTTAAAAATGTTTCCAAACAACACTCTCAATCTCTTGTTTCCATCAGGGTCTTCAAGACATGGCCCGATATTACCCTTATACGTTTTCCATCACTCAAAGAAAACATTTACAGAACTATCTAAACCTCTTCTATTGAAACCTCGTTTTACATGCAATCTGTAGGGTTTGGATATTCAAAGCCACTGCTACTATGAATCTGTCTTTTTCAGCTAACATGGTCTACCAGGCAGTTTTAGTGAAAGGGCTCAGTAGCTGCAAATGTTTCCTTATGTCACAGAATATTTCTATTTCATGTGGAAAGTTCTTAAAGTGTATTACATTAGAACATTTCACTGATCTGGAAATTACATTTTTTCTAGATACTTGTAATGGGGGAACAAGGATTGCTACTATGTTTACTGCATCTATGCTTAGTTGTTGTAATAAGGATTCAGGTTTTTTTTTAAGGAAATGTAAGGGAAGGAGAAGCAGCGCTGCTGTGACCACGTGTTCCCATGAGATTTTGCCCAAATAAAAGGTGGTCTCTCTCATGTTTTTGCCAGTTCCTAAAAGTTGCCAAGTAGAATAAAATGGAGATTGTTGTTGGGCTCCTGCAATGCCTAAGCTGTTGCTTCGAAGCATGACATAGTTATCCTCATAAATAACACTACAGACCACAAATGGGAGAAGTTTAAAAACATCCTAATTACCTCATGTGAGCGGTTCATACTCTTTAAAAATAAAAGAACTACAAGTAGAAGGAAACCAATGTGGCTCGACAACACTGTAAGGGGGGCATAAATGAAAAAAAGAAAGCGTTTAAACTACTAAAACAAGAAGACAGCAAAGAAGCACGAAAATCATACTGGTAAAATCACAAATAATAAGAAAAGATCAAAATTGCTGAGGAGGAGACAGAAAGACTGATCGTCAGAGAGAGCAAAAACAACCCAAAACTATTCTTCAATTATCTAAACAGTAAAAGGATTTGCACTGAAAGTGCTTGTCCTTCAACAAATAATGCAGGAGAAACCATAGAAGACAATGGGGGGAAGGCAAATCTATTAAGTCGTTTTTTTTTCAAGTGTATTCACAAATGAAAAAGAAATGTCACATGAGATGCAGGGGAATAAAATGAACGCCCCACTAAATATTGCATGCCTAGCACAGGAGGAGGTGCAGAGACGGTTAAAGGGGATTAAAATCACTAAAACGCCGGTCCCAGATGGAATACTCTGAAGGGTTCTAAGGGAACTAAGTGATGTGATAGCTAGACCGCTATTTCTTATATTTATGGACACTATTGAGACCGGGGTTGTACCACTGGATTGGCGCATTGCCAATGTGGTTCCAATATGCAAAAAGGGCTCTGAAAGAGAGCCTGGTAACTACAGGCCGGTAAGTCTCACTTCAATCATTGGAAAAATATTCGAGGGGTTTCTAAAAGATGCCACCCTAAAATACCTCAAGGAAAAGAACAGCATAACTCCTCATCAGCATGGGTTCATGAGGGGTTGATCACGTCAGACCAATGTGATCAGCTTCTACAATGAAGTAAGTTCTAGGCTGGACCTGGGAGAATCTATTGATCTCATATATCTGGATTTCTCTAAAGCATTTGACACCATGCCACATAATAGGTTGATATATAAAATGAGACAGCTCGGTCTGGGTGAAAACGTGTGTATCAGGGTGAAGAACTGGCTTGGAGATAGAAAGCAGAGAGTGGTAATAATTGGGTCATACTCTGATTGGGCCACTGTCGCTAGTGGGGTGCCACAGGGTTCAGTATTAGGCCCCACTCTGTTCAATATATTTATCAATGACCTGATAGAGGGGCTGCACAGTAAAATATCAATATTTGCAGATGATACAAAATTATACAAGATTACAACGGAGGACAATGTATGACTACGAAAGGACCTAGATAAGCTGGGGCTTTGGGTAGAAAAATGGCAAATGAAGTTCAATGTTGATAAATGTACGGTTATGCACATGGGTAGGAGAAACGGATGTCACCAATATACACTAAATGGGGTACTGCTAGGGAAAAGTGATATGGAAAAAGACCTGGGGGTACTAGTGGACTGTAGATGTAACTAGAGCAATCAATGCCAGACACCTGCTGCAAAAGCAAATAAAGTCTTGGAGTGCATTAAAAGAGGTATAGGGGCGAGAGAATTATCCTTCCATTATATAAGGCACTTGTCAGGCCCCACATAGAAAACTGCGTACAGTTATGGTCACTGGTGCTCAGGAAAGATGTTGCAGTGATTGAAGGGGTTCAAAGAAGGGTACCTAAACTAATAAACGAAATGGGAGGACTGGAAAACCCAGAGAGGCTATCAAAATTGGGATTATTTACCCTGGAAAAAAGACGTTTATGGGGCGATCAAATAACTATGCATAAATACATTAGGGGACAATACAAGGATCTCTCCCATGATCTGTTTACACCCAGGACTGCGACGGTAACGAGAGGGCATCCGTTACAGCAGGTTTCATCATCAACACTGTAAGAGCAGTGAGACTGTGGAACTCTCTGCATGAAGATGTCATGATGGCAAAATCCATAGAAGAGTTTCAGAAGGGACTAGATGTCTTTCTAGGGCGGCATGATATTACGCGATATAGACATTAGGTGACTATCAGGGTTATTGATCTCAAATGTTGATCCAGGGATTACTCTGGCTGCCATTATGGAGTCAGGAAGGTATTATTTTCCTCCAAATGAGCTAAATTGGCTCGTTGTTTTTTTTTGCCTTCCTCTGGACCAACCAGGAGGGGGGAGTTGAAACAGGCTGAACTAGATGGACATTGTATTCATTTAGCTTAACATACTATGTTACCACTGAGCTACACTAAGCCAGATAATGCATCAAGAAAGAATTGACAACCAGTTCTACCGATAAAATGAGAGAGGAATGTTGCTTCCCAACCCGCGGTCACGACAGGGCCTTTCTCTAAGCCAGTGCGGCCGGAATTGAGCCTTCAGCTGCTGTGAGTAGGTTTGCTGCCTGGGGAGTCAATGAAGACTAGAGATGAGCGAACGCGTTCGTCCGAGCTTGCTATTCGTGCGAATATTAGGGTGTTCGGGATGTTCGTTATTCGTAACGAACACCATGCGGTGTTCTGGTAAATTAAACTTTCTTCCCTGAGACGTTAGCGCTTTTTTTTGGCCAATATAAAGACAGGGAAGGCATTACAACTTCCCCCTGCAACGTTTAAGCCCTATACCACCCCCCTGCTGTGAGTGGCTGGGGAGATAAGGTGTCACCCGAGTATTGAAATCTGCCCCTCCCGCTGCTCGCTATGGATGCATTCTATATGCGCTCAATGGGGCCAGCGGCAGCAGCGCTGACCCCATTGAGAACATATAGAAGACAAATCCTTCTTCTCTGGCACAGCTGTAACAGCTGTAGCAGAGAAGAACGATGTTTGCCCATTGAATTCAATGGAACCGGCAATACAGCCGACTCCACTGAATGCAATGGGCTGCCGGCGATCGCAGGATGAATGGTCGGAAAGGGGTTAAATATATAACCCCTTTCCTGCAATTCATCCAGAAATGTGTTACACTAAAAATATATACCGGCGTATAAGGCGACGGGGCGTATAAGACGACCCCCCAACTGTCACCTTATACGCCGGTAATACAGTGGAGCAAAGAATAAAAAGCATTACTTACGTTTTTAGATGATCTGCGGCGCTCCTGCAGGCTGTCACTCCCTCCTGGTCCACGGCAGACAAGCTTTCTCCACGAAAGACTTTAAATCCCTGCCTCCAGAAGCACATGTGCCTTCAGCCAATCACAGCCAATGACAATGATGTCATTGAATGGCTGTGATTGGCTGTGTTTCTGGAGGCGGGGATTTCAAGCCTTGAAATCCCCGCCTCCAACAACACAGCCAATCACAGCCATTCAATGACATCATTGTCATTGGCTGTGATTGGCTGAAGGCACATGTGCTTCTGGAGGCAGGGATTTAAAGTCTTTCGTGGAGAAAGCAATACTCTGCCGTGGACCAGGAGGGAGTGACAGCCTGCAGGAGCGCCGCAGATCATCTAAAAACGTAAGTAATGCTTTTTATTCTTTGCTCCACTGTATTACCGGCGTATAAGGTGACAGTTGGGGGGTCGTCTTATACGCCCCGTCGCCTTATACGCCGGTATATATTTTTAGTGTAACACATTTCTGGATGAATTGCAGGAAAGGGGTTATATATTTAACCCCTTTCCGACCATTCATCCTGCGATCGCCGGCAGCCCATTGCATTCAGTGGAGTCGGCTGTATTGCCGGTTCCATTGAATTCAATGGGCAAACATCGTTCTTCTCTGCTACAGCTGTTACAGCTGTGCCAGAGGAGGACGATCTTTATGCTGACAGTGGGGGGGGGGGGGCACTCTTGCCGCTATTGTGGCTTAATAGTGGGACCTGTGAACTTGAGATGCAGCCCACCATGTAGCCCCTCGCCTGCCCTATCCGTCACTGTGTCATTCCCATCACTTTCCTGAATTGCCCAGATTTTCACACATGAAAACCTTAGCGAGCATCGGCGAAATACAAAAATGTTCCGGTCGCCCATTGACTTCAATGGGGTTCGTTGTTCGAAACGAACCCTCGAGCATCACGGGAAGTTCGTTACGAATAACGAACACCCGAACATTTTGGTGTTCGCTCATCTCTAATGAAGACTCATCGTTATTATTTTGGAGCAATCATCAGTTCATGACGGGGTCTGTACCGGTCCGTCCTCTAACCACCGCATTACATGTACCTTACTGTAGGAGGGGATGGAGCCAGATAGCTCCTGTGGGATAGCCTATATAGTATCCATGCCCTGCTACATATTGCCTGCACTTCCACCCAGGCCCGACTGGCCTATCCCTGGACTTGCCTTCATACTTTGTTATTAAAAATGGGGACCCAGCTGAATTTTTTGGCTTATCCTAGAAAATTGCCAAATCAGCGTTGCTCATATCTAATAACTCAATATTAGGATTATTGTGATGAAATACCATTACTATACTGAAAATGTAGGAAGTGTTCGCCTTTAATATGGCTGCTCCCAGGAGAGTTTTTAAAAATAAATAGTTACACATTATTTCTTAAGTACACACTGATAGCCAATATGTTAGGATGAGTGGGCATGGATCCACCGAGCCACAGGCTGGTTTGGGCAATATCCTGAAGCAACCAGAAGTGTGGTCACTATAATAAGCCAGCGTCAGGAGTTGAGACATGAACATTGGGGTAGCCAAATGTAGAGAACTGTAAAATCAGAACAGACTTATAGTAGCACCTTGAGCAGACCAAAAGGACCTCAATACTCAGGCATCCTCTATAGGAGGTATGAGATGTTCTCTGTAACTGTTGCACAGTAAAAGGGATTTCAGAAATTTACAAAGCCTTTTCTAAGAGTACATATGCTAGTCATTTCAGGGAGGTCCTTTAGTGAACATAGCACTCAAATTAGACTGTTGAGAGGTCTTGTGTCAGTGCTTAGGTGAAGAATGTATTACTAATGACCTTTCACATATTTTTGTAAGATATTGTGAACAGTGATCCCTATTAGTAGCTGAGTTGTTTTAAAGTGACTATAAACTATCCTAAATGTTGATACCCAACGCATATGTCTAGGATGTCTTCAAGATGCTTTCAAAAGTGTAGCACATAGATAAATAGTGACAGTAAACGAGGCATAGTCATTGGTGCAAGACTAACTGTGCCCAACAACCGACAACTTTGTGCATTTTTCTTGTGCTGTGGTGAAAACATCCAGCGAAAGAGGATCCTGTGGATGTAAACAACTCGTTAACAAAAAATAGCAAAGAAGAATGTCAAGCATCGTTCTGACAAATAGGAAGTGCACAGTCAAGAAAATTGCAACCCAATGTAATACTGGTGCTCTAACTAGCACTTCTAAACATTCTTAGCATGAATGGGCTACAGCAGCAGACAACCAGTTTGAGTTCCATTGCTGTCTAAGAAAAACAGAAAGGCAAGACTCCAGTGGGCAAAAGGGTGCAAAAAGTGGATCACTGAGCAGTGGAAAAACATCACCTGATCAGATTAATCCAAATTTGTCTTGTATCATGCTAATGGCAAGACCAGAATTTGGTGTAAGCAGTTGACTAGATAAATCCTTCTTGTAAGGTACAAAAATTCAAGCAGTAATGCTATGAGGAATGTTTTCATGAACATCCTGGGTCCTTTGATACCTGTAGACACCATGATGAATTGGGGGGGAAAGGATGTCCCTGTACATATTCAATTAACTTGTCTGAGGTTCATCAACTGAAAAACTCTGTATGACTACGAGTCTCCTTTCCATCAGGTTTCCATTGTTTTTGTAAAGGCATGTATAGCATAGACTATAGACCTTATTTCCATCAAAAATAAAGGATACTTGAAGGAAACATAACAGACAACTTTTTAGTAAATTGAACCCATCAGGATTCACTGGGATCCATCTAAACTATCATGAATTAAGCCATGACGCTAATGTTAACAGAGGCTATAAAGGCCCATTTTGACTGGATGAATGTCTGGCAAATGATGCCCGACACTTGTCCCAGCAGATAGTAGCTCCTGTGCACCTGCATGGGAGCTAGTATCGCTGGCTCACAGAGGGGGGGGGGGGGGGGTGGAGGAGATTTCACTCCTTGCTCTCCCCTGCCCCTCTCCATTGACTTAACATAGCCATTCAATACTGAACGGCTGCTATTTACACTGAACGATCAGCTCATCGTCCATCGTTTATTGCTTCATAAACGCTGAACGATGAGCTGAATGATCATCGTCCATCGTTTATTGCTTCATAAACGCTGAACGATGAGCTGAATGATCATCGTTCAGTGTAAATAGCAGCCGTTCAGTACTGAACAGCCGCTATGTTAAGTCAATGGAGAGCGGCGGGGGAGAGCGAGAAGTGAAATCTTCTGCAGCCCCCCTGCTGGCCAGTCTGTAAGTGAGCCAGCGATACTAGCTCCCGTGCAATAGCACGGGAGCGAGTGTATGCAGGCCGAGTGTCGGGCATCGTTTGCCCGACATTCATCCTATCTAAATAGTCCTTAACAAAACCAGTGCTTTTTTTCGTTAAAAACCATAGAACATATATCATAAGAGACAAATATGTGACAACTGTTCTTCTTGCTTAATTCATTGAAAAAAACTGAAACATATTATGAAACTTGTGTAGCATTTTTAAATGAATCAAAAAAATGTAAAGAAGTTACAGCAATGTATGTAATGTTTGTGCATCATAATGTTTGTGCATCATTACCAAGTTGTAAGGTTCAGTAGTTACAAAATACATTGAAAATGTTAGACTGATCTGTAAATTACCAAACAATTCGGACAATAGGCTAAAATGCCAAACATGGGTATCTATACTGGTAAATAAGGCAAGTTCTATTATGTTACAAAAAAGGTTTTATAAAAGAATCTGAGAGGACCTTTCCATTGAGTTCTCATAGGGGCGGACATTTCTGAAAAATGAAGTGCCAAAAGCAAATATTCCAAAACACAGACTGAAATCATTAAATAATAAATGCTTTAATACATCTTTATACAATAGTGGTGGATCATCATTCCCTTTCTTTTAAGAAAATGAGTACGTTTCCTAGAAATCCTTAATGGTATTTTGGTATTTATATCTGGTTCTTTTTGTCTATGCTTTGGTGGCATTTAACCCCTTAAGGACGGGGCCCTTTTTTCCACTTTTTTGTTTTTTCCTCCCACTTTTAAAATATTCTAACACTTTTATTTATCCATCAATGTAGATGTATGAGGGCTCGTTTTTTGCAGAACGAGAAGTTGTTTTCAATAGTACTATTTTATGTACTGAAAAGCTTTAAAAAAAATTCTAAGCGGAGTGAAATGGAAAAAGATGAAAGCAGGCCATATTGGGCGGGGGGGTGGGGGCGTGGATGTGTTATTTCTACGGCACGCATACTGCAAAAATGACATGATGACTGTATTCTATGGGTCATTACTCATTACGATTACTACGATACCAAATTTATATAGTTTTTTTTTTCTGTACGATCTTTTCCAAAGATATATATATTTTCATAGATCAGGTACTTTGATAGATCAGGTTTTTATGGATGCAGCGATAGCAAACATGTTTTGTGTCAACTTCACACTGGTGAGCCCAATATGGGGTCGTGAATCCTGCCCCCATATTGCACTCCCCACCATGTGATTTTCCCGAGGATGCAAGGTGTTTTCATTTTAAAACAACCTCACATCAGCCATGATGAGAGCATACAGAAAGATAAGACATGCTGCGATTTGTTTCCTGCATTGCATTGCATTGCATTGATAATTAAAACTTTTTAAAACTCATTTTTACTGTTTTTTGTAGTCCCCATAGGGAACATGAAGTATTAATGGTATGATCACTTCTGCAGTATGATGTACAGATAGTCCCCGACTTGCGAACATTCAACTTACGAATTTCGCTAGATACGAACTATCTGTCCTGCACAGTATGATGTAATGCTATGGCATTACATCATGCTGTGCAGGGACCGGACAAGCTTCTATCAAGCCTGATAGAAGCCTGTCCGGTCAGATCGCGGTTGCTGGGCAGCCGGGGGCCTTCTGAAAGGCCCTAGGGCTGTCTATACAGAGCGCCTATCAAGCCGTGCGCTTGATGGGCACTCTGCATAGGCAGCCCTGGGGCCTTTCAGGAGGTCCCCGGCTGCCTAGCAATCACACAGCGTCCCGCGATCTCATCGTGGGACGCTGTACGGGCCCCCTGAACGTCAGGTGCCGGCTGTTTCTTACAGCGGGCACCCGGCGGCAGAAGTTCCGACGAGCCGCGCTGCTTGTAAGAACTGTTAACACTTTAAATACCGCTGTCAGAGCGGTATTTAAAGTGTTAACAGTTCCGACAAGCGCCACGGCTCGTCGGAACTGCTGCCGCCGGGTGCCCGCTGTAAGAACAGCCGGCACCCGACGTTGTATGGAGTGGGATCCACCCGCGATCCCCTCCATACAACCATTTGTTCGACTTGCAAACAAAACGGACTTGCGAACGGGCTCCCGGAACGGAACCTGTTCGCAAGTCGGGGACTAACTGTAATGCTATATTATTACATCATACCACAATCTGATAGGCAATCTATCAAGCTACACCACAGGAATGGTTTGATAGGCAATCTGCCATGGCAGCCCTGGGGGCTTTCAGAATGCCCCTAGCTGCCATGGCAATTGCACAGCACCCCGCGATTCTCATTAGAGTGGCCTGTGGAGGTTAAAGGGTTACCAGCTGCGATCAGTGACGGTGCTGACTGGAACTGTTGCGGGCGGCTTTATCGGCTGTAAAAAAACAGCGGGCACTCGCATTATATGGAGCAAAATCAACCCCTTCACACATACTCAGAACCTCCAGGATGTAAATGTATGCCCAAGAGCGTTAAAGAGTGTTGCAGGACTAGAAATGAAGGATCTGGTTCCCGATTTACAGCCCAAGAAATTTAAATTTCTTATTTGGTATTCTGTAGTTAGACTTATTTTGAGGGTATATTTGGGGAGAGGATTTAAAAAAATAGCACCACTTTTGCTCTATCAGCTCTGGTTATGGAGAACCTGTTAAGAAATGCTATACCTTTCTTACATTTTAGACTTTTAATCAATATAAAATTATAATATAATTTTAACAAAATCAATCGGGTTAGTCCAAACCAATGTTTGGCGAAAATCGTGGGAATATCAAATTTCCCATAATGTCTTCTGCAGAGGTCAGTGTGCAGCCAATCAGCAGCCAGGACTTCTTGCTGATATCACGAAATGTGCTCCCACCTTGCATATGGGCAGCAGTTTAATTAGATGCCTGCATCACATGACCTAGCCATATATAACATAAGCACAGTGTAACCAGCGGTCATTTTATAGTTGAGTAAAGACAACAGAAGCGGAATCACATTATATGCCTATATAACTCGTGGTCTCTTGTTAGGTCTATATATTCTTCAGAGTAAGGCTGCTTTCACACCTGAGTTAGGGCTCAGTTCAGGGTTTTCTCTTTTGCAGGAGAGAAATTGAAATGAAGTGGAAAAAACACATCAGTTTTTTTCCCCTACTGATTCCAATGGTGTTAAAAAAATTAAAAAAAACAGAAAAGTTTCAGTTTGCTTCTATCCCATTAGGTTTCTGTTTTTTTGGACTGGAAAATTGCGCAGTCTACAGTGTTAATTTTCCATAAGAAAAAAACTGACAGAATGGAAGCAAATAATATCCATTCCGTTTTTTTGAAACCCCATTTAAATCAATAGGGAAAAAACTGATATATTTTTTTCTATTTTATTTCAGCCTTTCTCTTCTAAAAAATGGAGCAGAATGATGGAAACCCTGAGCTAAGCCCTAGCGCAGGTCTGAAAGCAACCTATTGCTGTTGGTGTGAAAGTTTATATACCAGGGTTATACCGGTGGGAGCAGAGAAAAGCCACATCACGTTTCCATGCCTATGTAACACGTGGTCTGTTGCTAGGGTCAGAAAATCTATAAAGGATATATTGGTGCTGGGTGTGAAAGCTTGTATACCAGCAGAGAACGTAAACAGGGTTCTATTGGAAGGAGCAGTGAAAATAGCTGCATCATGTTTATATGCCTATACGAAACGTGACCTGTACATTAGAAGAGGGTACATTTTTGCTGATGTTAATGTATATAGCAGCAAAGCACACAGATAAACTACACTTAGGTGTGGAAAATATTACAGTTCTATGTCTGTGGCATCAGCCATCGTTCAAAATTGCTAGTCCGGCCACTACGAATTTTTTGCAGACCGTACGCAGCTAGCAGTGGGGTTTGGGGAATCCATTTACACTACATCAAATGGGGACAATGCACAAATATACAGGCTGTGATGTGTAGGCTTCTGTTCTCACATGTCATGCCACACAGGGATTGCATCTTAGTTAGGTTACATTCATATGGGCAAGCATGATATTGGGCTAGGAAATTCGTCCCGATATTGTGCTTGCCGATGCACGTTTCTTACGGTGATGTGAAGCATTTTTGATTCAAAACCCCATTGCATCAGGTCTGTGAAATTGCAATCCTGATGCACCTCTTCCTCCATCTCCCTCCCTGTTCATGCAGCAGTCTCTGAGCACCAAGAGGCAGTTTTGTGTAGAGGCAGTAGCATACCTACCTCAAACTTCTCCTCCACAATGGATGACTGGGCTGCAGCCTTCAGACCCCGGAGTCAGAACCAGAGAGCAGAAGTTGAGCCACCACCATCACCACCACCTTTACCAACATTAACATCTACCCCATATTCTAGTGTGTCCCAGGTCAGCAGCCAGTCGTCCATCTCCCAACTATGGGAACATTTAAAAAAACAGCCCAACTAACCATGAGCACAGAGCTTGAATGAAATAATTGCACAGCTGCTTACAATGAAAATAGTGGACTAGTGGACTCAAATACCTTCCACAATATGATTCTCCATTGTAACCCACTGTACCAGATACCCAGCCACCATTTCTTTGCTCAAAAAGCCATCCCTGCCCTGAACTACCATGTGAGTGATAACGTATCCCTGGCATTGCAGAATGCTGGAAGTGGCACTGCACCTGGCCACAGACATTTGGTCCAGCAAGCATGGCCAGGGGTGTTGTAATCCTGCATGAAATTTTCGAAAGCACAAAAGACAGCTGTAGTTCTACAGCTTTTCTTTGGATAAGGCCCGTGCTTGGATGTTCTGTTCACCTGGTATAATTTGTCCTTTTCAAACTTTATAGCATTGCTTTTAAAACAAGCAATTTTTGATCTAGGAGACCCAGTGTGGACCTTCTTTTGTTTTCAGTGACACCCCTGTGCAACAATTGACCGTCTACACCACTGTACACAATTTTGACCAATTTTTGGGAGGAGCATTTTTCCTTAGAAGTGTAGCTGTCTTCCCATGCAATTTGTTTTTTTTGGCTGCATTGGAGACCTTCTGTGGGGGTAACCAGTGAACCTGATTTTTATTTCCATTGATTTTAATGGCAGCCCGAATTAGCCTTCCCGATTCATGAAGATTTTCACGAAATTGTCCCCATACCAACACAAACAGATTATTACACTTATCGCCCATCACTATTTATGACAACTTCTGATGAAATAGCACCTCCATTCTATTCATTCAGGTTTTTTACATTATCTACAGTTTTCAAGCAGTTTTCTGCACTTATGAATTTAGATGTAAATCAATGATGAATAAACTATTGTTACGGTATACTACCCTTGATACGCCAGCCTGGGTTGCCCCAGATCTCACCCACAACCCCTGTCCCTCCCTGCTTGCCTCCACTCCTGGCTAACCCCAGGCGGGCAACTGGGCGGCGGTCCCTACTCTCACTAGGGACCGAGAAGGGACGCTGGCGTACCTGATGAAAGGCAGATGAAAAGCAACCGACATGAACAAACTAATCAGAACCGAGGCAGATGGAAAAACCTAGCAGATGGTAGCAATTATAGCAGACAAGCTGATAGAGGCTGGAGACCTACAGAGGCAGACTAGCTAGCACCCTGATAAAAATCAATAACTGGCAGTGACTGCAAGTACCTGCCAGACCTTTAAACAAAAGCCTCCACCCAGGGACGGAGAGAGGGAGACAACCCACTCCCAACAGATCATAATGAAAGGGAGCTCGTGCATGGCAGCTGCACTCACAGATGCACGCTCACGGCGCCACCAACACCACGCCGACCAGACACCTGCACCCCCGGCAAGCGGACAACAAGCCGGGGGGATGCGCCCTGACCGCGGGATCCTGCACACCGCTGCCCCAGGAGGACCAGCAACCGCTGCATGGTAACAACTATAGTAATGATAATAAGTCATAAATGGCTTAGATTTCATAAATTCAATAGACAAGGCTGAGTATAGTGGCTGGTCTTTGTTCTAGTCGTCAAGAACTTTCTTGGCAACCATAAGGAAGTCAACTACTCTGAATTAGTAGAGGACATGCCGTCCAATTTTTAAAATCTTGGCTGTAACATAAGCATTAATATTCACAACCTTCATAGCCCCTTGGATTGCTTTCCAGAAAACCTTGATGACTTCAGGAAAGAGAAAAGAGAAAGATTCCACAAAGACTATAAAATAGAGAAACCAGAGAAGATAGAATACCTACATGATGGCAGATTATTCCTGGAGCCTTCATTGGGACTCTCCTGGTAGATGCCACTCCAGAAAGCCCTACAAAAGAATAACTGATATATTTTATAATATAAAGTTATACTCTTGGGTTGAAAAAAACTGATTTAGTATTATGTATGTGTGTTGAAATAATATATTTTTAAAAATAATACCATTAAATATTCCGAATTTTGAGGGACACCTGGTTAGAGCAGCACATAATGGACCTATGCTGGATCTCCAAAACTATAGCTGATAGGGCAAAACTAGTGCTATTTTTGGAAATAGTGTCCCAAATATACTCAAAAATAGGTCTAAATTTTTAAGGCACCAAACTGTATGTTAGACAGTTGCTTTTTTTCCCAGCATCATGTCTGCCTGTGTTTTATGTCTGGTATTACACACAGTCCCATACACTTAGGGAATGACCTTTAATACCTTTAATACCAGGCACAGCTCACTGAGAGGTATGGCGCTGTATCTTGGAAAAAAAACTAATAGTTTTTCGAACCCTGGATACGCCTAATAAGTAGTTCATTAATAAAAGGCAGGATGATGTCACATTGTGATGTTTTCTTGGCAGACTGTTTTGCAAGCTACTGGGGGGTAAAGATGACTGGGGAAGGCAATGGCAAACCACCCTGATTACTCATTTTACCGACCTCAGAAGGATGGAAGGCTGAGTCAACCTTGAGCCATCAACCTGAACCATATGGGGATTGAACCCACGACCTGAAGGTTGCGAGTGAGACCTTAACACAAGGCCACATAGGTAGTTCATTAGGTGTGTGTAAAATTGATAATGATTCCCTGGGCAAGAAAGGGTACTATTTCTGCTTATGTAGAGCACCAAGTAGGCAACGGGAGACGTTAAGACTAGAGATGAGCGAACACCAAAATGTTCGGGTGCTCGTTATTCGGAACGAACTTCCCGCGATGCTCGAGGGTTCGTTTCGAACAACGAACCCCATTGAAGTCAATGGGCGACCAGAGCATTTTTGTATTTCGCCGATGCTCGCTAAGGTTTTCATGTGTGAAAATCTGGGCAATTCAAGAAAGTAATGGGAATGACACAGAAACGGATAGGGCAGGCGAGGGGCTACATGTTGGGCTGCATCTCAAGTTCACAGGTCCCACTATTAAGCCACAATACCGGCAAGAGTGGGCCCCCCCCCCTCCCAACAACTTTTACTTCTGAAAAGCCCTCATTAGCATGGCATACCTTTGCTAAGCACCACACTAGCTACAACAAAGCACAATCACTGCCTGGATGACACTCCGCTGCCACTTCTCCTGGGTTACATGCTGACCAACCGCCCCCCCCTCCCCCCCACAGCGCACACCAAAGTGTCCCTGCGCAGCCTTCAGCTGCCCTCATGCCACACCACCCTCATGTCTATTTAGAAGTGCGTCTGCCATGAGGAGGAACCGCAGGCACACACTGCAGAGGGTTGGCACGGCTAGGCAGCGACCCTCTTTAAAAGTGGCGGGTCGATAGCCCACAATGCTGTACAGAAGCAATGAGAAATAGAATCCTGTGCCACCGCCATCAGGAGCTGCACACGTAGGCATAGCAATGGGGAACCTATGTGCCACACACTATTCATTCTGTCAAGGTGTCTGCATGCCCCAGTTAGACCGGGCTTTTTAATTCATAGACACAGGCAGGTACAACTCCCTATTGTGAAGTCCCTGTGGACCGACAGCATGGGTGGGTGCCAGGAAGCCACCGGCGGTACATAGAAATATCCCATTGCATTGCCCAACACAGCTGAGGTAGTAATGTCGTGCGTAATACAGGTGAGCTTCGGCCCACACTGCATGCCCCAGTCAGACTGGGGTTCTTTAGAAGTGGACACATGTAGGTTAAACTCCCTGTGGACCCACTGCCTGGGTGGGTGCCAGGAAGCCACCGGCGGTACATAGAAATATCCCATTGCATTGCCCAACACAGCTGAGGTAGTAATGTCGTGCGTAATACAGGTGGGCTTCGGCCCACACTGCATGCCCCAGTCAGACTGGGGTTCTTTACAAGTGTACAGATGTGTTAAAAACTCCGTGTGCACCTACAGCATGGGTGGCTCCCTGGAACCCACCGGCGGTACACAAAAATATCCCATTGCATTGCCCAACACAGCTGAGGTAGTAATGTCGTGCATTATGCAGGTGGGCTTCGGCCCACACTGCATGCCCCAGTCAGACTGGGGTTCTTTAGAAGTGGACACATGTAGGTTAAACTCCCTGTGGACCCACTGCCTGGGTGGGTGCCAGGAAGCCACCGGCGGTACATAGAAATATCCCATTGCATTGCCCAACACAGCTGAGGTAGTAATGTCGTGCGTAATACAGGTGGGCTTCGGCCCACACTGCATGCCCCAGTCAGACTGGGGTTCTTTACAAGTGTACAGATGTGTTAAAAACTCCGTGTGCACCTACAGCATGGGTGGCTCCCTGGAACCCACCGGCGGTACACAAAAATATCCCATTGCATTGCCCAACACAGCTGAGGTAATGTCAGCTGGAATGCAGGTGGGCTAAAAATTAATTTGATTACACTGTAGGCGAGGGCCCACAAAAATTGCTGTATCAACAGTACTAATGTACATCCCAAAAATTGGCCATGGCCAGCCAAGAGGGCAGGTGAAACCCATTAATCGCTTTGGTTAATGTGGCTTAAGTGGTAACTAGGCCTGGAGGCAGCCCAGTGTAACGAAAAATTGGTTCAAGTTACAGTTCCAACGCTTTTAAGCGCATTGAAACTTATAAAAATTGTTCAGAAAAATTATTTGAGTGAGCCTTGTGGCCCTAAGAAAAATTGCCCGTTCAGCGTGATTACGTGAGGTTTCAGGAGGAGGAGCAGGAGGAGGAGGAGGAATATTAGACACAGATTGATGAAGCAGAAATGTCCCCGTTTTGGATGGTGAGAGAGAACGTAGCTTCCATCCGCGGGTGCAGCCTACGTATTGCTTACGTATCGCTGCTGTCCGCTGGTGGAGAACAGAAGTCTGGGGAAATCCAGCCTTTGTTCATCTTGATGAGTGTTAGCCTGTCGGCACTGTCGGTTGACAAGCGGCTACGCTTATCTGTGATGATTCCCCCAGCCGCACTAAACACCCTCTCCGACAAGACGCTAGCCGCAGGACAAGCAAGCACCTCCAGGGCATACAGCGCTAGTTCAGGCCACGTGTCCAGCTTTGACACCCAGTAGTTGTAGGGGGCAGAGGCGTCACCAAGGATGGTCGTGCGATCCGCTACGTACTCCCTCACCATCCTTTCACAGTGCTCCCGCCGACTCAGCCGTGACTGGGGAGCGGTGACACAGTCTTGGTGGGGAGCCATAAAGCTGGCCAGGCCCTTAAAGACTGTTGCACTGCCTGGGATGTACATGCTGCTCGATCTACGCACATCCCCTGCTACCTTGCCCTCGGTACTGCGCCTTCTGCCACTAGCGCTGTCGGCTGGGAATTTTACCATCAGCTTGTCCGCAAGGGTCCTTTGGTATAGCAACACTCTCGAACCCCTTTCCTCTTCGGGAATCAGAGTGGGCAGGTTCTCCTTAAACCGTGGATCGAGCAGTGTGTACACCCAGTAATCCGTCGTGGCCAGAATGCGTGCAACGCGAGGGTCACGAGAAAGGCATCCTAACATGAAGTCAGCCATGTGTGCCAGGGTACCTGTACGCAACACATGGCTGTCTTCACTAGGAAGATCACTTTCAGGATCCTCCTCCTCCTCCTCCTCCTCAGGCCATACACGCTGAAAGGATGACAGGCAATCAGCCGGTGTACCGTCAGCAGCGGCGCAAGCTGTCTCTTCCCCCTCCTCCTCATCCTCCTCATGCTCCTCCTCCTCCTCCTGTACGCGCTGAGAAATAGACAGGAGGGTGCCCTGACTATCCAGCGGCATACTGTCTTCCCCCGCCCCCGTTTCCGAGCGCAAAGCAGCTGCCTTTATGGTTTGCAGGGAATTTCTCAAGATGCATAGCAGAGGAATGGTGACGCTAATGATTGTAGCATCGCCGCTCACCACCTGGGTAGACTCCTCAAAATTACCAAGGACATGGCAGATGTCTGCCAACCAGGCCCACTCTTCTGAAAGGAATTGAGGAGGCTGACTCCCACTGCGCCGCCCATGTTGGAGTTGGTATTCGACTATAGCTCTACGTTGTTCATAGAGCCTGGCCAACATGTGGAGCGTAGAGTTCCACCGTGTGGGCACGTCGCACAGCAGTCGGTGCACTGGCAGCTTAAAGTGATGTTGCAGGGTGCGCAGGGTGGCAGCGTCCGTGTGGGACTTGCGAAAATGTGCGCAGAGCCGGCGCGCCTTTACGAGCAGGTCTGACAAGCGTGGGTAGCTTTTCAGAAAGCGCTGAACCACCAAATTAAAGACGTGGGCCAGGCATGGCACGTGCGTGAGGCTGCCGAGCTGCAGAGCCGCCACCAGGTTACGGCCGTTGTCACACACGACCATGCCCGGTTGGAGGCTCAGCGGCGCAAGCCAGCGGTCGGTCTGCTGTGTCAGACCCTGCAACAGTTCGTGGGCCGTGTGCCTCTTATCGCCTAAGCTGAGTAGTTTCAGCACGGCCTGCTGACGCTTGCCCACCGCTGTGCTGCCACACCGCGCGACACCGACTGCTGGCGACATGCTGCTGCTAACACATCTTGATTGCGAGACAGAGGAGGAGGAGGAGGAGGAGGAGGAGGAGGGTGCTTTAGTGGAGGAAGCATACACCTCCGCAGATACCACCACCGAGCTGGGGCCCGCAATTCTGGGGGTGGGTAGGACGTGAGCGGTCCCAGGCTCTGACTCTGTCCCAGCCTCCACTAAATTCACCCAATGTGCCGTCAGGGAGATGTAGTGGCCCTGCCCGCCTGTGCTTGTCCACGTGTCCGTAGTTAAGTGGACCGTGGCAGTAACCGCGTTGGTGAGGGCGCGTACAATGTTGCGGGAGACGTGGTCGTGCAGGGCTGGGACGGCACATCGGGAAAAGTAGTGGCGACTGGGAACTGAGTAGCGCGGGGCCGCCGCCTCCATGATACTTTTGAAGGACTCCGTTTCCACAACCCTATATGGCAGTATCTCAAGGCTGATGAATTTTGCTATGCGGACGGTTAACGTTTGAGCGTGCGGGTGCGTGGCGGCGTACTTGCGCTTGCGCTCCAACAGTTGCGCAAGCGACGGCTGGACGGTGCGCTGAACTACACTGCTGGATGGGGCCGAGGACAGCGGAGGTGAGGGTGTGGGTGCAGGCCAGGAGACGGTAGTGCCTGTGTCCTGAGAGGGGGGTTGCATCTCAGTGGCAGGTTGGGGCACAGGGGGAGAGGCAGGGGTGCAAACCGGAGGCGCTGAACGGCCTTCGTCCCACCTTGCGGGGTGCTTGGCCATCATATGTCTGCGCATGGCGGTGGTGGTGAGGCTGTTGGTGTTGGCTCCCCGGCTGAGCTTTGCGCGACAAAGGTTGCACACCACTGTTCGTCGGTCGTCAGGCGTCTCTGTGAAAAACTGCCAGACCTTAGAGCACCTCGGCCTCTGCAGGGTGGCATGGCGCGAGGGGGCGCTTTGGGAAACACTTGGTGGATTATTCGGTCTGGCCCTGCCTCTACCCCTGGCCACCGCACTGCCTCTTGCAACCTGCCCTGCTGATGCCCTTGACTCCCCCTCTGAAGACCTGTCCTCCTGAGTAAGCGTTGCACACCAGGTGGGGTCAGTCACCTCATCGTCCTGCTGCTCTTCCTCCGAATCCTCTGTGCGCTGCTCCCTCGGACTTACTGCCCTTACTACTACCTCACTGCAAGACAACTGTGTCTGATCGTCATCGTCCTCCTCACCCACAGAAAGTTGTTGAGACAGTTGGCGGAAGTCCCCAGCCTCTTCCCCCGGACCCCGGGAACTTTCGAATGGTTGGGCATCAGTGACGATAAACTCCTCTGGTGGGAGAGGAACCGCTGCTGCCCAATCTAAGCAGGGGCCCGAGAACAGTTCCTGGGAGTGTTCCCGCTCCTGAGCAGGTGTTATTGTAGTGGAGTGAGGAGGCTGGGAGGAAGGAGGAGCAGCAGACAGAGGATTCGGATTGGCAGCAGTGGACGGCGCAGAACTGCGGGTAGACGATAGGTTGCTCGAAGCACTTTCTGCCATCCAGGACAGGACCTGCTCACACTGCTCATTTTCTAATAACCGTCTCCCGCGTGGACCCATTAATTGGGCGATGAATGTGGGGACACCAGAAACGTGCCTCTCTCCTAATCGCGCAGCAGTCGGCTGTGACACACCTGGATCAGGAGCTTGGCCTGTGCCCACACCCTGACTTGGCCCTCCGCGTCCTCGGCCGCGTCCACGTCCTCTAGGCCTACCCCTACCCCTCAGCATGCTGTATTACCAGTGATTTGATTTCACAGGCAGCTAATAAATTGGCGCAAGACTGCAGGCCAAATATAATTTTTTCCCTTTTTTGAAAACGAAAGGCCCCACTGCCTCTAGTGAATGAATAATCTAAGTTTAATAACTGTGCTGTTTTCCTGCTAATGTGTCACAGAACGTGAGGGTAGCAGAGTTATTAACTGTGGCAGAGCAGGTATTTTTTTTCCCAGTTAAGGAAAGCAAATGGCGAAGCCAGGAATAAAACGTAGCTGGGTGCGTATGATTTTTACAGGTTGCACACGCAGCCGACACGTGTCCACCGGCGTTAGGACGGACAGAGGCAGGACAAATAGAATTATTTTCCGTTTTTTTGCACCAAAAGGCAGCACTGCGTATATTCTATGAACATGAGAAGTTTAATAACTGTGCTGTTTTCCTGCTAATGTGTCACAGAACGTGAGGGTAGCAGAGTTATTAACTGTGGCAGAGCAGGTATTTTTTTTCCCAATTAAGGAAAGCAAATGGCGAAGCCAGGAGTAAAACGTAGCTGGGTGCGTATGATTTTTACAGGTTGCACACGCAGCCGACACGTGTCCACCGGCGTTAGGACGGACAGAGGCAGGACAAATAGAATTATTTTCACTTGTTTTACAAGCAAAAGGCAGCACTGCGTATATTCAATGAATAATAACTGTGTTGTGGCCCTGCCTATACAATTCTTTCCCTGCAGTATCAATGGAGGGTGGAATGCTCTGCAGAGGCGATTTTGAGAAGCAAAAAAAAATGCAGCACAGCTAACAGCAGCCTGGACAGTACTGCACACGGATAAATATGGCCCTAGAAAGGACCGTTGAGGTTCTTGAAGGCTACACTCACTCCTAACACTCTCCCTGCCTATGCAGCACTTCTGTCACTAATGCCGGGTGCAACGCTCTGCAGAGCCGATTTTGAGAAGAAAAAAAATGGCACTGCTAACAGCAGCCAACACACAGCTATCAGTGGCCCTAATAAGGACCTTTGGGGGTCTTGAAGCCTACACTAACTACCAATTCTTTCCCTACAGCAGCTCCGGTACAAACAGCACTGTCCCTCATCTAACTCACACGGCATCTGAGCCGAACCGCGGGAGGGGCCGACTTTTATGTTCGGGTGACACCTGATCTTCCCAGCCACTCACAGCAGGGGGGTGGTATAGGGCTTGAACGTCACAGGGGGAAGTTGTAATGCCTTCCCTGTCTTTCAATTGGCCAAAAAAAGCGCGCTAACGTCTCAGGGAAGGAAGTGAAAGTAACCAGAACACCGCATGGTGTTCGTTACGAATAACGAACATCCCGAACACCCTAATATTCGCACGAATATCAAGCTCGGAAGAACACGTTCGCTCATCTCTAGTTAAGACCATTCAATGCTCTCCTGGAAACTTGGTAAGCAAATGGAAGATTCATAATGCCTCTGCAATGACACCTATTGAAGGTAGCTTTCCTATAAGTCATATCCAACCTTCTAACAAGCATGATGAAGTATATAAGCCACACCAGGGTCTTCTCCATGCAAATATATCAAAAAATACTGTTGTGCTATTTGCTGAACTATCTTCTGACAGTTTCTTCATGGAAGTCCACGTCAGCTATACATTACCAATAGAGATGAGCGAACGTACTCGTCCGAGCTTGATACTCGTTCGAGTATTAGCGTGTTCGAGATGCTCGTTACTCGAGACGAGTACCACGTGATGTTCGAGTTACTTTCACTTTCATCTCTGAGACGTTAGCGCGCTTTTCTGGCCAATTGAAAGACAGGGAAGGCATTACAACTTCCCCCTGCGACATTCAAGCCCTATACCACCCCCCTGCAGTGAGTGGATGGCGAGATCAGGTGTCACCCGAGTATATAAATCGGCCCCTCCCGCGGCTCGCCACAGATGCATTCTGACAGAGATCAGGGACAGTGCTGCTGATGCCGGAGCTGCTATAGGGAGAGCGTTAGGAGTTATTTTAGGCTTCAAGAACCCCAACGGTCCTTCTTAGGGCCACATCTAACCGTGTGCAGTAGTGTGGAGGCTGCTTTTTGCAGTGTTGCACATTTTTTTTTTTTTGTATATCGGCCTTGCAGAGCATTGCGTCCTGCAGTAATTTTACATTGTCCAGGGCCAGTAGTGGTGAGGCAGGGACAGAAGACATATTTAGTGTATATGGGCAGTGGGCCTTTCCAAAAACATTTGGGAAAAAAAATCTATTTGGGCTGCCTGTGACCGTCCTCAGTGTACTGGGTCTCTGCTGGGGGAAGTTGTCCTAATTCATACGCAGCCAGCTAAGTGTTACAGCAGGCTTGCGCAAAATTCTTTTCTGCCTCTGTGTTGCCTCTTACATCACCGCTGTATTCCTGTCCACAAGTGTACTGGGTCTCTGCTGGGGGTAGTTGTCCTAATTCATACGCAGCCAGCTAAGTGTTACAGCAGGCTTGCGCAAAATTCTTTCCTGCCTCTGTGTTGCCTCTTACATCACCACTGTATTCCTGTCCACAAGTGTACTGGGTCTCTGCTGGGGGTAGTTGTCCTAATTCATACGCAGCCAGCTAAGTGTTACAGCAGGCTTGCGCAAAATTCTTTCCTGCCTCTGTGTTGCCTCTTACATCACCGCTGTATTCCTGTCCACAAGTGTACTGGGTCTCTGCTGGGGGTAGTTGTCCTAATTAATACGCAGCCAGCTAAGTGTTACAGCAGGCTTGCGCAAAATTCTTTTCTTCCTCTGTGTTGCCTCTTACATCACCGCTGTATTCCTGTCCACAAGTGTACTGGGTCTCTGCTGGGGGTAGTTGTCCTAATTCATACGCAGCCAGCTAAGTTTTACAGCAGGCGTGCGCAAAATTCTTTTCTGCCTCTGCTGTGCGTTCCGTAAGCGAAGTCAGCCTCCAACCACAGGCCAATAAGCGGCACATTTAATTACAGCGTTCTGTTTCTGCACTACTGGTAATACAGCATGCTGAGAGGTAGGGGTAGGCCTAGAGCACGTGGATGCGGGCGAGGACGCGGAGGCCCAAGTCAGGGTGTGGGCACAGGCTGAGCAAGTGCGGTGGCCAGGGGTAAAGGCAGGGCCAGACCGAATAATCCACCAACTGTTTCCCAAAGCGCCCCCTCGCGCCATGCCACCCTGCAGAGGCCAAGGTGCTCTAAGGTGTGGCAGTTTTTCACAGAGACGCCTGACGACCGACGAACAGTGGTGTGCAACCTTTGTCGCGCCAAGATCAGCTGGGGAGCCACCACCACCAGCATGCGCAGGCATATGATGGCCAAGCACCCCACAAGGTGGGACGAAGGCCGTTCAACGCCTCCGGTTTGCACCACTGCCTCTCCCCCTGTGCCCCAACCTGCCACTGAGATCCAACCCCCCTCTGAGGACACAGGCACGAGTGCCTACCGGCCTGCACCCACACCCTCACCTCCGCTGTCCTCGGCCCCATCCAGCATTGTCTCTCAGCGCAGCGTCCAGACGTCGCTAGCGTAACTGTTTGAGCGCAAGCGCAAGTACGCTGCCACGCACCCGCACGCTCAAGCGTTAAACGTGCACATTGGCAAATTGATCAGCCTGGAGATGCTGCCGTATAGGCTTGTGGAAACGGAGGCTTTCAAAAGCATGATGGCGGCGGCGGCCCAGCACTACTCGGTTCCCAGTCGCCACTACTTTTCCCGATGTGCCGTCCCAGCCCTGCACGACCACGTCTCCCGCAACATTGTACGCGCCCTCACCAACGTGGTTACTGCCAAGGTCCACTTAACAACGGACACGTGGACAAGCACAGGCGGGCAGGGCCACTATATCTCCCTGACGGCACATTGGGTGAATTTAGTGGAGGCTGGGACAGAGTCAGAGCCTGGGACTGCTCACGTCCTACCCACCCCCAGAATTGCGGGCCCCAGCTTGGTGCTGGTATCTGCGGCAGTGTATGCTTCCTCCACTAAACCACCCTCCTCCTCCTCCTCCAACGCAACCTCTGTCTGGCAATCAAGATGTGTCAGCAGCAGCAGCACGTCGCCAGCAGTCGGTGTCGCGCGGCGTGGCAGCACAGCGGTGGGCAAGCGTCAGCAGGCCGTGCTGAAACTACTCAGCTTAGGAGAGAAGAGGCACACGGCCCACGAACTGCTGCAGGGTCTGACAGAGCAGACCGACCGCTGGCTTTCGCCGCTGAGCCTCCAACCGGGCATGGTCGTGTGTGACAACGGCCGTAACCTGGTGGCGGCTCTGCAGCTCGGCAGCCTCACGCACGTGCCATGCCTGGCCCATGTCTTTGATTTGGTGGTTCAGCGCTTTCTGAAAAGCTACCCACACTTGTCATACCTGCTCGGAAAGGTGCGCCGGGTCAGCGCACATTTCCGCAAGTCCAAGACGGACTCTGCCACCCTGCGGACCCTGCAACATCGGTTTAATCTGCCAGTGCACCGACTGCTGTGCGACGTGCCCACACGGTGGAACTCTACGCTCCACATGTTGGCCAGACTCTATGAGCAGCGTAGAGCTATAGTGGAATACCAACTCCAACATGGGCGGCGTAGTGGGAGTCAGCCTCCTCAATTCTTTACAGAAGAGTGGGCCTGGTTGGCAGCCATCTGCCAGGTCCTTGGAAACTTTGAGGAGTCTACCCAGATTGTGAGCGGGGATGCTGCAGTCATTAGCGTCACCATTCCTCTGCTATGCCTCTTGAGAAGTTCCCTGCAAAGCATAAAGGCAGACGCTTTGCGCTCGGAAACAGAGGCGGGGGAAGACAGTATGTGTCTGGATAGTCAGAGCACCCTCCTGTCTATATCTCAGCGCGTTGAGGAGGAGGAGCATGAGGAGGATGAGGAGGAGGGGGAAGAGACAGCTTGGCCCACTGCTGAGGGTACCCATGCTGCTTGCCTGTCATCCTTTCAGAGTGTATGGCCGGAGGAGGAGGAGGAGGAGGAGGAGGAGGATCCTGAAAGTGATCTTCCTAGTGAGGACAGCCATGTGTTGCGTACAGGTACCCTGGCACACATGGCTGACTTCATGTTAGGATGCCTTTCTCGAGACCCTCGCGTTACACGCATTCTGGCCACTACGGATTACTGGGTGTACACACTGCTCGACCCACGGTATAAGGAGAACCTTTCCACTCTCATACCCGAAGAGGAAAGGGGTTCGAGAGTGATGCTATACCACAGGACCCTGGCAGACAAACTGATGGTAACATTCCCATCCGACAGTGCTAGTGGCAGAAGGTGCAGTTCCGAGGGCCAGGTAGCAGGGGAGGTGCAGAGATCAGGCAGCATGTACAGCGCAGGCAGGGGAACATTCTCCAAGGCCTTTGCCAGCTTTATGGCTCCCCAGCAAGACTGTGTCACCGCTCCCCAGTCAAGGCTGAGTTGGCGGGAGCACTGTAAAAGGATGGTGAGGGAGTACGTAGCCGATCGCACGACCGTCCTCGGTGACGCCTCTGCCCCCTACAACTACTGGGTGTCGAAGCTGGACACGTGGCCTGAACTCACGCTGTATGCCCTGGAGGTGCTTTCTTGTCCTGCGGCTAGCGTCTTGTCAGAGAGTGTGTTTAGTGCGGCTGGGGGAATCATCACGGATAAGCGTACCCGCCTGTCAACCGACAGTGCCGACAGGCTTACACTCATAAAGATGAACAAAGCCTGGATTTCCCCAGACTTCTCTTCTCCACCAGCGGACAGCAGCGATACCTAAGCAATACGTAGGCTGCACCCGCGGATGGAAGCATCGTTCTCTATCACCACCATCAAAAACAGGGACCTTTTTGCTTCATCAATCTGTGTATTCTATTCATCCTCCTCCTCCTGCTCCTCCTCCTGAAACCTCACGTAATCACGCCGAACGGGCAATTTTTCTTAGGCCCACAAGGCTCAGTCATATAATTTTTGTAAACAATTTTTATACGTTTCAATGCTCATTAAAGCGTTGAAACTTTCACCTAAACCAATTTTTATTTTAACTGGCCTGCCTCCAGGCCTAGTTACCAATTAAGCCACATTAACCAAAGCGATTAATGGATTTCACCTGCCCTCTTGGTTGGGCATGGGCAATTTTTCTGAGGTACATTAGTACTGTTGGTACACCAATTTTTTGGGGCCCTCGCCTACAGTGTAATCCAATTAATTTTTTGCCCACCTGCATTAAAGCTGACGTTACATCAGCTGTGATGGGCAATGCAATGGGATATATTTATGTACCGCCGGTGGCTTCCTGGCACCCACCCATGCTGTCGGTCCACACGGAGTTGTAACTCCATGTGTACACTTCTAAAGAACCCCAGTCTGACTGGGGCATGCAGTGTGGGCCGAAGCCCACCTGCATTTAATCTGACGTTAGCTCTGCTGTCCAGGGCAATGCAATGGGATACATTTATGTACAGCCGGTGGGTTCCAGGGAGCCACCCATGCTGTGGGTGCACACCGAATTCCCATTGCGGAGTTGTACCTGCCTGTGACTATTTATAAAAAAACGCGGTCTGACTGGGGCATACAGACACCTTGGCAGAATGAATAGTGTGTGGCACATAGGTTCCCCATTGCTATGCCCACGTGTGCAGCTCCTGATGGCGGTGGCACAGGATTATATTTCTCATTGCTTCTGTACAGCATTGTGGGCTATCGCCCCTAGCCGTACCAACCCTCTGCAGTGTGTGCCTGCGGTTCCTCTGGCAGACGCACTTCTAAATAGACATGAGGGTGGTGTGGCATGAGTGCAGCTGAAGGCTGCGCAGGGACACTTTGGTGTGCTCTGTGGACACTGCATCGTGCGGGGGGGGGGGGGGGGGGGGGTTGGGCAGCATGTAACCCAGGAGAAGTGGCAGCGGAGTGTCATGCAGGCAGTGATTGTGCTTTGTTGGAGGTAGTGTGGTGCTTAGCTAAGGTATGCATTGCTAATGAGGGCTTTTCAGAGGTAAAAGTTGTTGGGAGGGGGGGGGGGGGCACTCTTGCCGCTATTGTGGCTTAATAGTGGGACCTGGGAACTTGAGATGCAGCCCAACATGTAGCCCCTTGCCTGCCCTATCCGTTGCTGTGTCGTTCCCATCACTTTCTTGAATTGCCCCGATTTTCACAAATGGAAACCTTAGCGAGCATCGGCGATATACAAAAATGCTCGAGTCGCCCATTGACTTTAATGGGGTTGTTTACTCGAAACGAACCCTCGAGCATCGCAAAAAATTTCGTCCCGAGTAACGAGCACCCGAGCATTTTGGTGCTCGGTCATCTCTAATTACCAAGTATAATATACCTAGTGAACATCTCTGACCTACTCCTGCAGAGAGGTTTAGTGTTAATGACCCTTTCACATTCAGTGTGATTTCAACACTTCTTTGGGTCTGTAAGCTAACCCAGGTTGTAGAAGGCTATTGTAAATGTGACCCTTCCGAGACACTCATCACCATGAAATACAGAGCGTATTTGTTGCTGCTGTATCTGAAAATGTTTCCCTTGCGTGCAGGGTCTTTTCTGGTAAATTCTATTTTTATTTTACTCTTTTACTCTCCTCCACTTTTTCGTTCACTCGGCTAAAAAGGAAAATGGCAAATTCAGTTTGTTTAAACAGATGTTTCTCGTTCACTATAACTTTTTCCAGATATAGTCTTTCCTTTAATGTTCATTTCTTGAACATGTGCCTTTTTATTTTAAGATATTCTTTTCCCTTTCTTTAAACAAAACCAGTGTTTCTATTCCTAAGTATTGTTTTCTTCTGCTAGGAGGTGCACAGTGTGTACGTCCTAAGAAAATTACAGATTACACCTAAGTGTTCCAAAGGACACAGTAATTAGCTAAAGATAGAAATATGGTTTACTTGATATGGAAAAGAGGATGGAGTTTGTTACAGGATGGAAGGGTTATTCGTTGTTTATGTATATGGATACCTGGTATATTCAACACTTAAGGCCAACAGAAGTTGCTCAGGAAGGGAACATATTGGAATTTATGTTTCTAAGGGAGTTTGTCTGAAAACATACACCAGCGCTTCTACACACGATGCTGTCTATCTAGGCTGACTTTTATGGGTTTTTGTCATGTAGACATTATGATTAATCCATAGACCAGAAAGTAGTTCTTGCATATGATGATTTAATACATGCATATTATTTTAATGGCAACCTTTAAATTAGAAGAAGAGATACATTTGTTCTTTAAAGCAAACTGACTTTTCAGATGGGTTTTCAGAATAAGCTGCCATGTGGATGAAGAATAACATATACTTCCTATACTTCCTTTTCAGGACAGGATGTGACATCCTGAGCATGAGAGGAGCAGGAAGCACTCCAACTGATTTCAAGGGGAGGGAATTCAGCACTTTACCTGTTTCCTCTAACCATTGACGATGATGTCAGGCCACTGCAGAAGGCACCTGGCTGGACGTTCAGCTGATGGATGGGGGTCTTGAGCGGCAAACCCTCTTCCAACAACTACTAATGACCTATGCATGGGATAGGACATGAGTTAGAATAGACTGAAATACCCGTTTAAGTTGCTCATTGTTTTATGCATGTATGTCTTTCTAAGGCCTCATGTCCACGGGCACGCACGGTGGAATCCTGCAGTGGTTTCCACTTGCGCCCGCAGCCATGAGGCCAAAAATGACAGCATACTCACCTGTCCGGATGCTGTGGGCTTTCCCTTCGTCGCAGCTGGATCTTGTTTCTTCAGCACGCCATGCACACTGTTTTTTTAAAATCTCCTGCTCTCCCGCGGATTCGCAGCACAGCACAAAAACAGCTGCAGGTGTGCCATGGATACGAACGGCTTCCATTGACTTCAGTGCAAGCTGCGGGAGCCGTCCAAGTGGGAGATCCGCAGGAAAATGAAGCATGCTGGGATTTCTTCCTGTGCACGCAACCTGAGCGCCAGTTAAAAGAAAAAAAAAATCACATCCGCATGCATTTATTTGCCTTGCGGATGCTAATGTATCCCTATGGGCTTCTGGGGCTGCGGATCTCCGGCGGGGGAGAAACACGCGGATTTTATATCTAAAATCCGCACATGGACATTGAGCCATAGGCTCTGTGCTCATATTATAGGGAAATTTCCCAATGCACACCCCTAAAAGAAGGCTCAGACATATGCAGTTGAATACAGTAGGCATACAGTTCTTATGTCGCCCATTTACTGCCAATTTAACAAAAACCATACTTTTTGGTGGTGGTCCTCTGTATAAGAAAGTGCAGTCGCCCGCACTTTCTTGTACAAATGAAAAAAAAAGGTTTTGGTTTTATAAGATACGACTATAATGGTATTATAAGATTATAATGGAGCTTACATGGATATAAAGTATAGAGTGAAACAAGTACAGCTAGTTGGAACTTTATGGAGTGACTATGTGTGATTATGTGACATGGGCCTCCTTGAAGAAACGAGTCTTCAAAGTACATTTTAAACTGTGAATGTTAGGAGCAAGTCTAATGGTCTGGGACAGAGAGCTCCACAGAATTGGTACACCTCGTTAGAAACCCTGCAGACAGGATGAGAGGATGTAGTAATGGAGGACGATTGGGTTAGAAGATGGAGATGTGAGTAGAGATGTATTACAGCGCAGCAATGTGGAGACTCTAGTAGACTACTTGAAGAATTTTGAATTTATGTCTGCAAGAAATAAAGTAACAAATATAATAAACGAGAGCAGAGGTGTTAGTATAACCACTAGAAAGAAAGGTCAGTCTGATTACAATGACATTAAGACTGACTGTATAAATGGCAGATGGGCTTTTAGAATAACATTTTCTGGTGAGCAGAAGGAACCCCAGTCCAATGATTCTAATCTGTGTCCATCAAAATGACCCTAACCAAAGTTTATATCAGTTTCATAAACTCCAGTTCTCCTGACCCCACAACAGGGCAGGTTTTCAGGGCTGTCATAGTATTGCACAGGTGATGTAATTATTGGCAGTGCCTCAGACATTGCCGAAGGAGTACTCTCTATAGAATATTCTCAAATCATGACCTTTTTGAGAGTGGTGAGTTCTGGAGATTGGGAGACACTGGCTTATATTGACAGTTACCAGGCAATACTGATTCTTCTACCATTATTGTCTATAACATACATATAAGGGGTTGCCCAGGTTGTACCAAGTGACAGTGCTTGGTTTCCTGCTTTGGTCTCTATTTACGGGACGTCACAGGGGCTGCGACCAATAATTATAATTAATCGCTTAGCTATGTTATTGTGAATAGAGACTGGAGCTGGGGACTAAGCTCCAGAGCGGAGAGAGGTGAGTATATGACGGTTTGTTATGTTGCTCAATGGGGAAGAGGTTCTACCGAGATAGTACAACTTGGACAACCCCTTTAATTATTAACCAAGTATTAACCATGGCCAGTCAAAAATACTTATTCTTATTTTGTACGTGTCAGAATTGCAGCAAAAATGCTGTTTTTCCTGGGTTAAAAAAATCCACCCTAAATTTTACATTATTGCCCACTAACTTTTTTAAATACAACTGTGAATGCTGTAACTATAGACTTGACATAATTACATTCAGTAGATAATTGATTGAAATGTACCTACTGCAGCACCATCCGTAACCTAGTTTCTCCATCCATTTATATGTGATCTGCAGTTGACGTGATACTTGAAACCGCGATATCTTTCTGCCCTGCTGACTGCTACAGTAGCTTCACTAATAATTTATATGCCTATGAGCATTAGAAGTTCACTTTGGAGGCTACAAGCAGCATATTTATCACCTGCAGAGTGCATGCAATAAAAAAATCAAAAATAGAGAGCACGCGTCTCCCTGCCATTGTCATACATGTCAGAAAAACTCCTCATGCAACATGATTCATCGAACACAAACACTTGACAATTACAGTGAACCCAAGACTCAATCATTTTTGAAGAGGTACTGAAGCCAAAGATTTGTTTATTAAAAAGTGTAAATCTGAGATGTAGTAGTGGGTACATTACAAAATGTTAGTAAGGGGTAATGTCCACGGGCATTCTTTCACTGCATATTACGCGCGTGATATGTGTTGAATCAAGGCAATGAAAGTCAATGAACTTTTATCCTTGCATGCACACCAACATGTGGACACTGCATTTACATACACAAGAGAAATAAATCGTAGCGAGCACTATTTCTCTGCGTATGATGCAGAGCCCTTCTATGGGCTCCGTATCGAAATGTTGTCCCCAATAAATAAAAATCACACTGTCATTTCCGAACATGCGTAGAGCATACTCAGCTCATATGTAGTCTCTGCTTGCCCCCTTCCGGCAGAGCGAAAGGGCTGCGTATTTGTAAAACGCTGTGGGAGAGCCATGCCATTTTACACATACGCCCATGTAAATAAGCCCTAAGGAACGTATACTTTTTACATCTGTTTATGTTGCTCTTTTTGAGTTTGAAGGGTGGAAGTGTCCCACAATGTTGTGATGGTCGGCGTTAGTTTTGTTCAAATACAGGCATCTTGTGAATATTTTCTAGCACCATCTGCAAGTTACTAGTGACCCTCTGGATGAATGGTGGCCTTCATTCTCATAAGAAATTAATTTTAACCCCCTTAAGCACAGGGCTTATTTTGGGCTTAAGGACATGATGCTTTTTGGAGGATTTTCATCTCCACTTTTCATAACTTTTCAATTTTTCTGTTGTCATGGCAATATGAGGACTTGTTTTTTGCACGCCAAGTCTTTATTTATGATTTTGGATAAACAACTCAATTCTGCCATTGTTTTTTGTGTTTTTTTTTACAGTATTAATCGTGCAGCATAAATGACACAATAGATTTTGCCTGCATATTGGTTCGATTACAACAATACAAAAAAATATATTTTCTTTGTAGGTAAAGTGGGCAGAAAGGTGTTTTTTAGTATTTGCATTACACATTTATTGATGTTTCTGTAGGGGACTTGAACATATGAACACTATTATAGTACATTGCAGTTTGTCTGTATTGCATTGTATTATTGCTATTGCTAGCAATCATAGACAATGGCAGACCCGGACACCATGCAATGGCGCACGGTTGTCATGGTGACACATTGGCCCACTGTAATATCATTGCGATGTCACAAAGGGAGCATGCCCACTGTGTGAACCCTTTACATGTGCTGTGCACAAGACGTAAGTTTACATTCTGCTGCCTTAAGTACCGGGACATAAACTTACAGACTTACTGTGTTGTTAAGGGGTTAAAGAGGTTGTCCAAGATTGGATTATTTTTTTTCTGTAACTGGCAATGTTACTCAGGATGGAACAGCTTTCTAATTATTTTTTTGTAATTAAAACTTAAGTCACACTTAATGTTTCTAAATCTTCATACGATCTCCCCCTAGAATGTATGAAGAACAGCGAGTCGCTTCATCTATTAATACTACAGTGTATGGGAAAGAAGGGGAGCCATGTATAGGCCAAGAACCAGTTTACATGTGGCTAACCAAGGGGAGCGTTGCAAAGCTCAGAAGATCCATCTAAAAATGGTCAGGATCAGCGGACCTGTATCTATTGTGACACACACTGGTCTGATTTGGGGCCAAACCCAGAGGTGACACTTGGAGAACCATGGTCTTCACCCTTTAACCCCACCAGCTGGGATGTGAGCTTTGCTGCATTTTTCCCAAGCCGTAACACTGGAAGTGGTCCCAGTATTGTAACAGTTGAAGCTACTACAGACCAAGGTGCGGTACCTGAGCAAGTGAACAGGAACATAGTCAGATCAATCCAGGCGGGGCAGGCAGTGTAACGTTAAAATGAAGAACAGGCCAGAGATCAGGAAACACAGAACGGGTTCAGCATGGTACAACAGGACAGAGGTTGGGGCAGGTAGCAGGCAAAATCTTGGTCAATACATCAAGCCAGATTAGATAGGAGAGAGCAGTGAAATAAGAAATGGCAAAAGTCAGGAACCATAAAGTCAGAACACACAAGATAGCTTCTTAAACTGGACCAAAACACCAAAAACTCAGGCATCTTACTTAGAGAAAGGGTGAGGGTGTATTTTATAGCCAGGGGTGTCACAATTGGCAGGGGAAGATTTATTATGTTGCATGCTGACCCTTTGAGAGCGCAGGCATGTGTTTCAACAGATTTGGGTCCATTTTTTAAAAATTGTTTAACACCCGAACAACCCTTTAATGTTTTATAGTTATCCTATAATATGTATTTCAATTAAAAGTTGTTCAACTAACTACTAGACCTACAACCAGAAGTCTTGTCATACTGTCTTGTTATATCATTGAAATCATGCACGGATCTGTTTACAGGTCCCTTTAAATTAATTATGAAAAGTTATATAGTTACTGTTCCATAAAGTCTGATAAGGCTCATGCATAACTGCACAATATTTTATCCCTAGCAGTATGTCAGCCCAATATTTATGATCTGTACTAGATATTTCTCAGGCTGTTATGCTCAAATAGATATATGGGGCAGGCAACTGTGATGTATGTCTAGATTCTAGAACAAATGAGTTTACGGCTGCCAAATGGATACAGACAGCAAAAGAAATGTATAGATGATGTCTTGGAATTAAAAGACTAACAAATTGAAAACAGACACATTTGAAGGCTTCACCTTGATGGTCCAGGATGCTAATGAACAAATCTTCTATAATGATTATTTAGTGTTAGAGGTACTCCCATAGTTTTCGTCTGGCTCTGTATTATAGATGTCACACAATTTTCAGACATTTCACTATCGCCTCGAAAGCATTTTAAACAAAGCTATAACTATAAGCAGTCACATAGTAATAACGGTCATTCCTGCTCACTCATACATAGTATGAACATATTTGGGAACATATGCATACACTTCTCATACACTTACATACATATACAGACACTATCAGTTACATTTCTTGTACAACTCTGTGACACCTTCTTACACAGATAGGCTTGGAATGCCATGGAAAGCATCTTAAACTGACATTGAGGCACTTTATAAGAAGAAGAACAGAGCTGTGTAATGCCAAACCCTTGCACATGCCTCCCACCTTATGCTTTGTTTCCAGACACTGTAGAGTCTAAGGTTAAAGGCGCCTTCGCTTTTCATTTACTTTTTAAACTATTTTACTTAAACTAATGAAAGTTGGTAATTCAAGCTGTATTACTCATTTGTATTCACTTTAAGGGGTTGTCCCAAAATTTAAAGTTAAAACCTATCCACTGAGACCCAATTAAAGGGATTTTCGTCACCACTATAAGTTATAGTATATTATTTGGATGATTGGTTCAGACCTCTAAGACTCCTTCCATTCTGTAGAGCAAAGGGACTGCAGCCATTTCCACCAACAGCTGCAGTGCAGAGAACTACAACTCAGCCCTAATCAGAGTGGCATAGTGCAGCATCCGAGGAGCGGGCCCACAGCTGAGGAGATAGCGGGGTAGATAAAGGCCTCGTCACAGGGCTCTACCGTCATCTCCCCTGGGGGTAGCTCAGGACCTGACCAAGTTACTGCTGGGGGAGGTCTCAAGGAAAAGTTACCAGAGGTTACCTGAAATCCAAATGTCATACATGACGCCACTGTTCCATCCTCTGTGGTGAATCTTGACGATAGAATAAAGTAGTCCACACACAGGAAAAACATTCTAGACAAAACCGAGAATGGTCAGTAGTGTCTGTTTAATGTAACTTTAGCAAAGTCAAATTCACATCAGCAGCTTGTCACAAATACAACAAGATAAGGTGGTGCAGCAGGGAGGATTGTCGGGGTATTCTGGATGATCCACAGTCTAAGTTATCTGTGACATCTCGCTCCCGGCGACTCTCTCTCTCTCTCTCTCTACCGGTCAACACTCACATTACTTGTGCCTTTCTCTTGCCAAGCAGCAGTCCTTCTCTCCCACTCAGTGCTTAGTGGTAGCACCCGCATATCCTGGGTTGACTGGGCCCAGGCCAAGCAGAATGGAATCACTCGGCTTCCTCCATTCTCTCCTCAGATGGACTGATCATTGTCTGTGTGGCTCACTCAGCAGAACTTCTCTCACTTGCTAACTTGTCAGAACAGCTCCTCTGTTCTCTCTCTCTACAGACTGACTCTTGCAAGAAAGCAGAAGAACCCCCTGCACTGCAGCTTGCAAACACTTATATACAACATAGTCACATGACTTACACAACGATACATTTCCCAGACATAACCAAGACATTAACCCATTCAATCCTGCAGAGGTGCAATACACATAATCCACATGCATACTACACATAAGACATTGAGAGAACAATGGCACAAGACAGACACATAACATTATGGAGGGGCCCCACTAACTCTGGGCCACCACAGTTATGCAGGAAAAAATGAAGAGGCCAGTGTGCTTTTCTAGCACTCTGCGCTCTTACTGCTGTTTGGTATTGTCCACCCACTATAATATACTATAATGTCTATTTTGAGGAAAGTGTGTGTGTTGGTTGGGGGGGGGGAGGGTTTCAAGTTAAAGCAAGGAAGCTTGCTGATCTAGAAGATAGGGAAAGGTAAAAGCCAAGTCTTTACCTATGTGATATGCTAGAAATTAAACAGCTTTTTATATAAAAACACTGAATACAAATAATATACTGCACTCCTGAGCTTAGCTCCCCCTTTATACTTTTAGAGCAGAATATGAGATATGACAGATTCACATTCAATGCATGAACCAGAACCAGACTGACTGTCATGCCAGTACCCTAATCTCAGGGAAAGAGTAAATCAAATGAAAGAATGGACAACACTCCAGGTAAAACAAGGTATGAAGATTATAGATCAAACTCATTTAACAGTAACCCATCTCCTTACCTGTAAGCAAAGATAGCCTATAATGAAACCCAAAGGAAGGTGGAATCAGCACTAGAGACCTCATCTGTCCAGGTCATCCAAAAGTAGTGCACCAGTAAATGTAGCCAATTATTCCAAGGCTTAGTATATTGTCAGCCAAATCAACAGGAAAAAAAGAAAAAAACAGGAGTACATCTGATGGAAATTGTAGAAGGTTGATTACCACTGAAGGCACTTATTTCTATAAGGGGCAGTGGAGGAATACTCCAGCATATGTCTCCTTTCATCTTACCTCTACAATTCAAAAGTAAACTCCAGGTATTCACCCAAATTCCAAGTAGATTCAATCCACTTATTTTTATAAGGCCCACGAAGACCAAAACAAAGGTCACAACATACAACGCATTTCAGAGGCACAAGAACTCTAAATAAGCCTTCTTTTCCAAGCCATATACATAAAGAGAATGAGCAGTTCCCAAATGTATACATACCTGTGAGGTGTAGCAGATTAAATAACTCAACGAGAGGTCCCAATGTGGTATGCACTCCAAAACACCAGAAGCAAGCAATACTGGAATCATTCATTATTCTCTTTGCCTGTAGAGGGCTTTTAGACATTCTGAAAAACCTAGTTATATTTTGCAATCATACTAGGGAATCTATACTTCTATAAGGCCACCTGCACACGGGCGGAAATACCGCAGCGGGATTTTCGCCACTGAAAGCCTGCATAGGAGTGCATTACAATACGCACTCCTATGCAGACGGCCGCGGTTTGGTCGCCCGAAATCTCGCGCAGCAAACAAACCGCGGCATGTCCTATTTTTGTGCGGGGCTCGCAGAGCCTCGCACAGAAACGTCACTCACCCGGCCGCCGGCTCCGTTCTGTGCATGCACCGGCTGCCCGTCAGCCGGCACATGAAAGAGCCGGGGCCGCCGGGCGCGGGTGAGTACGCACTCGTCTCTGCAAGCGTTCGGGTCGGGTCCCGTGGCGAGAATTCTCGCCGCCGGATCCGACCCGCTCGTCTGCAGGCAGCCTAAGGCATATATAAAAAAAAGCAGAAAGATAAAAAGCAACCTTAGATTATTATTGAGCCAAATGAGATAACATAGACTATATAATATAAACAGTATTCATATATCTTTATCCTGCCTTCAAAAAGTATTTCATAATAAATAAAAAACAATATTTATAAAGAAAATACACTCTATAGGCTGGATAAAGTTGGCTTACCACCCTTGGAGCTTGAAGCAGATAAACTGGTGATACATATCAATACATGTAACTCTGCCTTTAGCAGTATGCTTGTGACATTATCTGTTCAGAAACCTGGAAGCCCATCAGTGTCACCCGCTGTCTGTGATGTCCTTTGCAATGGCGCACAACATCTTCAGAAAATGCTGTATAACGTTGCTAAAGGAATCATTCACTACACGGATTTCAGACCAGATGTTTCCAAAGAATGTTCATATTTACAATTAAGGGGAAAAAAATCCATTTTCTGTGTACTCTCTCTGTAATTTCATGTGGCATATGTAATGATTTATACAATTTTCTAGCAATTACAAGAATAAAAATAGGTGTGCTGGCCACATGTGTATTAAAACGTTTGGAAATATGCTACATCATGTAATTTAGTGTTGGATCAGAATAAAAACTATCAAGGTAAGTTAAGCTGCGAGTAAGACAAGTTTTTAGGTTGCTTTTTCTTAATGTTCCTTTTAGTTATGGCCTGGAAGTAACTGGAGCACCTTTTCTTACAACTCTAAGTTGTGCTGTTCCTCTGTTATTCCTCTTACCAATGTATGACTAAATTAATAACTAGGTGTTACCCTTCACCTTGTCAGTGGGATGTGTCCCATGCGTTCTTCCAAGCTCTTGAACTATCCAATCAAGACTAGCAGTGTCAGACTATATGTGAACACACCCTATTGACAAAGGGAATGGCAATGCTCACTTGTCAATGTATTCATATATTTCCAGCAGTAATAACAAAGGAATGCTTAACACAGAGATCTAAAAACATCCTATAGAATAGTTACTTCATGAGGAATACAAGTATTTAGTAAAATAGACAAGTCAAGAATGCTGGTGGGTTCTTAGACAAATGCTTTCTCTCCACCTCCTTGAAATAATATTTTTTGTATTCTTTGTGAGAACTCCTTAATAAATGTTCTAATGAGTTGCATTTTATTTTGACTGATTTGATTATAGATAAAAGAAACAATTGATGTTCTTGAGATCTTGAACAACTAAAGGCCTATTTAGAAGGGACGAGTGTCAGGCAAATGATGCCCGACACTCATCCCCGCACATATTCGCCCTCGTGCTGCTCCACGGGAGCTGGTATTGCTGGCTAACAGCGGGGAGGCGGCAGGAGGTTTTTTTCTCCTCTCGCTCCCCCGCCTCTCTCCATTGCCTTAACATAGCGGCCGTTCAGTACTGAATAACTGCTATTTACACTGAGCGATCAGCGATCTGCTCATCGCCCATCGTTAATGCTGCATAAACGATGGACGAAGAGCTGATCGCTCAGTGTAAATAGCAGCCGCTCAGTACTGAATGGCCACTATGTTATGTTAACGGAGAGAGGTGGGGGAGCGAGAGGAGAGAAATCTCCTCCAGTGCCCCGCTGTGAGCCAGCGATACTAGCTTCTGTGCAGGTGCACGGGAGCTAGTATGAGTGGGAACAAGTGTCGGACATCGTTTGCCCAACACTCGTCCCTTCAAAACGGGCCTTAACTGGTTACTTAGAAATTGTAGCTGCAGCCTGTAAATCTATGCTATTAGAAGTTGTACCCTCTTCTTCATCAACGCTGTACCTATAGAAATTTCATATGTAGAATGTTTGCACAGTGTATGGCCCAGTACAATATTAAGGGTGGCTTCACACAAGCGTGTTTTGGTGCATACATAGGTGCGCACCCATGTATGTGCAAAAACTTGCGTGAATGAAGGTCCACGCATTGTTTTCAATGGAGCTGCTGCCGGCGGCTCCATTGAAAACAATGCTCTGCTGGCACCCTTGCATTCTTTTTCAGGGAAGGGCTTTACATATAAGCTCTTCCCTGAAAAAGACATTTTTAGTGTAAAAAAAAAAAAAATAAAAAATATACTTACCTGCCCGCCGCTGCCATGACCCCCACGGGTCCTTCATCCCCGCTAGTTAAAAGAATTCTCTGCTGCTACATCTGCCACATCTGTGACAGATGCAGCAGAGGAATTCTTCAATTCTCTACTGCAACTGTCACACATGTCAGCTGCGGTACAGGATTCTGCTGCTGGCAATTGATTTCATGGAAGGGCTTTAAATATAAGCCCTTCCCTGAAAATCAAGTAAAAGTGGTTTAAAAAACAAACAAAAAAAAAAGATACTCACTCCCCTTCAGCTGCTGGGGCTCAGCCGCGTCTTCTCCTGCTGTCCCCTGCACTGTGGTGCTGATCTATCAGCAGGCAGGGATTTAAAATCTCTGCCTGCTGAAAGAGCTGAATGTGATTGGCTGAGGTCCTCAGCCAATCACAGGCAGCACTTGCTTATATATAAAGCCCTTCCCTGAAAAAGAATGCAGGGGTGCCGACAGACCATTGTTTTCAATGGAGCCACCGGCAGCAGCCGCGGCTCCATTGAAAACAATATGTGCATTCCCTATAGTGCACGCATGTCCTATCTTTGCAGGCACACGCCTGTAAAGCACGGACATGTGCATACAGCATAGGGAATGCATTGCTGCAAATAGAAGCGTGTTTTTGTGCGTGCGTATGTACGCACAAAAACACTCTCGTGTGAAGCCACCCTAAGGCTGCTTACATACATTGCGTAAAGGTTGCATCATTTTTCCACGCAAAACTTCCGTAACTATGTACAGTACAATGTTGGTGAATGTGGCTTTAACAAACCCTATTCACTATCTGTGGAAAATTCCGCTGCGGATTTGAATCATGTTGTGAATTTTCAAATCTTCAGCATGCTGTATTTATTGTAGAAATTTTCCTGCAGATTTCATTCATTGCAGTGTTATGAGTGAAATCCCACAGCTGAATCTGCACCAGATCCACAAGAAAATCATGTTCATATTTACTGTGGATTTTTGATGTGGAAATACAGTGGATTTTTTCCCCGCTGTGTATGAAAGTAGCATAACAGAATTCAGTCAGTTTGTTATTTGGAGATTGAGAAACGGCAGATTGTAGGGATCAATAAAGGGAAATTCACTATGTAATTAGTCATTAGGGATTTATTAACCTGCCTAATGTGTTTTTAAATATTTAGACCTCCAGAACACTAGTGTATTTAGGGCTATTTGCTGTCGTGTTAATCCATGAAAAGCACATGGCCCCTATGAGGCTATACACTTGCATGTTTTTTCATGCGAACTCATGGTCTGCATGAATAACTCATGGTATGTCGTATTCCTGTCTGTTTCACCGGTTATCTTTCCTCTGTACACTTTTGATGAGTATTAACCACAGCATACCAAGAACACAAGACCTCCTGTTTTAGAGTTGCTCTGACCCAGTCGCCTAGACATCACAATTTGTCCCTTGTCAGAGTCGCTCAGACCTTTACACATCAATTTCTAGAGCTGACTTTTCCAAAGGAGGATGAAAAGGAAGAAGGACAAAGAAGAAGCATGGTAGCTCAGGGGTTAGCACTGTGGTCCTAGGTTCAAATCTGACCAAGGGCAACATCTGCATAGAGCTTGTATGTTCTCCCAGAGTTTTTGTGGGTTTCCTCAAAAACATACTAAAAGGTGAATATGGTTTGTGAGCCCCAACACAAGACCTGCTGTTTTAGAGATGCTCTGACCCAGTCATCTAACCACCATAATTTTTCCCTTGTCAGAGTCGCTCATATCCTTATACATCAATTTCTAGAGCTGAATGTTCAAGAGGAAGAAGAGGAGGTAGGAAGAAGCATGGTGGCTCAGTTAGCACTATTTCCTTGCAGCACTGGAGTCCTAGGTGTTGTGTTCTGATTGGACGTGTGGCGTGCACAAACGTAAGAATAAGCGCAACCGTGTGTAACACAACCGAAAACATGACTGTGCAACGTAAACACAAAATAAAATTAAGGGAAATCCTTTCCCTCCAAACCCCTACCCCCGGAGGGACCCCTGCCTAATTGGCAGGCCGACCACTCTGATAAGAGCGGACCCACATGCAGACCTTGGCCACTAATAAATCCCTACAAGGGAGCCCTGATAACAAAAAGGAACAGTACAAAGCAACCAACAATTGTAGTTAGCTTGTAGCAGCGGTCTGCAGAAAGGAAATGGAGCTCCAGAGACAGGCTGTGCTCCTCATCAGCAATCCTAGGACGAAACTGAATTGACCTGCTCTGAAGTCAGATCTAATTCAGGCTATATAGGGCAGGGCAACTAGAGACAGACGAGAACTGACATCACTCACCCAACACAACACTCCTCAGCCACAGGAAAGGCAGAGATACTGCTAAAACCTGGTCTGACCTGAAAGCAAGGTGAAGATCTCAGAACAGCTACAACACTAGGTTCAAATATGACTAACGGCAACATCCGCATGGAGTTTGTGTGGGTTTTCTTCCACACTCTTAAAACATTCTAATATGTGATTATAGATTGTGAACCCTAATGGGGACAGAAAATATCAAGTAATGTAAAGCTCTGTGTACTACGCATGTGCTATATGAAGATGATCATTATGAAACACAGGGAGAACATACAAACTCCATGCAGATTATATCAGATTGAACCTAGGACCCCGACACTTCAAGGCAACAGTGCTAACCACTGAACCAAGGGAGAAGAGAAACCACCACCTGTGGGTTTGGCCCTGGATGAACCATTTAAGGTTCAGGTTCACAACGAACCAAACTTTTAGCAAAGTTTGACCCAAAACAGGATTCGCTCTACACTAATTGCGAACTATCAATTACATGTTAAATTGAAGGGTGAGTGGCGGCCTTTACAGATTTTGCATCAGGCTCAATACCTTTTTTTTGGGATATTATGTCCCATATACCAGTGTAGAGTACAGTAGTTGTTTTTTATCTGTTTGTCAGTTGCACCCAAAACTAAGAACTCATGAATGTGCTTTATACAATAACTTTATGAACCAAATTTTATTAAAGGAGCTCTATACCTTTTTCAACACATCCTTCAACTAAGACATACAGTCTAAATACTTTATGTTCAGTTTTAGCAGTTTTTTTTCCAACCTCCAATTTTGCAACCACCATTTACTAAGTTGTGTTCAGGAACTTGCCCATTGTGGTTTTTTCAATGGACACTAAGACAGTGTTTATAATTGAGATGAGGAATGCTGTTGTCTGCGGAAAAAGTCAAGAGTCCTCTAAGGATACATTCACATGGGTGAACGCGATATTGGGCCCAGAAACTCGGCCCAATATCATTCTTGCCAATGTGCAATTTTCGCTTCTGTAAAAATTGTGATCTTCACATGCTTGAAAAGATCGCAAGTGTTTACAATAGACATCAATATGAAAAATTGCACTCGCATACACATTACATGGCATGCAAGTGGCATGCGATTTTTTTCCAAGGTCCCATAGAAAACAACGGGCTATTACTCCCACAGGAAAGCCCAAAAAATAAGACATGCAGTGATTATTTACTCATGTAAATAAATTCATTCAATGGAATAGATTTCATATTCGTGCGAGTTTTGTGCACATAGCCACACATAAAACTCGTGCGAGTTTCTCTTTTGTGTGAATAAGCCCTTACATGCACAGAGCACACAGTACTAACAGCTGTACTATATTTGTCCTGCAGACAGTTGTGTATAACATCTTGTAATAAAACCCACTCACCGTGAAGGCCGGACCATCAGAACAGTGAGGTAGATGAGGATGACAGCAGGGAATGGAAAATTATAAATTAGTTCTACGCAAGGAGCTTTTAATGCCTTCTATAAAATGGTAACTCTATATAGAACAATTGCAGTATAAATGCACAAAGTACATTTAAAGGGTTTTTTGCAGGATTTTAGAACAACTCTATATAAGGATGAAGCAAGGTATGCATAAGATAGGGGGCAGACAGCAGTAGGGGGCAGAGTCAGTAAGGTAATTGTATGGCATAGTTTGTTATGCTTACATTTAAGATAATATGTAATGTTTTAAAATCCAAGATAACCTCTTAAACCTAAAAACATTTTTTTTGTTAATTGGCACTGCTTTGTGTTGAGACCTGATAACTATTATGAATGTGCTAAGTATATTGTAGATTGTGTATGTGTAGAGGAAGATCAAATGTGCTCAGCCAATCCAGGAATGCATGTTTATGGGGGAGTCTGAGATAGCGGATGAAGCAGTCTTCTAATAGTTTATGTTGTGATTTTGACAGGTTTAAATTATGCAAGAGTAGCTTGACCCCTTCCCACTCTATGACCCCATGTATAGATCATGGGCACCGAGTACTTGGTGCTCAACGACAGATATTCTGTATATGCAAAGGTGATTGCACAGGCACAGCTGCTCACAGTTACCCTTCTGCACTAACACCCAGGATAAGAGACACCTCTAATACCCGTCATTTAACTTACAGTAACCGGACAATTTCCCTATCTCAGGCACACACGCTAGGGCTAGTTTCATAGGATGCAAATTAACCTCAAATCGTTAGTATGTTTTTGGATTGTTGGAGGAAAAGCAGAAGGAAATCCATGCAACCATATGGAGAATATATGTGGTAGCATTTCAATTCAGGATTTCAATGATCCAAGTCTGAAGTGCTAACCACCGAGGTACCATGCTGCTTATATACATGCTTCGCCTGAGACCCTGAAATAAATGAAACTTCCATTCTGCTTGGATAGTAAGTGAGCCAGAAATGTGTGCAGGATAGAGTGTGTGCCAGAAATGTGTTAAGAGCAGTTGTCATTTCCCCTCCTGTACATGAATGAAGAGAGCCATAATTTTTTTCTAGCTTACTTGGAAAACCAAACCACAATTTAAAAGGGAAGAACCATGTATAATGGCCATGGATCTCAAGCATCACAAAATGTGATGAATACAGGAGAAATTATTTATAAAATCAACCTTAACGCTACATTGATAAAAGATGCTGATTTCATGTATACAGGGTGAGACAAAAATCTGGCACACCTGTTTAACTGGTATAGTAATAAGACAATTGACCTGTAATGTGTGAAAGTATCAAATTGGAGGGAGGCTGCATTTTTTGGCAGAGAAGAAATTTTGGCAGCCATTTTGAACTCCGACATATTGAATTCTGCTCAGGTTTTTCAAATGGGAAGGTGGTCATGTGATATATCACTCTTGGTTACAATTTACTCAGAAATGCAATCGAAGTGTCAGTTTTTCCCTATCTTTACTTGTTTAGGAGTTAGGTAAGGGCAAAAATTTCACAAAGTACTTTATATAACATGTTCAGCATGTTCACCCTTCTGCAAGGTACACCTGATTAAAAATGTAATCAAGTATTTGTGAACACACTGAAGAACTACAGGTGATCCTTCACATTATTGTAGGATTCCCTGTTTCAGGTGACCATATTGCATATTTGTTCCGCATGTACAAGGGACTTTAAACAGTTCAAGAGCTAAAAGTTCAAAGACGTTAAGTCTGGTGACCTTGGCGGCCATTCTACCGGAACTCTACGCCAAATCTAGTGCCAAGGGAATTCCGCATCCAGCCATCTGTGTACAGTCACAGCAAACTCTGGAGGTATGCCATCCTGCTAAAAGTAACATGGTAAGACAGTTTTCATTAAGCACAGATGGGAATATGGTATCTGTAATATCTGAAGGTACCTCTCACTGTTAAGTGGTCCATCAATGGAATAAAGGCCCTGGATGTCAGATAGAATTCACCAACTTTGCCCTCACTTTACTTCTGAACAAGTAAAACTGACACTTCTAGTATGTATATATACACGCACACACACAGAAGAAATGCATTTTCTGTGCTCCAACTCAAATAATCAAAGTTGTCAGCATTGATCATTAGTAAATGTCTAATTATATACTATTGGTATGTCTGTTATATCGTATTCATTCTTCTTTCTGCAGTCTATAGCCAGTATCCAGTATATTTAGTGCATTTCAACCAAGAAAGAAGCACCACCTGCTGAGTATACGTTGCTGCCCGAGGTTGCATGTAAGCATACACATTTAAATAAGTAGGTATACAAAGCATCCATTTTTATGCACACAGGAAACTATACCCATATGTTTCACTTCCAACACTAAGTAAAAAATTAATTAAAAAACTCTGTTCTTAGAAGTAGAAAAAAGCAGGTATTTACCACCAGTGCCCAATAAGAGTCTTATGGAACAAAACAACTACGTCAACATCCCTTTTATTCATTCTGCATTGCATCTGTTTGTCAATGTTCTGTTTTGCTATTGTTTTAGGATATAATAGCATTAAGGCATTTGCTTGGCAAGCTCTCCGATGTCCCATGAGTAAGGTTAGAAAAACGGAAACAAGGCAAAGCAAGATTAAAATTCCATGGTATACTTTCCTCCGAAGTCTTACTGCTAAGCTGTTTCTACAGAGACCTTCCGTGGTAAAGCGAGACAGTGATGAGAGACTTATGTTTGGATGAATTAAGTAAAACTTTGATAAAGGCTTTTGAATTTGATTCAATTTCTTATGATGAAAGGGACATCACACATTTACTCTGTCCTTGTGAGGCGCACAGAACAACTGTTTCTTTAATTAAGGGATTGAAAAAGAAAAGTTGTGATTAGAAGCACCTGGACAGCAATGCAAAAGATGTATCGGGACCCCCAACTCTCACATATCTCTATAGTAGTAGAGTCCACATATGAACACCCCCTTTTGTTACAGGGCCTTAATTAGGAAAGAAAAAAATGCATTATGCAGATAATTTTATTTTCACTTTTTACTACAAACCCATAGAATGCATGCATGATTATTGTCATGACCAGTACTCTGCTGGATCCTCTATGATGTGTCACATTATGATTAATGACTCATATGTTGTGGCCACCTCTTTTATGGGGGGCTTGTGGCTGGTACTGTTATGTACTATTGTATCCTGTTATTTGGGTCATGTGACGCATAGTGACTCATTAGCTCTTATAGGAGTGCTGTGGCCAGCACTGCATTGTGGGTCCTGTTATTGGCACTGATTCAAGAAAATACCTTACGATAAAGTGATACATTGAGCAGAAGTAGCAGCAGCATGGATGCTGTATATACTTACCTTGTTTGTGAGAAGACTAAAAATAAAGTAATAATGGACATCAGATATACTATTAAACCTTTATTTGCTTAATTAGAACAGTGTTTCGTAAACTCCAGTCTCCAAGATCCTCCAACTGGTCATATTTTCAGGATTTCCCTAGTATTACACATGGGTGATGTACTGTCCGTTTCTCAGACATTGCCACAGATTTTGCCTTTACAGGATATCCTCAAATCATGACCTGTTGGAGGGCTGTGGGGACTGGCATTTGGGAAATAGTTAGAGATGAGCAAGCACCAAAATGCTCGGGTGCTCGTTACTCAAGTCGAACTTCCCGCGATACTCGCGGGTTCATTTCGAGTAACGAACCCCATTGAAGTCAATGGGCGACTCAAGCATTTTTGTATTTCGCCGATGCTCGCTAAGGTTTTCATTTGTGAAAATCTGGGAAATTCAAGCAAGTGATGGGAACGACACAGAAACGGATAGGGCAGGCGAGGGGCTACATGTTGGGCTGCATCTCAAGTTCCCAGGTCCCACTATTGAGCCACAATAGCGGCAAGAGTGGGCCCCCCCCCCAACAATTTTTACTTCTGAAAAACCCTCATTAGCAAGGCATACCTTAGCTAAGCACCACACTACGTCCAACAAAGCACAATCACTGCCTGCATGACACTCCGCTGCCACTTCTCCTGGGTTACATGCTACCAACCCCCCCACACGACCCAGTATCCACAGCGCACACCAAAGTGTCCCTGCGCAGCCTTCAGCTGCCCTCATGCCACACGCTGGCCTCATAGCCACACCACCCTCATGTCTATTTATAAGTGCGTCTGCCATGAGGAGGAACCGGAGGCCCACACTGCAGAGGGTTGGCAGGGCCAGGCAGCGACCCTCTTTAAAAGGGGCGGGACGATAGCCCACAATGCTGTACAGAAGCAATGAGAACTCCAATCCTGTGCCACCTCCGTCAGGAGCTGCAAACGTGGGCATAGCAATGGGGAATCCATGTGCCACACAGTATTCATTCTGTCAAGGTGTCGCATAGCTCAATCCACACTGCAAGGGGAAAGCAGTCTGCGCTCTGCCCCCTACCCAAGTCAGTCAGTGCCTTTGTGCCAGACAGGTCAAACACCGCAATGGGAACTAAGTTTGCACCAACAGCATAGGTGGGTCCTAGGAAACCCAAGACATGAACCAAAAATTGATCTGAGCGGCCAAACATGGCAGACTTGCACCATGCCCATGGCATAGGCCTCGGCCCACAGATTCAGCAATCCTAGGCTGGAAGCGGACTTAAACTGCACCCAGGACATAGGCCTCTGCACAAACCCTCAGCAATCGCGTGCCTACAGCGGACTCCAAAGCTAGCGTAGCTGTGCACGTCTCATTAGCGCTGTATTGCTCCTGTAGTTTGTCCCAATGCAGTGCCCTGGATAGTAGAGCTAACGTCAGATTAAATACAGGTGGGCTTCGGCCCACACTGCATGCTCCAGTCAGACTGGGGTTCTTTATAAGTAGACACAGGCAGGTACAACTCCATGTGGACCGACAGCATGGGTGGGTCCCAGGAAGCCACAGGCGTTACATAAATAAATCCCATTGCATTGCCCAGCACAGCTGAGGTAACGTCAGATTAAATGCAGGTGGGCTTCGGCCCACACTGCATGCCCCAGTCTGACCGGGGTTTTTAATACATAGACACTGGCAGGTACAAATCCCTAATGTGAAGTCCCTGTGGACCCACAGCATGGGTAGCTCCCTTGAACTTACCGGCGGTACATAAATGTATCCCATTGCAGTGCCCTGCTCAGCAGAGCTAACGTCAGATACAATACAGGTGGGCTTCGGCCCACAGTGCATGCCCCAGTCAGAGTGGTAATATGTACCTTAACAGTAACCGCGCTGGTGGGAATGTGGTCGCGACTGCGGACCTAGTAGCGCGGTTTTATTTAGTTGGTTTTCAGAATGTGGCCAGGATTAAGTGGGCCGTGGCGGGGGAATGGTGGGGGGGGGCTCTCTTGTTGTGTCGGTAAAGGTGAAATTCTTGGACCGCCACCAGATGGACCAATGCAAAGGTATTTGCCAAGAATGTTTTCATTGTTGGAGGAGGAGGGGGATGTTTTGAGGCACTACGTGTCCTCTCCACGTGTCCGTGGTTATATGCACCTTAACAGTAACCACGTTGGTGGGAAATGGTCTCGCCGCCATCATGTCTTTGGGAAGCCTCCGTTTCCACACCCCAGTGACATAGCATTAGCAGCAGTATAGACAGAGCCCAGAATTAGTAACATTTCAGCAGTAGCATTAGGGACAGGCCCCAGTAACATATCACTAGCAGCATTATAGGGGGAGCGCAGTATTAGTTCCATTTGAGTAGTAGTAGCAGTCTGGACAGGCAGCAGTAACATATCACTAGCAGCAGTATAGGGGGAGCACAGTATTAGTTCCATTTCAGTAGTAGTTGCAGTCTAGACAGGCCCCAGTAACATATCACTAGCAGCAGTATAGGGGGAGCACGTCCTCTAGGCCTACCCCTACCCCTCAGCATGGTGTATTACGAGTAGAGCAGAAACAGAACGCTGTAATTAAATGTGCCGCTTATTGGCCTGTGGTTGGAGGCTGACTTCGCTTACGGAGCGCACAGCAGAGCCAGATAACAATTATGCGCAAGCCTGTCGTGAGACCTAGGTGCGTATGACTGAGCTACTGGAATTCACAGCGAAGAACCAGTTAAGTGGCCGAAGGCCAGTGGTAGGCCTTAAGTATTTTGCTTCAATTGTTTAAAATGGTGAGGTGAAAAACCAGACAGACACCGTATGCAGCGTGTATATGTATACTGTTTCCCTCTGGCGGGATGACGGCGATCATGTAACGGACACAGCAGAGCCAGGAAACAATTATGCGCAAGCCTGTAGTGAGACCTAGGTGCGTATTACTGAGCTACTGGAATTCACAGCGAAGAACCAGTCAAGTGGCCAAAGGCCAGTGGTAGGCCTTAAGTATTTTACTTACATTTTTTTAAATGGTGAGGTGAGAAACCAGACAGATACCGTATGCAGCATATATATGTATACTGTTTTCCTCTGGCGGGATGACGGCGATCATGTAACGGACACAGCAGAGCCAGGAAACAATTATGCGCAAGCCTGCTGTAACGCTTAGCTGGGTAATAATGAGCGACTACTAGTACCCCCAGCAGACACGCAGTAAACTGAAGACGGTCACAGGCAGCCCAAATATTGTATTTTTTTCCAATTTTTGGGAAAAAGCCCACTGCCTATATAGCCTGTGTATGGATTGCCCTGTTGGAGGATGACTGTGGTTATTGAAAGCACAGTGCAGCCAGAAAAAATTATGCGCAAGGCTGCAGTAACACCTAGCTGGGTAATAAGTGAGCGACTACTACCCCCAGCAGACACGCAGTAAACTGAAGACGGTCACAGGCAGCCCAAAGATTTTTTTTTCCAATTTTTTGGAAAAAGCCCACTGCCTATATAGCCAGTATACATCTTTCCCTGTACCACTGTCCCTGCCTCACCAGTACTGCCCCTATACTCAGTAAAATGACTGCAGACTGAGGACGCTATGGTCTGCACGCCCGATATACAAAAAAAAAAAAAAGTGCAACACTGCTAAAACCAGCCTCAACAGTACTGCGCACGGTCAGATGTGGCCCTAAGAAGGACCGTTTGGGTTCTTGAAGACGAATATAACAGCCTAACACTCTCCCTATAGCAGCTACAGCAAGACGGCACTTTCCCTAATGTCTCTCAGCGTGCATCTGTGGCGAGGCCGCGGCCGGCCCCAGTTTAGATACTCGGGTGGCACCTGATCTCCCCAGCCACTCACTGCAGGGGGGTAGGATAGGGCTGGAACTTCACAGGAGGAAGTTGTAATGCCTTCCCTGTGTTTCTATTGGCCAGAAAACGGCGCAAAATTTTCTGGGAAGAAAATGAAAGTGACTCGAACACCGCGTGGTGCTCGTCTCAAGTAACGAGCATCTCGAGTACCCTAATACTCGAACGAGTATCAAGCTCGGACGAGTACGCTCGCTCATCTTTAGAAATAGTGCTTTAGAACCAGAGTCCTAATTGCAGGACCTTATCTATGAAGTCAACCTGTGGTTTCCTATGCAACATTCTTGTTCATGAAGTGAAATTGTACTGTTAATTCTGCTTGATACATGTCCATTAGCAACCCTATCCTTACTGTTTAGCCACTCACCAGCTCCTGTGATCTTTGGATAGGAGCCCCACCACCCATATGACAAACTGAGCCAAATCAATGCACCCAGTGAATATTAGTGCAACAAACCTTACTATGCTGAGTACAAATATGCAGCACCAAAAAAAGCATATCCAAAATGTTTTGGCAGTATATAGCATTTTTCAATCCAGGCTTGCGGTGTTTAAAAGTTTAACTATGTATAATGTTTGAGAGTATCTTATATATAAGTCGTATATCTTAGAAGTATTCAATTTTAAGATTTTTCTTAGATCTGTTTTAATACATCTTACTAATTTTGGGAAAGCAGAATGTCACATGAAACATGAGTATTACAAAAACAAAAACTCCTTACAAAAAAAATATAGAAAACCAAAACTTAGGTACATCGGTTGGGATTATAGTTGCTATGTAGCATTTCCAGTACTCGGTTTGGAGCAACCATGCAGGTCCAGAGACTAGTCAGGGGAGAGCCAGGAGTTGGCAATGGGTTCGCAATACAAATGGAGGAGGCGGGTATTGTCAAGAGGGAAGCCAGAGGTCGGTATTTGTAGGTCTTGGTTCACAGTACAAAGGGAGGAGGTGGATATCGTTGTCAGGAGGTAAGCCAGAGGTCTGTATGAGTAAGTCTCAGCAATTGTATCAAGAGTAACAGGAGAGGTCAGTATGAGTAAGTCTCAGCAATTGTATCAAGAGTAACAGGAGCTAGACTAAAGGCAGCAAGCACAATAATCTCGTACTGGGGCAGAGGCAGGGCCAGGCTTTTATAGTTTGCTTGATTGGGAACTGGGCAGAGCTAGAACAAGGGAAACAGAGGGCGGAGCCAGTCAGGAAAATACAGTAGCATGGCTAGGTGTTCAGCAGCAAACTGTCCAAGTCCTGGATGACTTAGTGAAAAGAGCTGCTGGCTGGAGTGTAGGAAGTCCGAGGTTCGAGCCCTGACACACTTTTGGAACTGCACATTGGTCTATAAGGAACATTTTACCATATCTCCTTCTGTTTTATAGAACACTATTACTATAATTGTCATAGGATCACAAGCAATGTCGAATTATAATTGGAGAAGTTTTGATGGCTGTCCAACTATCAAAGTGACTGCCAGTCACACTGAACAACCTGTATCAAAGATGCTACAGCATAATCCAGGTATAGCCTGACTCCTATTCCCATTTCCTCTTTCAGTACGGAACATGTATGAGATGGAGGAGAAATCGGGTTATGCCTGGGCCGTGCTGTGATAGTGCTACAGCCTGGGGATACAGATTGTTCAGTGTGATTGGAGTATGGGGGGCTGTGGATGGGGGACAAAAGGGTAGTATTATCTGTGAGAGCACAGAAAGGATTCTATTATTTGTAGGGGGGGGGAAACAAGATCTATTATTTATAGGAGCAAATAGGAGGGCTCTATTTGTGGGGGCACAGAGCAAGCTCTAATATTTGTTGGGGTACAGATAGGGCTTTGATAGGCACCGAAGAGGTGTTATAACTTTTTTAGGGCTTGAAGTAGGCATTACCTTAGGAGAGGAGCACAAAGAAGAAGTATTACTGCGTGGGGCATAAAAGAGGGCACTATTATTGTAGGTCAGAAAGAAGGCATTATTCCTTGTGGTGGGCGCACTATAAGGAATTACTTTGTTGGGGCACTAATACTTTATGAGTCACAAAAGGGGTGCTAGTATTGTTTGGAGCATAAGGGAGGCACTATTACTATGAAGAAGCACTGAGAGAGACATTGGGGAGAGTGGCATTGGGGAGAGATGAGTTCTGTCTGGAAGAAGTTTTCATGCTGGCTCAGATAGCGAAGAAAAGGAAAAGTGGACATCACCAGCAATGTCATCAGTGAAGACATTACTAATCAGAGAAGATATCACTTGTAATCATTGTAGGTAACTGCACTGTAATAGTATGTGACTATTATTTGGTGACTATATTATTATTTAGAGGTACACCAGAGTTGTGCTGTATTTATGTTATGAGTTTGCATTGGGTACTGTAGAGGAATGGAGCAGCAGTGCTGGGAAGGAGAAAAGTGGTGCTGGTGACTGTAGGTATGGTTGTGGGAGAAGTGGTGAGGTTGTGTGAATAGCCCAGGGTTTATGAACTACTTAATCCACCACTCATCACAGGTATATTGTCATGAAATATAACGTTGCGCACCAAATGTGTACATAATCTATGTAGATGGAACAGTACAAGAATTTAAGGCAATGATGCATTTCTCATTGGCAGACAAAATAATATTGAAGCAGATTATATTTAAAGCCTGGGTCATAAGAACATGAAAGAATATTTTAGATAAAACCCTTGTTTACTAAGCAGATCAGAGAGTACAACATGAACACAGAAGAATTTGAGCCTGGATTTGATATCTTATGAGCAAGGAAATCTGTCTGCACAAAGATCTTGGGGTCATCTCCTCACTTCACCAAACCTTAATGAAAAGGTAATAAATTTCCATACTCCTTATCTAAACTGCAGTCCTGGGCCCTGAGTGATCAGTCACTTGGGATAATGTAGATTACATTTTACGGCAGTGTTCCTTTTTCACTGCATAAAGAACATGTGTCAAGATTCCAATGTGCAAGAATCCTGAGTTCTCTGCCTTTTATATGGCTATAGAGAAGAAGGCTTTTTGGAACTAAAGGTCTTCTATTTAAACACATACGGCATAAAATTCTGTCCCTGTCAAAATGCATCACTCCCTTCCTACTTTTAAGGGTATTCTGACACATTGTAGATTTGCAGTTAATTGTGAGATAATGTGGGGGTATGTCCCTTTAAAATTGTTTGTAAAGGATGCTGACAAGCTTGGCATGGCAAAACAGAAGGCGGCCAAGCTCGATCTTACTGATTCAGTAAAGTGAGACAAGGACAGACCATAACAAAAGAGGTCCCATGAACAAACAGAGGATTACTTTGATTGCTGCAAAAACAGCAGCGTTCAAGAGAGAGCAAGAAGCGGACAGGAAAGGGGAACTAAAGAAAGACCCCATATGCAGAAATTTATATCCAGATGCCAAATTGCCAGTCTCATCAGCACCTATTCACCCATATGGCTGTGCGGAGTGCAAGAACTCTTTGTCTGTTAATAAAAAGTTTGACACAGAAATGTTGTGCTATAGACCATGTTCTTCTAGTACCATAATAACCGAAAGCTAGGCCTGCGATTGAGCCTTCTTTCTTATATACGGCCAAGGGGACTCTCTGCACCGTCTGTATAGGATCCCAGTCCCATCTACTCAGACACTGGATTCTGATCCACAGCTAGAGGTTGTTGACGGAGCCTCAACTGGAAAAAGCAGTAAGGATTTAGACATATCCTAAATCTAATGATAATACTAGTAAATTAGTCTGCAGCTTCCCATAGGAAGACCCCGGACACCTGACATTCGTGGAGAGCTGGGAGGGTAAAGTGATGGCTTGTCACCGCGGCACTTACCAAACTCCTTTCCCAGAGGCATACACGCAGTCAAGGCCAGGGTATTACTGCAGGCCACCGTAAAACCCCCTATGATAGGGAATGCCAATAAACACAGGAAAATGGGGGTTGTGGTTGTCACAGGTGATGCCACCGTTCCTACACCCCGGGTTGACCTTCGGCAGAGAATAAATGCAGGCAGAGACAGACTTTGAGTACCACAGGTCCCTAGGAATGGTTAGGGCCCGGCATAAACTTTTACTTGAAATATTTGAACAGAGTACGCAAGGCAGTTCACTTTAAGATTTTACAGTGCAGCCGAATGACTTTCAAATATAATAAAGTCTATTCTATTGCAGTACCTCAACCCCCAACTCAGAGATGCGTGGGTGTGATAGTTAAAGGGTGTACCTCTACGTGGTGATCCTGGCTCTGCACGGCTCCGTAGGAAAATTAGACAGAGAGGTAGTACCTCTGCACTGGCCTTGTCTGGAGAATTACTTACAATTGCTCACACTAATTGGGCCTCACTCCACTCACATCCAGAATTCAGACATCACAGGAAATCTCTCCTCCTCTTCCATCTTCACCACAAGGAAGCTGAAGGTGCTTCCATGTGGCTCTGTGTTGTAGACTCTCTCAGCAGACAAGATGGAATTGACTGCATTACTGAAGATGGAACTCCTTTACCGCTTTCAATCACTTCTATTTATACCTTCTCTCATACCCCGTGACATGACAGACTTGATACACTTACATGCAGACTATGAGTTTATTAAAGTTAACCTCTAAAGCGCCACAGCTGTGCAACACACACACTGGAAATGACAAGACAGGTTTTGCACAGTGCATCAACAAAGGACAAATATGTATGACATTTATGGAGAGGACCAGGATGATGTGCTGGGCCACTACAAGTCCTTTATGCACTAGTGTCTGGAACTCACAGAGCTGTGACTTTCCAACTGACATAGTTTTCATCTGTGCAAGTCATAGAAGCCATATTATCATGTGGCTGTAAGCATTGATGAGCTGTGGTTAGGACTTTATTTGGTTTAATGCTTGAGCGATTGAATATGAGTGTCTATTGTGTGGACTGGTGGTTGCCATCCTCATTACCATAGTGGAGAGGGTTTTTACTCTCCAAGGAACTCCTACTTCCATTCATACTTTAAAGTAGCTTGATGTAGGGGACAGAGTTGTAGCTTTAAGCTACTGGCCCCCAATTCAAATTTTGTAGCATGGTCTCTATCTACCATGTGCAATTTAGAATACTGGTGTCTTCGTATGTGACAAAAGAGCCTTTGACCCCCCGTAGGTATCACTGGCCATATGCAACCACTACTTCTACACAGCTTATAGCTTTGCCCTTTGCTTTCTCCATTTACAGTATACGGGTGCCATAAATACTCCAAGGTGGAGGTTCCCTCCAAACAGGAACCCCCACCATTAGTCATCTCAGCCTAATTCTTTTTTTCTTAGACCCTCTGTAAGGGGCTTTCCAAATATATGATACTAATCTTTTAAAGACGTGTTTATTATAAGGCTCATCACTAAAATATAGGCAGCTGTTCCAATGACGTTCAGACCACATTTAGATAATCATAAATATCTCACACTATTTATATTATTTCATTTTGGAATATTCACCATTAAATACAAAACAGACATTTTACAAAACCTTCTCTGCTACCATATGACCTGTCTGCGTATTTACATATAACATGGTAGGAGGTTAGCCGAAAGGGAAGGGTTGTTATGTGTAAAGCTAAGAAGAATGGGTGTATCAGAGCAGCTTGTCATTGTAAATTAATTCCTAGGGAATTTTGGCTGACAGATATGTATACTTAACGCTGCAATAATTTTAGATGTGCCTCAACTTTATGGCCTGAGTGTAATTAAATCCATTTTCAAACCTGGGTTTGTTGAAATACTCACATTCTCAGTCCATAGAATTCGCTTTTGGATAAAACATAAGCGCACATGCATTCATTTGTGATGTCTGGAAACGGGTTTGTTTATTATCCAGGGACATGGAGTTTTAAGGCAGCATGTGAAGAACTGTTTTGTTTTAAATGCTTGCCTCAAGAATTAGAGGTACGTCTTGACACTACTATTTCACACTCACACATGCGTGGGGATTAAAGGTCTACTGCTGGTATGTGAAATACAGTTTGTGGAGGAATGCCGGTCAGCTGCATGTGATTAAATGTTTTTTTTTTTTAATAAATGCTGCTTAAATCCAGCACATTGATATATAGCTGAAGAATGAAGCATGCCCATGGCCGTAAAGACTTAAAATACAGTAGTTTTGTCACTTTCCAAAAAAACAGAACAATATGGTTCAATTGCTGCTTATAGCAAAAAATTCTATTTCAAAGCTATAGCAGACATGGCCTAAGGGTGATTGATTAGCTTAAACATTGCAGCCTATTAAATGGGAATCTATCACCAGAAGATGAGACTTTTTAAAAAATATTTTCTATATTTTTCTCACTTTCCATATGACTTTCTTTAAAAAAGAGAAATACTATAATGCCGCTTTTTTTTACACTTGCCAGTAAAGTATATGCAGTAGGCTGATACTTCTTACTTTCTACAACTCACTTTCCATCTTTCTTCTGTTCATTAGGGTACAATTACTCCAGTAGTCAATTTAAAGACCAGAGTATTTCTGTCCTAAGGGCTTATTTACATGAGTGTATATCTGCCGCCATTTTCACGGCCAGCCGATACACGCTACCATCTGAGCTGTCTTTCCCTTTCCCTTCCCCTCGCCAGCTCTCTGCCTCTTTCCCTCTCTCCTCCCCTCTGGCTGTTTGCAGTGGGAGGGGGCAGGACTGAGCTAAGCCCCACCCTTACTGGCTGCAGACGAGGGGAGGGGCTGGGCTTAGCTCCGCCCTTCCCATTGCAAACAGCCAGAGGGGAAGAGAGAGGCTGAGAGTTATTTAAGGGCTTTGAAAGTAGGATTTCCTACTGTCAAAGTTGCATTGCAATAGACAAACGCTGTCCTATCTTTTGCAGGTGCAAATTTTTTGTGCTTATAAAAAATGAACATGTGACCGCTTTCATTGGATAGCAATGGTTCTAATAGAGTCATCTTTGAAACGCACCTATTCATGTGTGAAAAAAACACTCATCTGACTGAGCCCTTAGACTGGGTCTCTGCGAGATACAGGGTGGTGTATCTCTCAGACTTTTGGCTTGGATTTGGCCTTCAATTATTCTTTCTGGCTTTCCCTTTGACACCATGACTTGATTACAACTTGGATTTCTGACTCGGCTTTTCCATTTGACTACAGCTTGTAGTTTCCCCCAGGTATTGTATACTCTCTCTAGTTGCTGACCCGAGACGCTTGACTACGTGAATGACTGGTATAATTCCTAAATACTAGGGAATCTATTTAGGTTCCAGCATAGGGGCCACCCTTTTCAGGGTGGTTACCGTATCTTGGTGCAGGGATAATTAAGGACTTTTAGGGAGATCTGCTTCCCCGGCAATAGTTTTTATCTGTGTGTGCAATTTCTGGACATATTCCTGGGCAATCCTTGCATTGCTACTCTTCCGCAGCGGGAGCCGGCTGTCAGTGATAGCTGGCCTCCCGCTGCAACAGCAGGGGTGCATCGGAGACGCGCCCCCGCTGTTAACCCCTTCCCTGCCACGATCTATGTAGATTGCGGCATGGGAAGGGTTCACAGAGGGAGCGCGCTCCCTCTGTGAAGTTGCCGGACTCTCGCAATATAATCGCAGAGAGCCTGGCCTATTGCCATGGCAACAGGATGCCAGATACCAGCGTCCTGTGTTGCCAGAGCCTATCATCGCTGTATAAGCGATAAGGCATGGCAGGACAGAACTCCTGCCATGCCTTATCACAGCGATTATCAGTGCTGAGCTTTAAGTCCCCCAGAGAGACATAGATGGTGTAAAAAAAAATTATGAAAATGTAAAAATTTTTTTAAAAAACACAATTTTTATGCTTTTTCTCATATTAGCATAAAAGAAATAAAATGGCACATATTTGGTATCGACACATCCATAACAATGTGTACAATAAGTTGAATATGCTTTTTATTCTGCATGGCAAAAAGCGTAAAAAAACGCAAAACAATAGAGGCAAAATGCTAATTTTTAGCATTTTGCCTCCCAAAAAATGCAATAAAAGTGATCAAAAAAGCCGTATATTCCCCAAAATAGCAACAATAAAAACTACAGCTCGTCTCTCAAAAAATAAGCCCTCACAGAGCTCCGTAGATAGAAAAATAAAAAAGTTACAGGACTTTGAATGCAGCGATTTAGAAAAAAAAAAGATTAAAAAAAAAGGGTTTTTATAGCAGAAAAGTGGAAAAACCTAAAAAAAATAAGAATTTTGGTATAGTTGTAACTGTACCTACCCGCAGAAAAAATGTATTGTGTCATTTATGCTGCATTATTAATGCTGTAAAAAAAAATAAAAAAATCTATGGCAGAATTGATGCGTTTTCTCTCCCTGTTATCATAAAAAAAAAATAAAAGTTTTACAATATAGTCTATGTACCCAAAAATGGGACCATCAAAAACTACAGTTCGCCTCGCAAAAAACAAGCCCTTATACGGCCACGTCGATGGAAAAGTAAAAAAGTTATGACTTCTGAAAAATGGAGATGAAAATACGCCAAAAATCGTTGCTTCCTTAAGCCCAAAATAGGCCATGTCCTTAAGGGGTTAATATCCAGGACTACCTCAAGCAGTACTCCATGCATGTGTTGCTACTTATAAAATACAAGTTTCTTCAAAACTACTGCACAGATTCACACAGTAGACATATCACTGTAATCAGTGTGACTGTCACTACCTCGTGCTGCTCTCAGAGAGGGGTGCAAAAAGATGGTGACAGTCTCATGAAGTCAATCACTGTCTATATGAACATTTTAGTCAGAATACAGAGCCATTCTACTCAGAATACATTTTAATGGCAGTCGATAACTAGGGATACAGTAGCATATGCCTAGCCATATGTTCATCGGGACCATTTTAAATCATCTATATGGCATATCTATAAATAGTTATATGTTCATGGACACAAACAGAACAAGGAAGGTGTCTTCTATAGTAAGACTGGTGAAACATCTATGAGATTCTAATTTAAAGTGTATCTAATTTTTCAGAATAAGCTGGGGTATGTGTACATGAGGAATAACACTCTTTCTGGCCATTATATGACTTCCATCCTGTATTTTCCCCCCTGCAGAGTGCATATCTGATTCTCCATCCTCTCAGGACTGGTGGGAGGAATCTTAGCTGTTATACTGTGTTCTATAGACTGTACACAGAGAACTACAGATTCTACTCTCTGACACACACATATACATATTATCATGTAGGAGATTAAAGCAAGATTAGCAGTGCACATGTGAATAAACAGCAGCAGATTATCTCACCATTAGCTCTTGAAGCAGACACTGTGTGTGTGTCTCTCATTTTCCCCCTCCTCTCTGCATACAGTTCAATGAGCAGGATGACTCATCCCTTAGTTTAGCTGTTCTAGTGTCCTCTGCCAAACATGTGATAGCAAACAGTTGACAGCAAGGTAGGTGGAGACAGCACTTTAGAGTGATTTTTTTCAGCACAAAAACATTTTTGGTAAATAAAGTAAGTAGCAGTTTTGCTGGTTATCACACTGGTTATTATATAAGTCCAAGTTCTTTGAAAAGTTAGTGTCCATTTATCCAATGTACAGTATGATAAATTAAGAGCTGAATAGATTAACAGAATGTAATAGGACTTATTCTTTTTCTAGACATGTGGCAAAAGTTATATTCAGAGAATAACAGAACTTGTCATCATACATAAACTATTTTAGACATGTAGAAGTAATAATGCTGGCATAGCTCTGTGCATCGTTGCCCAGAAAGCCAGTTATACAAGAATGTTCCTGTGCTCAACTTCATTTTTCAGTAAAAACTAACAACTGCAGTCTGATCCATCTGAAGACTTTGTATCTTCTTTTTAATCTGATATTTATTACTTTTCATTTGTGAACTGTCAAATCTTGTTTTCAAGTACAAGACTTCATTTCAAAATATCAACGCAAGACTATGCATTTTAAGAGCATGGCTTTAGACTATATTCTCTATACACTGTGTGTTTGATCATACATTACTATTGTATCGTACTTCTTTATGCGTGTAATGCTACTTGTGGCCATTAGATGCCAATTTAAAGATTATCCACCTGCAACACAGAAGGCACCTTTGAGAGTTCGTTTCTATGAATGAGTTCCAGCCTGGACAGGAAGTGGTAGGGCAGTCTGTTCCTGAGAGAGATATATGTGGGCAGAGCAGAAAGCGAGAGATCCAGGGTCTGCAGAGTACAAAATAGAGTCAAAATATGTCCTTGTCATGTAATAACTAATTATTATTCTTTTTAAATGGATTAGAATAACGTTTATATATGTACTATTATATAACTTCATGACATTCAAGGGATATAAAGACAAATGGGCGTCATAGAAGATGATTTCTCCGCTTGGAATCCCGCTTAATGAGCTAGAGTAGTGTTCCGTTTGTCCTGGACTGCCATTGAGACTCAGAGATCACTTGGTACTATGACAGCCTGTTGGACGTGTAAGCTTGCTATACAGGTGGCTAGACACAGAAGCAGACAGAAACAAGAGCAAACAGCATCCGCCTACCAATGGACGAAGGGGACAGGATGAAGCTCGGGCGTCAGCCCACCAATGGACGGGTATGATAAACAAAACCGGGCGTCCAACAATAAACAACAATGTCCAACAACAAATGTATAGGTGGATCAGACATAAAACAGTGACTGAAAAACACCCAAAACACTAACCTAGCATACCTGCATGCATAAACAGATGTTATTGTTACAGTATGTACGATTTATTAGTCTGTATTTTGGCCAACACACGTAAACCCACAAGCCTGTGACAAGGATCCTTGTCTCTTGGGTCCCTACTATCACAAGACAACTACCACAGGAGTCCTGCCAGCAAGCGGGGAAATCATCCCACTAGGAACGACCCCACGCTGGAACCTAAGGACTTGCCTTGCCCAAGATGGTAAACAATCCAAGCAGACAGGATACAGTTCATACCAATACACAAGTGAATGCATACCAAATGGAACAGGACTATTCATATACCATGTCCAGCCACCTGCACACACCCACAGAACACATCACTGCTCACATCATACAGAACACCATGCGTGGAAGCAAACACAAGGGTATTGGGAAACCAATATCCTCTAGCCAAGGGGGCTGGTATATATGTGCATCAGACCAGTGGGGATTGGCTGGCTGGAGAAACTCCACATCCAGCCAGCTCAATTATCCCATACCTGTGAAGGTGTGCTCCTGAAAACCCATTGTACTACAGGGCCCAGGAGCACAGCGTAGCAAGTAGCTAGCCACTCTGAGCCACCCACTAAACACTCTTGACGGTCTGATAGGGAAGGTGGTAGAAGTCCAGACACAGCCAGACCTCTGTTGTGGTGTTATGTAGAGTGGTACATTCTGCACAGCCAAATTGCTGTTATAGTTGGTGACCAAGACTACACACAGACTAGTGTTATAAGACTAAAGACTCAGTCTGCTTTTAACCCTTTGCAATCCAATTTTGGATTCAGGGTTTCCTAGGGGGCTTTCTCCTTCTGCCATTATACAATGGCACCATCTGCTGGCTAGAGCCACTACTGCGGTATGTGACATGCTGGAGAGGCCCCCAACAACAGAGTGGCCAGTAGTATACAGTAAGAATACCCTGCCGGACGTCTTCCAACATCGGAGCTGTACAGCCTTCAATCAGAATGTCTTTAGATGTCAGACAGTGGATTGGAAAGGGTTAAAGGTGGAGTTCCTTGGTGCATAGCCAGATTGAAGTTGTAAGTGATGTCTCAGTCTACCTAACCTGACTGGTGCCATAGGGAATGCTACAAAATCCATACCCGACTGGTGTTACAGGGGATGCTCCAGACTACATACTCAGAATGCTGTTATAGTTGGCTGTCCAGGCTGTACAGTAAGATTGCTGGTATATAGATGTTAGTCCTGGCTGCACAGAAGTGTATTTATTGGGGTTAATCCTGACCACACATGAATACTGTTAAGAAGGTGACCCAAGCAGTCCACACCGAGCACTTGACTGCCTAATCCAAATAGGATGAGGAATGAAATGACTAGACGTAGTAAGACTTTAGGTGATGGCCTTGATTGCATAGCCAGACTAGTGTAGTTTGTGGTGGTCTCAGACTGTATTACAGCTGAGCCGTATTAATAAGAGGTAATCCAGATCACACATAACTACTGTTGTAATTATGATTCATGCTATTTGGCAGCAACCAACAAGCTCAATGCTTATCAGTTAGGGATCTTGCAAGATAAACAGTTTTTTATTATGGTTACACTAAAAAATTACTCCGATTGGAATAAATTTTTTCAGAAAATGTGGGTACTGAAACAGTGAAACAGGCCTTGAGAATATAACTCTACTACACTACGTCACTTTCTATTGCTCTGTTGGCTGTATTCCTCAGCTATTCCATATTAGTCTAGACCCCAATATACTAAAGTAATTCAAATAATCATGTTTAATACCTTAATAAAACAGCCCTTTTTTCTTTTCATATTTGTTTTTACCTTCCCACTTGCAAAAAAAGGCGTTTGTAAAAGCATAGTGTTTTTCACCATAGCGTTTTACAGCGTTTTTGTAAGTGCTTGCCTGCATTTTACTGTATAATTTGTGCAGTAACAATGCAGGCAAAGCAAGCTGATGACGTCACCATTTTTTGTCCCCTTTTGTCACAGAATGGCTGTGATTAGTCAAAGCGCTCAGCCAATCAACAGCATTTCCAGGAGGCGGGGATTTTTCAATCTTCGGCCAGAAGTAAATGAGGAACAGTCCCGGGGACCCAGGGAGAAAATGCAGTGGAGCCCCGACAGCACTTCTAGGTGATGTTTTATTTATTTTTATTTTTCCCAGCAGCTAGGGCTTATATTTCAAGACCACCTCTCCCCACCCAAAAATCCTTGCGGGGGTTCCCTTTATCCCATTGCTTTTGTAGTGTTCAGTGATGAGGGGACTCCACGCAGGGATGAAGGAATCCCCTGCCACAGCTGTCTTCTCCATATCTTTACCAGCTGAGCGCTCTGTGAACACAGTGCCCCAGCTGTCTTCTGCATACCCTGCTCTGGGTGCTCAGCTGTATAATAGCTGAGTGCTCCAAGAAGAGAATACCTGGATGCAGAAGACAAGCGGCCCCGCTTGTCATCTGCATACCCTGCTTGGCGCGCTCAGCTGTATAATAGCTGTGCGTTCTATGAACACAGCAGGAGTATACAGAAGACAATGCTCCAGCTGTCTTCTGTATACCCCGCTCGGAGGGCAAAATGATTGCTTAAAACTGTCAATCAAACTGCCGTTTGAGCGATGTCTTTTGAGCAACTTTTGAACGAGAATCGTTGTGTCTAAATTGTTCCAAAAACTACTACCTTTTACTTTAAGAGGTTCTTCAGCAGCTGCAGTGTGCATTATGCAGATCTTTTACTAAGCTTGAAACTATTTTAATTCTTGGCACTATGAGAGAATACACTTTCAGTTTTCTAGGTTATATGGGCAATACGGCTGGACAGCAACGTTAGTCCATGAATATTTGCAATTGTGTGAAGACAAATGCATTCTTTTCTGTGAATTTGGGGGTTAAAGTCCTTCTGTAGCGGGCAGCATAATCCAGGGGAAATGAATTATATAAACACTTTATAGTTTTGTGAGAAATCCAAGGTGGCATTGTAAAAGGGGTCGATACTGAGTGATCTCAGCCGGTAGACAGTTGTAGGCGTACGCAGAGAACTGTGTTGGCAAATCTGGCCCCAGGAAACCTAGTGATTGCGTGATCCACATTGTTTACTGTTTGAACCTGATTTGTAGAGTAATAATGTTTCTCTGGTTTCCATAGCAGATCCTGATTTCACGTGCAGTTTTATGAGCTAACGTTTCATGGTAACAATTATACTTGTGGTCACTGATAGAAATAAGTGAATGAATTCCAAGTCATGTAATTTCCGTTTTATCCTTTCCATACTGGAGGAAGTTGTGACATAAGTTAACGTACATTTGAACTCTTTTTAACAAATTCCAAAATTATTGATTTTAGCTCAATATTTCACATGTTGATTTTGAAGAAATATAATATCCACTTAGGCCTTAGTCAGACGGGCGTTTTTAGCCGCGATTTGCGCATGCGCATGCGTCCGGCGATTTCTTAAAACCATTGCTTTGCAATGGTATCGGACACATGAGCGCTTTTTATGCGCTCGTCCGATAAATTATAGAACAAAAAAAATCGCAGATCGCACCTACCTGCGATCTGCGATTCCTGTTCTCTTCTGTATATGCGCTCAATGGGGCCGGCGGCAGCAGCGCCGACCCCATTGAGAGCATATAGAAGACAAATCATTCTTCTCTGCCACAGCTGTAACAGCTGTGGCAGAGAAGAATGATGTTTGCCCATTGAATTCAATGGAGCGGCAATACAGCCGCTCCATTGAAAGCAATGGGCTGCCGGTGTGCGCGGGGTGAATTGTCGGGAAGGGGTTAAATATATAAGCCCTTCCCGGCAATTCATCCTAAAATGTGTTAAAAAAAAAATAAAAAATTGTATATTCACCTTTCCGCTGCAGCCGGAGTCCAGCCGCGGCCGCTGTCAGTTCTCCTGAACTGCTTCTCGGCACTATTCAGCCGGCGGGGCTTTAAAATCCCCGCCTGCTGAATGATCTGCCTCTGATTGGTCACAGCCCTGACCAATCAGAGGCTGAAAACCCTCACACACCCATTCATGAATTCATGAATGGGTGAGTGACTGCTGCCTCTCAGCGCTGAGCCAATCAGGGGCAGCTCTGACTCACATCCATTCATGAATTCATGAATGGGTGTGAGTGAGGCATGCCTCTGATTGGCTCAGCGCTGAGCCAATCAGGGGGCAGGTCTGACTCACACCCCCTTCACACCCACTGCAGGACGGCCGCGCGGAGCTCCGGCTGCCGGCAGAAGGTGAGTATACAATTTTTTTTTATTTTTACACATTTTAGGATGAATTGCTGGTAAGGGCTTATATATTTAAGCCCTTACCGACAATTCATCCCAGGCTCGCCCGCAGCGCATTGCTTTCAATGGAGACGGCTGTATTGCCGTCTCCTTTGAATGCAATGCGCTGGACAGCTCCGGCCCGTTTCTAATGAAACGCGGCTAGGAGCAGATTTTCGGGTGATTTGCGGGCGACTTGCGCGCACAGGTCACGCGATTTGCGGATGCGCATCCGTCATGCGATCCGCAAATCGCGCGAAAAATCGCCCGTCTGACTAAGGCCTTACTCAAAAAATACCTAAGGGAATTGGAAATGTAAAAAAAAAAGCATGTTTTACATTTTTTTTAGAATTCTTTAAAAGTAGTAAAACAAGAATAAAAACCTGTACATTTGGTATTGCTCTATTTGTAGTGATCAGCAGAATAAAGTTCATAAATGTAACAAAGTATGTGGCAGCATAAATCCAGTGAAAATCAAGTTTTAAACCTTTATTCCTCCATGTTTAAAAAAAAAAAAAAAGCCACGTTTTGACCCCTCTAGGTCTTTCTCAAGCATAAAATGACATACATCTTCAGAACATTATATAGCAAAAGACAGATACAAAGCATCAATCACAGTTTAGTATACTCCCCTAATTCAAAGCACATAACAGCTGTAAATAATTAACCCCCAACATTAACATTGCTATTAGAGATGAGCGAGCATACTCGTCCGAGCTTGATGCTCGTTCGAGTATTAGGGTGCTCGAGATGCTCGTTACTTGAGACGAGCACCACGCGGTACTCGTCTCGATTAAACGAGCACTGACCATTGAATTCAATGGAGCCGGCAATACAGCTGGCTCCATTGAAAGCAATGGCCTGCCGGCGAGCGCGGGATGAATTGTCGGGAAGGGCTTAAATATATAAGCCCTTCCCTGCAATTCATCCAGAAATGTGTAAAAAAAATATATATATATATATACTCACCTTGTCCCGGCAGAACGATGTTTATGAATTTATGAATGGGTGTGTGACTGCTGCCTCTGATTGGCTCAGCGGGACCAATCAGATGAGAGGCAGCAGTCACTCACCCATTCATAAATTCATGAATGGGTGTGTGAGTGGAATCTGCCTCTGATCCCCGGCTGCTGAATACTACTCACAGCTGTTCAGAGCAGTTCAGGAGGACTGCCGCTGGCCGCGCTGAACTCCGTCTGCCGGGACCAGGTGAGTATATATATATATTTTTTTTTTACACATTTCTGGATGAATTGCAGGGAAGGGCTTATATATTTAACCCCTTCCCGACCATTCATCCCGCGATCGCCGGCAGCCCATTGCTTTCAATGGAGCCAGCTGTATTGCCGGCTCCATTGAATTCAATGGGCTAACATCGTTCTGCCGGGACAAGGTGAGTATATATTTTTTTAATTTTTACACATTTCTGGATGAATTGCAGGAAAGGGCTTATATATTTAAGCCCTTCCCGACAATTCATCCCGCGATCACCGGCAACCCATTGCTTTCAATGGAGCCAGCTGTATTGCCGGCTCCATTGAATTCAATGGGCTAACATCATTCTTCTCTGCCACAGCTGTTACAGCTGTGGCAGAGGAGAACGATCTTTATGCTGACAGTGCTGGGGGGGGTCTCACTCTTGCCACTATTGTGGCTTAATAGTGGGACCTGTGAACTTGAGATGCAGCCCAACATGTAGCCCCTCTCCTGCCCTATCCGTTGCTGTGTCGTTCCCATCACTTTCTTGAATTTCCCAGGTTTTCACAAATGAAAACCTTAGCGAGCATCGGCGATATACAAAAATGCTCGAGTCGCACATTGACTTCAATGGGGTTCGTTACTCGAAACGAACTCTCGAGCATCACTGAAAGTTCGACTCGAGTAACGAGCACCCGAGCATTTTGGTGCTCGCTCATCTCTAATTGCTATATAATGTTCTGACGATGCATGTCATTTTATGCTTGAGAAAGGCCTAGAGAACATCGCATTTTTTTAAACATGGAGGAATAAAGATTTAAAAACTTGATTTTCAGCGCATTTATGCTGTCACATACTTTGTTACATTTATGGACTATTAAAGGAATCAAGGTTCAGGTTCCCAGAGTGGCTTTGAATTCGAATTACTTCATGCTATTGGGATATTTCTTTTGTGTGCTGTTGGAGTAAATATTTCTATACTTGTATCGGCAGAATAAAGCTGACATGCCTTTTTTTGTGGCACCATTAAAACCACAAAAATAAAATCCCCAAAACAATGGCCCAACTAAGTTTTTTTTTTTAGTTTTTCAATACATTATATTATACATTAAATAGTATTGTTAAAAGATAAACTTGGCCCACAAAAAAGTCCTCTTAAACTATACAGAAAAATAAAAAAGCTTTAGCTCTAGAAATATGGGAGAAAAAAATGAAAATTCAAAAAATTACTGGACATTAGTTTAGCAAAAGTTATTGTTTAGGATATATGGACATCTAGGATCTCATTTTGTCCTTCACTTTTTTTCCTTTCCTTTTTTTACTCCACTATTTTGAGGTAAGGATTAAAACAATAGAAAAAAGGGTAAAAAACTGGTTTAGCAAAGGACCGGTAGTAACTTAGTATGGGTTGTTACTGTATAGGGTACAAGATCATCTGAAAACTCATTTCATTCTTCACATTTTTTCTATTCTTACCTTCTTCTTCTTAATATTTTTACCCTTCGATGTGGGTTAAAATAAGAGAAAATGTAAAGAAAAGAGATATAGCAAAGAATCAGTAGGGACTCATTGAGGATGGTTACTATATCTTTTTTGTTGCTTTCCCCATTATTTTTACTCTCAGATGGGGGTCAAAATGTGAGAGAATAGGAAAACAGGTTTAGCAAAAATTTGAAAATAGCTTAATATGGGGCATTAACTGCCTAGGGTAAGAAAGAAATCTCGTCTCATCCTTCCCATTCCTTTTTTTTACCTTCTCTATTATTTTGACCCTTGGATCAGACTAAGCTGCAAGTCACTAATAAATGTATTCAGCTGTGCCTGGTATACGACGGATAGGCTGTAGTATCCGCTCAAGTGCTGCAGCCCATTCAATGAACTGATCAACGCTGGTGCCAACAGTTGGAGCAGCATGCCTAAGGATAGGTAATTAATATTAAAGTCTCAGAAAGCCCATTAGTATTCAATTACTATTTTATATACAACCCAAATTTCAAAAATATTGTGACTCTGTAAACTGTAAAGAAAAAGGAATTCAAATATTTAGAAATCTCATATAACCATATTTTATTCACAATAGAACATAGAAAACATATCAAAAGTTGAAAGTGAGAACTAATTCCATTTAATTTAAAAAAATCAATTAATTTAGAAATTGATGGCAGCAACACATCTCACAAAAGTTGAAACAGGGGTACCAAAAAGCTGGAAAAGTAAGTGATATTAGTAAAAATTGACCCTTCAGTTGTTTTTCATTAGGTCACAAGCCAACGTTTAAAAAGAGCTTGTTAAAGAGGCAGAGTCTCTCAGAAGCAAAGATGGTCAGAGGCTCACCAATCTGTGGAAAACATCTGTCTAAAAATTCTAACACAATTTCAAAAAAATGTTCCTCAATATAAAATCGGAAAGACTTTGATTATCCCACCATCTATACTACATAATATTATCAAAGGATTCAGAGAATCTGGAGAAATTCATGTGCACAAGGGACAAGGCTGATGGTCAATATTGGAAGCTCGAGATTTACAAGCCCTCAAGTGTCACTGCATGAAAGACAGGCATAATTCTGGAAAGCAAATCACTGCATGGGCTCAGGAATACTTCCAGAAATCATTGTATGTGAACACAGTTGGCTGTGCAATCCACAAATGCAAGTGAAAGCTGTATCATGCCAAGAAGAAACCATATATCAACACAATCCTGAAATGCTGACGTCTTCTCTGGACCAAAACTCATTTAAAATGAGCTGAAGCAAAATAGAATACTGTTCCATGGTCAGATGAATAAACATGTGAATTTTTTTTGGAAACCATGGATGCCGTAGCCTGTGGACTCAAGAGTCGAGGAACCATCCGTTGCTATCAGCACATAGTTCTAAAGTCTGCATCTCTGATTGTATGGGGTTGCATTAGTACCTATGGCACGGACAGCTGACACATTTTGAAAGGTGCTATCAGTGCAGAGCAGAATATAGAGGTTTTAGAACATATGCTTCCATCCACAGAGTGTCTCTTTCACGGAAGGTCTTGCATATTTCAGCAAGACAATGCTAAATTACATATTGTATGGCTTCGCAAAAGAAGAGTCTGGATGCTGAACTGGTATGCCTGCAGTCCAGACTTTTCATCAATACAAAATATTTAGCACATTATGGAACAATAAATCTGGCTAAGACAACCCAGGAGTGTTGAGCAGCTAGAGTCCTACATTAGACAAGAACGGGACAACATTCGTCTTTCAAAACTCCATCAATTGGTCTCCTCACTTCCCAGATGTTTACAGACTGTTGTAAAGAAGAGGGGATGCTACACAATTGTAGACCTATCCCTATCTTAACTTCTTTTGAGATGCCTTGTTGCCACCAATTTCTAAATTAATTTTTTGAAATAAAATAGAAAAATGGTTCACTTTCAACTTATATGTTCGATTATAAATAAAATTTGGTAATATGAGCTTTCCGAATCATTGCATTCTTTTTTTTCTTTACATTTATTTACATGTTATAGAGCATCTCAACGTTTTAGGAATTGGGGTTGTATAATCCAACCTAACTGATTTTTTGGAGTGTATAACTTTTTGAAACAGTATACAAATACTAATGTTAGATCTAGAATGTAACCATTGAACAAAGCAGCAAGTACAATTCAAGACATCATCCCTTTTACACAGGACGATAGTCACCTAAATGACTTCACAAGAAGTAACGTTACCGCAAAGGTCGTTAGCACTTGTGCAGAGCATTTAGACTGACAAACTTCATCGCTGGATTGTGGGCTTCTCGCTAAGCGCTTCACCTTCTATGTGAAGCGCTGAGTGGAAAGCGTTTACACAAAACGACAAGCCCGCGAGCCAGTGATGGTTTTTTTGCTGAAAGTCAGTGATAACGAATATTGAACGAATAGTAAACTACTTTTTTGCATTTACACTGAACAATAATGGCTCAATTTCATTCATTTGAACACATTTTGTGCAATAATCGTCCCGTGTAAAGAGTGGGAAATGCTGACATGAACTAATTGAAGGTGATAAGTTATTTGTAAACCACATCCCCTATCAGCAGGATAGGTGATAAGCATATGATTGGTAGGGATCTTCAATGATCATGTAAGTGTTTATTAATGAATGGAATAGTGTTCACGTGCATACATCACTGTTCCTTTCATCTGTATAGGACTGGAGGTAAGAAAGTGTGGGATACACACAGGCAAGTGCAGATCCACCTTCACTGGTTTTTGCCATCTGATCAATCTCATTTGGACAATTCCCAGATTATGAGAACTATTTGTTAGGGTTAATCATGAGCAAAGTTTGGAAAAGTTTGATTTGGCTGGTTCGTTGAATTTTTGTAAAAAGTTTGGTTCAGTCTGAATTAGTTCGAACTGGATTGGAAGTTAAGAGCCTTGGGCTGTCTAAGGCCTCATGTCCACGGGCAAAATATGATTTAAGATCCGCAGCGGATCTCCCGCATGCGGATCCGCATCCCATAGGGATGCATTGACCACCCGCGGGTAGATAAATACCCGCGGATGGTCAATAAAAGGGATTTTAAAAAAAATGGAGCATGAAAAAATCTGGACCATGCTCCATTTTCGTGCGGGTCTCCCGCGGGGACGGCTCCCGCGGGCTTCTATTGAAGCCTATGGAAGCCGTCCGGATCCGCGGGAGACCTAAAATAGGAATTTAAAAGTATTTACCCATCCGGAGCGGACCGGGAAGGTCTTCTCTTCCTCACGGCCGGATCTTTCTTGCTTCGGCTCGGCGGATGTGCCCGGCGCATGCGCGCGGCATGTCGACGACGTGACGGCGACGTGCCGCCGGCGTGATGAATTCATCCGCCGGCCGAAAAAGAAGATCCGGCCGTGAGGAACAGCAGACCTTCCCCGCCCGCTACGGATAGGTAAATTCTTTTAAATTCTTATTTTCAGCGCTCATGTCCGCGGGGCAGGAGGGACCCGCTACGGATTCTGCATGTAGAATCCGTAGCGGGCCTGATTTTCCCCGTGGACATGAGGCCTAAGAGCCATAAAAGCCATGTATAGCACTCAGAGTGTTATGTGGGGCTTTTATGGCTCTTAGACAGTGTTGTACACCAGTGTTGAGTAAACTGAACTAGTAGAACCCTATTTTGGGTAGAAATTTGCTAAGGCCTTGATACAAATTCTTGCCGATCTGAACTTTTAGAAAAGTTCAACTGGAAACAGGGTTCTGCTGGTTCGGTTCGCCCAACACTAGTTAGGTTATATGACTGATTCCCATATGAATATTTACAATGGAAAACTCGAGTATTTTTAGGAGTTTCCCTTAATGTGAATTTGGAATTATTGTATTTGTATTGAACTCATCTCTATTTGAGATGTGCCCTCTTTTTATATTGAGACTAAACTGAACAAACATAAAATCCTGTAAGCATAACAAAAGCACACATGATTAGATCTCATTAGATCCTAACAAAAATATAACCAAGGTTAAAAATGTATTGCTTGCATTAGCTCCGATTTCATATTTGTCTGTGGTTTCTCTACACTGCTGGCAAACAGCAATATCTAAATTCTGGTAACACGATACATCAAACAAAATGGTGTGAATATAGAACTCTGGAAGATACTTTTTTTTCCTTTCAACTTTCGTCTTTCTTTGTTTTCCCAGGATTAAGACATTTGATCACAGGTTACTGTATTTCTATGATAATGAAAAAATAACATTAATACCAATTACAACAGATAATGTGGATTTTAGCACATGGCCAAAATGAAAGCTAAGACTGTGTACATATCTGATAGGGGTAATATTAGCAAATCAGATTAAAACAGTCTGTGATACATTAAAAACAATAGCAAAAAGGTCTTTAACAAGAACTGCACATATACAAGAGATAAACATTTATGGTGGCACGTAATTGGAAAACGCAGCGCTCTATTGGATTTGTGTGACACCATATTTATTTTGTAATGTACACTGTATACTTCTGCTTTCTATAAGGGTATAAACAATTTCTTTTGCAAGTCTCTGGTGACACCAGCTAACTTCATGGATGAAAGAGAATAAGCCGCTTTGTGAAATTCAAATTAGTTCCGCTTGGCTGTTTCTCATGTAAGCATTTGCCTTTGTTGAAAAGTCATACGCCTTATATTTTCTTTGTTCATCATGTGTCAGTTGTAGTAAGGGTAATGCCACTATATACACTCCAATTTTGTTTGGTTATCATGGCAATTTGTATAGCCTTTCAATACAATTGGTCACTATTCAGTTGAAGAAAAACGTATACATTGCTTTAAAATTGGACGCGTCTTTTTAAAATTAGAACCTATGTGTGATGGATGACTGGAGTACAGTATATAAAAGCAGAAAGAGAAGGCTTGTTTTTGACAGGACATGTATTTTATGGTACCCTTTAATGTAACACATAATGTACTGAAAAACTTTTAAAAATTTCTAAGTAGGATGAAACAAAGAAATGCAATTGCGCCATTTTGGGAGGATTATTTTTAGAACATATGGGGTGCAGTAAAAGAAACGTTAGCTTTATTCTGTGGGTCAGTACAATTACAGTGATGCAAAACGTATATTTTTTTTTCGTGGTCCCACTTACAAAAATAAAACAATGAATTTTTTTTTGTCATTTTGTCAGAGCTTTTTTATTTTTTGTCAATGTTGCTGTTTGATGGCCTTTTTTGCAAGTCAAGTTGGAGCCTCTATTGATACCATTTTGAGGTACATATGACTGTTTGATCGTTTTCATAATTTTTTTTTTTAGAGATGGGTGACCATAAAGGTGTAATTATGGCATTGTTTATTTTTTCTGATGGTGTTCAGTGTGTGGAATAAAGAATACAATAGTTTAGTAGATTAGACTTTTAGGGCTTATTCACATGAGCGGATGTATCGACTGCCGTTTTTATGCCCAGCCGATATACGCCATGATCTGATGCATTGGATTCCAAAGTATCAGATTACACAGGCGTATTCCCACGGCGTAAAAGCCCTGGACCTATCTTCCTGGCCAGACTACAGTTGCTGCAATAGACTCCTATGAAAGCCAATGATAGCGGCCAGAGAAGAAAGTTTAGTGTGACTGGTAAATTCCCTCCCCCTTCTCTCCTCCAGCTGTTTGCAATGGGAGAGGGTGGGATGGGGCGGAATTAAGCTCTGCTCTGCTCTGTCCCGCCACCTCCCATTGCAAACAAGCAGAGGGGAGGAAAGAGGAGGTGAGCTGGCGAGGGGGAGAGAATGGGGAGACAGCGTAGTAGAGCTACGTGGTCTCCCTCCGCCCAAAGGCATATATGCCGAGTCCATGCATCACATGGTAGCGTATATATCGGCCGGCCGATATATGCTCATGTGAATGAGCCCTTAAGGACATGGTGATGCCAAATAAGGCAGAAGTGTAAACTTTTTGATATTTTTTATTTTTTGTAATAATTAAAATGTTTTATTTTTTCTTTTTAATTGCTACTAGGGGACTTGAAGTTAAACTATTTAAAGTGACCTTCGAGGATAGGAGAAACAGGCACAAGAGCTTCTCTGAGCACCTAGAGCACATAGTGCACATTGTGCGTTAGTTTGCATCATTGGTCTAGAACACTACACCTGCTTTAATTAACTAGTGCTGCCCACATAAGCAATGCAGAGCAGTCAGATCAGTATGTAGTGTCCTAGACTACTAGTGCATGCTATGTATTGTGTGCATCAGGTAGTCAAAGAAGTGGTTCGGCCATATTTGTTTCTCCAGGGCCAGAGGGTTGCTTTAAAGCACTGACCGTGGCACCTAATTCCATTGCCAGCTGTTAACCCTTTATCTCCAATCCTGGCCCCTGCAACTGAAGCCTCGTTCACACGAGTGTGATTTTAGTGCAGAATAGGCATGTGAAAAGAATAGAACCAATGGTTTTCTATAGAAGCGTTCAGATGAATGAAATTTAGACGCGCAAAAAGCTTGCACCTTCCAAAGATAGGACATACGTGGCTAAAATGTCCGCATCTAAGGTATGTGCTGTGAGAAAAGATAGGACCTGACCTTTTTTTGGTGCGCAATGAACAGGCGTTTCCATGGACTCCTATGGGAGCTGGGCAAAAAGGGAGGGTGGAGGGAGTTTAGCTGTGAATCCTAAATAAAGGCACCAGTTTTATAAATGGCACATGGTATGTGTAGGACTGTGCTATAGATTTTGTGTTGGTACCAAGAGCTTCAAGTTACAACTAAGACATGACCTTTAATAATCTTACATTTGCAATGGTTCTGCAAATTGGAGATTTATTTAATGTTAGGCAAGATTGCATTGTCTAGAAAAATGGCAATATATCAAATCGGCCATACAGGGAGCGATTATCTGAAACCATTCTGTCATAATTCATAGACGCTTTTAATCTGATGACTGATACAGCTCCAATCGTGACATTTTAGATATTTTTCAACACATTCTAAGATTCTTAAATTTAGTATCCGACAACTGATGGAAGAATTCCACTACCTTTATCTGTCAACACCAGCCAATGTCAACACAATAAATATAATCTATCCTTATCAAGAGCTATTCTTCAGCTGCCATTGTGGAATTGAGGAATGTACATGCAACAGGTCAGATCTAAGTTGTCAAGAAACTCTCTTGTGTCTGATTCATCTCATGTTTTTAAAAATAGCACAAAAGGTACTAATTCTTCCTTTGGAGATCCAGCTGGTATAGGAGTTTTCAGGGCAAATTGTCCTGAGAAAATGTATGCAAAATAGCTCTCCTCCAGGAGGAAGAGTGTTGACTCTGTAGTGCCCCCTATAGGGGGCCACCCTGTAAGTCAATATGCACTCCTTAAGGGCTCAGTCAGACAAGCGGTTTTTTTAAATGCATGTCAGGTGCATTCGCGATTCGCATCTATTAGAACCAATGCTTTTCAGTGAAAGCGGTCACGTGTGTTTTTTACATGCAAATAAAATTTGCACCTGTAAGAAATAAATCATAGATTCGCAAACGCACCTAAAATTCGAACACATAGTGCGACCCCATTGAAAGCAATGGGAGTGGATCGCTATTCCCTGCTGCAGCTGTAACATCTGCAGCAGGGGGTTCTTTGGATGTGAAACCCCTGGATGCTGTCACATCGAGGGCTTTCACCTTGTGGTCAATGGGGCTGGCGGCAGCAGCGCTGCCCCCATTGAAAACGTACAGAGAAGATTGCGGTCCTCTGCCACAGCTGTGACAGAGGATTTCTTCATCTCTATGGGGAGTTCCCTCATCACTGAACACTGTAACAGCACTGTCACAGTGTTCAGTGGCAAGTGGACTTCCCACAGGGATGAAGAATTTCCCTGCCACAGCTGTCACAACTGTGGCACAGGAGTGCAATGTTCTCCCATTGCTTTCAATGGGGCCGGCGCTGCAGCCCAATTGAAAGCAATGGGATGATGGCAAGCCCTGCAGAGAGTTTCAGAGAAGGGTTTTAAATATAAGCGCTTCCTTGAAAATTATCCCTAGGTGTAGAAAAAGAAAAAAAAAAAGTAACTCACCTAGAAGTGCTGACCGGTTCTTCCATCCATCCCTGTCAGTGTTCTTGTGTCTTCTAGTGGCCGGGGATTGAAAAATTCCCGTCTCCACAAAGCGCTGCCTCTAATTTGCTGAGCACTGTGACCAATCAGAGGCAGCGCTCAGCCATTGAAGGACAGCTGAGCGCTGCGTATGATTGGTCCCTGTGCTCAGCCAATCAGAGGCAGCACTCAGCCAGTCACTGAATTCAATGAATTCAATTGCCTGTCACAGCCGCAGCAGGGGATAGTGATCTGCTCCCATTGCTTTCAATGGGGCTGCACTATATCTGCGAATTTTAGGTGCGTTTGCGAATCGATGTCCTATTTTTTACAGGTAAGAATTTTATTGGCATGTAAAAAATGCACGTGACCACTTTAATTGAAAAGTATTGGTTCTAATACATGCAAATCGCAAATGCACCTAACATGCATTTAAAAAAACGCTTGTCTGACTGAGCCCTCAAATGGCAGAGGAAATGCGTTACCTGATACTTAACATGAATATATGTTAATACTACCAGAAGGACCTATTTGTGTCAGATCTCTGAATGATCAATGTTAAAAAGACGTTTAAATGTTTCAAAAGATATACTTCATAAATAGGGATGAGGGAGTATACTCGCTAAGGCACTACTCGCTTGAGTAATGTGCCTTAGTCGAGTATCTCCCTGCTCGTCCCTAAAGATTTGGGGGCCGCCGCGGGGTGGGGAGCTGCGGGGGAGAGCAGGGAGGAATGGAGGGGAGATCTTTCTCTCCTTCTCTCCCGCCCGCTCTCCCCTGTTCCCCGCCGCGACTCACCTGTCAGCTGCAGCGGCTCCCGAATCTTCAGGGACGAGCAGGGAGATACTCGGCTAAAGCACATTACTCGAGCGAGTAGTGCCTTAGCGAGTATACTCGCTCATCCCTATTCATAAATAAAACTGCATATTATTTTTATAGTACAAACAATCTGTATATACATTAGCATGCTCTGTATGCAGTAGTGGCTTCTCTGTCCACACTAAAAATGAGTTTACTGTACATCACATGTGCATTAAAGATGAAAAATGGAGTATATGTATTGCAGGTGGAAGTATAGCGATGCAGGGGTCAGGATACAATGTAGCAGATGGAGTAACCAAAGTTTACAATATTTTTTTTTATAAACACGGGAATAGAAATAATAATAATAATATTGGAATTAATGGTTAAGCTATTAAACTTTTACTTTCGAATACCATAGCAACATTTGTAACCCTTTAGGGGAGCCCCTACACATGTGTTTTAAGACACATTTTAAGTTAATCTCACCAATTTTTAAAAGTGTCTACAAACAGGGTAGCTGACCAAGAGGAGTCATTCTTTTTTGTTGAGATGGATAACAGACCTTCTCTGGGATCAGCCATGGCAGCAGATTTGAAAGGGGGTCAATTAACAGGAAAATGTCATGGAATACTAGAGTCTCTAGGTAATAGTGGGGTACAGCCTCCTCCCCCAGAGAGCAAGAAGTGAGAGGAGAGATGCATGCATAGCCTTATCTGTGTGTAGTAGTAATTACTTAAAGGGGTTGTCCCGCGAAACAAAGTTGGGGTATACACTTCTGTATGGCCATATTAATGCACTTTGTAATGTACATCGTGCATTAATTATGAGCCATACAGAAGTTATTCACTTACCTGTTCCATTGCTAGCGTCCTCGTCTCCATGGTGCCGTCTAATTTTCAGCGTCTAATCGCCCGATTAGACGCGCTTGCGCAGTCCGGTCTTCTCCCTTCTGAATGGGGCCGCTCGTGCCAGAGAGCTGCTCCTCGTAGCTCCGCCCCGTCATGTGTGCCGATTCCAGCCAATCAGGAGGCTGGAATTGGCAATGGAGCGCACAGAAGACCTGCGGTCCACCGAGGGTGAAGATCCCGGCGGCCATCTTCGCAAGGTAAGTAAGAAGTCACCGGAGTGCGGGGATTCGGGTAAGTACTATCCATTTTTTTTTTAAAACCCCTGCATCGGGTTTGTCTCGCGCCGAACGGGGGGGCTATTGAAAAAAAAAAAAAGCCGTTTCGGCGCGGGACAACCCCTTTAAGAAGGGTATGTGATCAAGGAATTATTCTGGTTACCAGACTGGAGACAGAAAGGAATTCTTTTTTCTCTTAACTGGGGAAAATTGGCTTCTACCTCATTGGTTTTTTTTTTTGCCTTTCTCTGGATCAACATTGGAGGGTAATAGGCTGAATTTGATGGACATATGTCTTTTTTCGGCCTTACATACTATGTTGCTATCCTGACTAATCTAGTACTAAAATACTGTCATAACGTAGCCTATTCTCTATATTTTATTACGTTGACATAAACATTGTTGCTAATTTCCTAAGATCTCTGTCAATACTGAGTGAGGCTGCCTGCAGACGGCCGGGTCAGATCTCGCTGTGAGAATTCTTGCAGCGGAATGCGGTCCCGTGCCCCTGCAGAGGCCTGTGGCTTACCAGCTCCCGGCGGCTTAATTCTCTGCTATGCCAGCCGGCACATGCACAGAGAGGAGCCGGCCCGTCACCACAGACATTTCTGTGCGGGCCTCTGCAAGACCCGCACAGAAATAGAACATGCCGCGATTTGTTTTCCGCGTGCAAATCGCGTCCGTCTGCCTAGGATTGCATTATCTAATGTAATCCTATAGAGGTGGCCACGGGCGGAAATTCTGCAGGAAATCCCGCCGCGGAATTTCCGCTCGTGTGCAGGAGGCCTAAAAGGGACAAAAAAGGCACTTCATGTGTAAACCTCTCAACATAAAGTGACTAATAAATTGATACAGGCTGCCCATGTGATTTTTCCTGAATCCAAGTATGCTGCCAGCTTCCAAGGTCAGGTCGATATACATGGCTGATGAAGGGCCATGTATGGGCCCAAAACATGTTATTTCTGTGCCGAATGAACTGATTGACCTCTGTTTCCACCTGAACTCTGTGTAGTTGTGCTGGACTTATACTCCGTTTTCCTTACATTGGGATTTTAAAATTCTGTGAGCTTACATTTAACTTATAAGAGCACACAAGGTGGAGATGACTCATAAAGCCTCATTGACAAAAACTGACAATATAGCAAACAGATGTGGAATAATCGGTTTCTAATTAGGTTTTTCCCACTTGCTTCTGCCTTGACATTTGACAACGGAAATAAATACAAGAAAGCCAAGAATTATCCACATTAAATATTGTTATGCGAAAGAAAACTGTATTTTTGTACTAATAATTTGGGATTTTTATGCCACTACTGAAGCTCTTGGTCTTGGTAAGTTCATGCCACATGGGATGTTTTGTCAGCAGAGGAAAATCCTCAATGAATCCGCAGCAAAATTGACATGTGTTACATGTGGATTTGCCTGGAACTTTGGTGTGGATTCGCTGTAGATTTCACCTCCTCATTTGAAGGGCTGAAATATGCGGTTAAAGTTTAAAATCTGCACAACAGGTCAATTAATGCTGCAGTTTGTTTTCTGCAGCATGGGGATGAGATCTCTTGAGATGCTATCCATGTGACTTGTAATGTAGTACGTTAGTGTATTGTCATTACTCTGGACTATAGTGGTCACTGGTGAGTTTCTGTTCCTAAGCAAACTCTGCAGATGTTTTTGACCCTACAGGGAAATCATTTTGTAGGACAAGGAAGTAAAATCATTGGTGACTATCAACTATAAAGTAAGGGGGGCTTTACATGGGACAACTATTGTCAAAATAGTCACTTGATAGAGCAAATGTAAGTGACAGTTCTTCCATGTAAACACACCGATCAGGACATGGCCGGCAAATTGTAGCATGGGGAGCCAATTATACAGTAGTGGCCCATGAGTAGAGGCCCACCATAAGGGAGGAAAAACACAGTGACTCAACACACCCAGCCTAACTATGTCCACATCAATTACTAACAAAGTTGTGCGGCCATTGTCCTCCATGGATAGCCATAGCCTGGCTATGTGTGGCCAACCATACCGTGCCCTTCCATCCTTAACTTGTTTATCAATTTAACATCAATACAGCATTAGAACTAACCTCAGTACATAAATAAAGGACCACAACCAAGCTAATAACATAAGTGCAGCACTGGAACTGAGCTCAGTTGATAAATACAGCACCAGAACCAAGCTAATTGCATAAATATAGCACCAGAATTAGGAACTATACTTTTCTACATGGCCAGATTCAGACATAGATTTTAAGAGCGCATTTCACAGATGAATGTCCCAGCCCAACCTCGGGTCTACTGATCGGAAGTCACAGAATGATAGGGAACTATGAATTGAGTAGGTTGAGAGTATAAGTAGGGGAATACGAAGAACTTATTGGGTCCCATAGTAAAACCCAGACTTTGCCTCCCGCTCCTGAAAAAAACAAATTATATATCAGCTTTTATATTATGGTAGGCTTAGACACGTCATTCAGCTCTAGTATACCTTTAAATACAGTTATCAGATAATATACTCTACACAATGATAGTGTTTACAGTGCAGGTATCTCCAGCGATCACAGGAGATGATCTCTGCTTAGATCATCCATGCTCTTTTTTCTTCTTTTTGGATCAGGACCACCACTGGGACTTCTTCCAGCCATGACTCCCTTCTCCACATTCTCTCTCACCATATAGCAATAATGTACCTGTTATGGTCCCATTATGTAGCAGTATCCCTGCTATATTTCCATTATGTAATAATGCCCTTCTATGGTTGCACTAAGTAATAGTGTCACCGCTGTAGCCCTAGTAAGTAATACTGACCCTGTTGTGCTCCCACAAAGTAATAGTTCAACTGTTGTGGTCCCCCTAAGTTATAGTGCCCCTTTTGTGATGCTAATAGTAAATTTGTTCACTAGTTACTAGTTGCTGCATTTCAGCTCACCTAAGGGCTAATGTCCACAGAAGGATTTCTGACACATTTCACGCAGCAGAAATCCACGGTGTTATCCCGCAGCTATTAGGTTCTATTGAACCGAATAGCTTTCTGCCTTTTAATGTTCACGCTGCAGAATTCTACCACGGAATTTCACAGCGTGAAAGAAATCGCGGCAATTGTTCTAATTGCCGCGGAAAAATGTGCGGCCGGCTTCAATTTACAGGTTTTGGGTGGAGTTAGAAATAAATATGGAAATGAGTTCACAAAATAATCACATAAAAGCAAAAGCCACATTGCAAAAAATAATGTGATGCCAATGTATGCAAATGTATACACATTTAGGTTACTTACCTTGTTCGTTATCCATGTTAATAGACAGTATTTCTTCCTCATGTTCAGAGCCCTGTACACCTAAAACTTTCACTACCTAAAAGTTTCCTAAAACTTAAAAAAAAAAAAAAGTTTACCTAAAACTTTCACTACCTACAATGAGTTCTCAGAGTCATGCATTCATATTGCCCTCTGCTGGCAGCTGGCAGTACTACCATTATACATACTAGACATGTCTGTAATTTCCCTACATAGATAGTTTTTCTTAAATACTATGTTATGACATAGCCTACTATAATAGTATATACAGTATAACCCCTATAGTGTTTTATGAAGTGTTGATAAGAAGTGTCAAACACTGATCTGTCTGCTGGCATGCTGACTAATCATGAGATTAGGCCAGCTGTAGTCCTATCTGGCAATGGACGCAATGTATACAAAGAAATGAATAGTAAATGGGAGCTACAGAAAGTGACGAATGACTGTGGATCTGTGGAGGTCCAATCGGATGCAGCGCTTGATCATTATTTATGACACATCATAAAACATTACAGATGGAAAACTCATTTAGTTTCAAAGTAGTTACCTGCTAAATTAGGAGATTTCTGTTTCTAACCCGCAGCACTGTAATACTGTATCATCACTATTTTTATAGTGATGCAGATCATCTATCCATGTAAAGTGCAGGCCTCCTAAAAGTCCGTGATCCAGTATAGTACAGTCCTAAATTTTAGTTGCTGTCCCAGGTGTATTCACAACTGTCGATATGAGTTTCAAAAGTCCCAAAGCAGAGAATAACATTAACCAAGGATTAGAGATGAGCGAGCACCAAAATGCTCGGGTGCTCGTTACTCGAGACGAACTTTTCGCGATGCTCGAGGGTTCGTTTCGAATAACGAACCCCATTGAAGTCAATGGGCGACCCGAGCATTTTTGTATATCGCCGATGCTTGCTAAGGTTTTCGTTTGTGAAAATCTGGGCAATTCAAGAAAGTGATGGGAACGACACAGCAACAGATAGGGCAGGCGAGGGGCTACATGTTGGGCTGCATCTCAAGTTCCCAGGTCCCACTATTAAGCCACAATAGCGGCAAGAGTGCCCCCCCCCCAACAACTTTTACTTCTGAAAAGCCCTTATTAGCAATGCATACCTTAGCTAAGCACCACACTACCTCCAACAAAGCACAATCACTGCAGGCATGACACTCCGCTGCCACTTCTCCTGGGTAACATGCTGCCCAACCCCCCCCCCACGACCCAGTGTCCACAGCGCACACCAAACTGTCCCTGCCCAGCCTTCAGCTGCCCTCATGCCACGCCACCCTCATGTCTATTTATAAGTGCGTCTGCCAGAGGAACCGCAGGCACACACTGCAGAGGGTTGGCACGGCTAGGCAGCGATCCTCTTTAAAAGGGGCGGGGCGATAGTCCACAATGCTGTACAGAAGCAATGAGAAATCCAATCCTGTGCCACCTCCATCTGGAGCTGCACACGTGGGCATAGCAATGGGGAACCTATGTGCCACACACTATTCATTCTGTCAAGGTGTCTGCATGCCCCAGTCAGACCGCGTTTTTTTATAAATAGTCACAGGCAGGTACAACTCCGCAATGGGAATTCCGTGTGCACCCACAGCATGGGTAGCTCCCTGGAACCCACCAGCTGTACATAAATGTATCCCATTGCAGTGCCCTGGACAGCAGAGCTAATGTCAGATTAAATGCAGGTGGGCTTCGGCCCACACTGCATGCCCCAACCTGACCGGGGTTTTTAATTCATAGACACAGGCAGGTACAACTCCCTATTGTGAAGTCCCTGTGGACCGACAGCATGGGTGGGTGCCAGGAAGCCACCAGCGGTACATAAATACATCCCATTGCATTGCCCATCACAGCTGAGGTAATGTCATGTTTAATGCAGGTGGGCTTGGGCCCACACTGCATGCCCCAGTCAGACTGGGGTTCTTTAGAAGTGGACACATGCAGTTACAACTCCCTGTGGACCCACAGCATGGGTGGCTCCCTGGAACCCACCGGCGGTACATAAATATATCCCATTGCAGTGCCCATCACAGCTGAGGTAATGTCATGTTTAATGCAGGTGGGCTTCAGCCCACACTGCATGCCCCAGTCAGACTGGGGTTCTTTAGAAGTGGACACATGCAGTTGCAACTCCCTGTGGACCCACAGCTTGGGTGGGTGCCAGGAAGCCACCGGCGGTACATAAATATATCCCATTGCATTGCCCATCACAGCTGAGGTAATGTCATGTTTAATGCAGGTGGGCTTCGGCCCACACTGCATGCCCCAGTCAGACTGGGGTTCGTTAGAAGTGGACACATGCAGTTACAACTCCCTGTGGACCCACAGCATGGGTGGCTCCCTGGAACCCACCAGCAGTACATAAATACATCCCATTGCATTGCCCATCACAGCTGAGGTAATGTCATGTTTAATGCAGGTGGGCTTGGGCCCACACTGCATGCCCCAGTCAGACTGGGGTTCTTTAGAAGTGGATACATGCAGTTACAACTCCCTGTGGACCCACAGCATGGGTGGCTCCCTGGAACCCACCGGCGGTACATAAATATATCCCATTGCAGTGCCCATCACAGCTGAGGTAATGTCATGTTTAATGCAGGTGGGCTTCAGCCCACACTGCATGCCCCAGTCAGACTGGGGTTCTTTAGAAGTGGACACATGCAGTTGCAACTCCCTGTGGCCCCACAGCTTGGGTGGGTGCCAGGAAGCCACCGGCGGTACATAAATATATCCCATTGCATTGCCCATCACAGCTGAGGTAATGTCATGTTTAATGCAGGTGGGCTTCGGCCCACACTGCATGCCCCAGTCAGACTGGGGTTCGTTAGAAGTGGACACATGCAGTTACAACTCCCTGTGGACCCACAGCATGGGTGGCTCCCTGGAACCCACCAGCAGTACATAAATATATCCCATTGCAGTGCCCATCACAGCTGAGGTAATGTCATGTTTAATGCAGGTGGGCTTCGGCCCACACTGCATGCCCCAGTCAGACTGGGGTTCTTTAGAAGTGGACACATGCAGTTACAACTCCCTGTGGACCCACAGCATGGGTGGCTCCCTGGAACCCACCGGCGGTACATAAATATATCCCATTGCAGTGCCCAACACAGCTGATGTAACGTCAGCTGTAATGCAGGTGGGCTAAAAATTAATTGGATTACACTGTAGGCGAGGGCCCCCAAAAATTGGTGTACCAACAGTACTAATGTACCTCAGAAAAATTGCCCATGCCCAACCAAGAGGGCAGGTGAAACCCATTAATCGCTTTGGTTAATGTAGCTTAATTGGTAACTAGGCCTGGAAGCAGCCCAGTAAAAATAAAAATTGGTTGAGGTGAAAGTTTCAATGCTTTAATGAGCATTGAGACGTATAAAAATTGTTTAGAAAAATTATATGACTGAGCCTTGTGGGCCTAAGAAAAATTGCCCGTTCGGCGTGATTATGTGAGGTTTCAGGAGGAGGAGCAGGAGGAGGAGGAGGAATATTATACACAGATTGATGAAGCAAAAAGGTCCCCGTTTTGGATGGTGATAGAGAACGATGCTTCCATCCGCGGGTGCAGCCTACGTATTGTTTAGGTATCGCTGCTGTCCGCTGGTGGAGAAGAGAAGTCTGGGAAAATCCAGGCTTTGTTCATCTTGATTGTAAGCCTGTCGGCACTGTCGGTTGACAGGTGGGTACGCTTATCCGTGATGATTCCCCCAGCCACACTAAACACACTCTCTGACAAGACGCTAGCCGCAGGACAAGCAAGCACCTCCAGGGCATACAGCGCGAGTTCAGGCCACGTGTCCAGCTTCGACACCCAGTAGTTGTAGGGGGCAGAGGCGTCACCGAGGACGGTCGTGCGATCGGCTACGTACTCCCTCACCATCCTTTTACAGTGCTCCCGCCAACTCAGGCTTGACTGGGGAGCGGTGACATAGTCTTGCTGGGGAGCCAGAAAGCTGGCAAAGGCCTTGGATAATGGTCCCCTGCCTGCGCTGTACATGCTGCCTGATCTCTGCGCCTCCCCTGCTACCTGGGCCGCGGAAATGCGCCTTCGGCCACTAGCGCTGTCGGATGGGAAGTTTACCATCAGTTTGTCCACCAGCGCCCTGTGGTATAGCATCATTCTCGAACCCCTTTCCTCTTCGGGAATGAGAGTGGAAAGGCTCTCCTTATACCGTGGGTCGAGCAGTGTGTACACCCAGTAATCCGTAGTGGCCAGAATGCGTGTAACGCGAGGGTCACGAGAAAGGCATCCTAACATGAAGTCAGCCATGTGTGCCAGGGTACCTGTACGCAACACATGGCTGTCCTCACTCGGAAGATCACTTTCAGGATCCTCCTCCTCCTCCTCCTCCTCCTCCTCCTCTGGCCATACACGCTGAAAGGATGACAGGCAAGCAGCATGTGTACCCTCAGCAGTGGGCCAAGCTGTCTCTTCCCCCTCCTCCTCATGCTCCTCCCCCTCCTCCTCCTCCTCCTCCTCCTCCTCCTCTGGCCATACACGCTGAAAGGATGACAGGCAAGCAGCATCTGTACCCTCAGCAGTGGGCCAAGCTGTCTCTTCCCCCTTCTCCTCATGCTCCTCCCCCTCCTCCTCCTCAATGCGCTGAGATATAGACATGAGGGTGCTCTGACTATCCAGCGACATACTGTCTTCCCCCGCCTCCGTTTCCGAGTGCAAAGCGTCTGCCTTTATGCTTTGCAGGGAACTTCTCAAGAGGCATAGCAGAGGAATGGTGACGCTAATGATTGCAGCATCCCCGCTCAGCATCTGTGTAGACTCCTCAAAGTTTCCAAGGACCTGGCAGATGGCTGCCAACCAGGCCCACTCTTCTATAAATAATTGAGGAGGCTGACTCCCACTACGCCGCCCATGTTGGAGTTGGTATTCCGCAATAGCTCTACGCTGCTCATAGAGCCTGGCCAACATGTGGAGCGTAGAGTTCCACTGTGTGGGCACGTCGCACAGCAATCGGTGCACTGGCAGATGAAACCGATGTTGCAGGGTGCACAGGGTGGCAGCGTCCGTCTTGGAGTTTCGGAAATGTGCGCTGACCCGGCGCACCTTTCCGAGCAGGTATGACAAGTGTGGGTAGCTTTTCAGAAAACGCTGAACCACCAAATTAAAGACATGGGCCAGGCATGGCACGTGCGTGAGGCTGCCGAGCTGCAGAGCCTCCACCAGGTTACGGCCGTTGTCACACACGACCATGCCCGGTTGGAGGCTCAGCGGCGCAAGCCAGCGGTCGGTCTGCTCTGTCAGACCCTGCAGCAGTTCGTGGGCCGTCTGACTCTTCTCTCCTAAGCTGAGTAGTTTCAGCATGGCCTGCTGACGCTTGCCCACCGCTGTGCTGCCACGCCGCGCGACACCGACTGCTGGCGACGTGCTGCTGCTGACACATCTTGATTGTGAGACAGAGGTTGCGTAGGAGGAGGAGGAGGGTGGTTTAATGGAGGAAGCATACACCACCGCAGATACCACCACCGAGCTGGGGCCCGCAATTCTGGGGGTGGGTAGGACGTGAGCGGTCCCAGGCTCTGACTCTGTCCCAGCCTCCACTAAATTCACCCAATGTGCCGTCAGGGAGATATAGTGGCCCTACCCACCTGTGCTTGTCCACGTGTCTGTTGTTAAGTGGACCTTGGCAGTAACCGCGTTGGTGAGGGCGCGTACAATGTTGCGGGAGACGTGGTCGTGCAGGCCTGGGACGGCACATCAGGAAAAGTAGTGGCGACTGGGAACCGAGTAGCGCGGGGCCGCCGCCGCCATCATGCTTTTGAAAGCCTCCGTTTCCACAAGCCTATACGGCAGCATCTCCAGGCTGATCAATTTGGCAATGTGCACGTTTAACGCTTGAGCGTGCAGGTGCGTGGCGGCGTACTTGCGCTCGTGCTCAAACAGTGGCGCTAGCGACGTCTGGACGCTGCGCTGAGAGACATTGCTGGATGGGGCCGAGGACAGCGGAGGTGAGGGTGTGGGTGCAGGCCAGGAGACGGTAGTGCCTGTGTCCTTAGAGGGGGGGTTGGATCTCAGTGGCAGGTTGGGGCACAGGGGGAGAGGCAGTGGTGCAAACCGGAGGCGGTGAACGGCCTTCGTCCCACCTTGTGGGGTGCTTGGCCATCATATGCCTGCGCATGCTGGTGGTGGTGCCTCCCCAGCTGATCTTGGCACGACAAAGGTTGCACAACACTGTTCGTCGGTCGTCAGGCGTCTCTGTGAAAAACTGCCACACCGTAGAGCACCTTGACCTCTGCAGGGTGGCATGGTGCGAGGGGGCGCTTTGGGAAACAGTTGGTGGATTATTTGGTCTGGCCCTGCCTCTACCCCGGTCCACCGCACTGGCTCGGCCTGTGCCCACACCCTGACTTGGGCCTCCGCGTCCTCGCCCGCGTCCACGTCCTCTAGGCCTACCCCTCAGCATGCTGTATTACCAGTAGTGCAGAAACAGAACGCTGTAATTAAATGTGCCGCTTATTGGCCTGTGGTTGGAGGCTGACTTCGCTTATGGAACGCCAGGAAATAATTTTGCGCAAGCCTGCTGTAACACTTAGCTGGCTGCGTATGCATTTGGAGAACTACTACACCCAGCACAGACCCAGAACACTGAGGACAGTCACAGGCAGCCCAAATAGATTTTTTTCCCCAAATTTTTTTGCAAAGGCCCACTGCCTATATTCAATCAATATGTCTTCTGTCCCTGCCTAAGCGCTTCTGGCCCTGGAGTATGTCAAAGAACTGCAGAGTGTTGCACTGTGAACTGCAATACAGCGGTGATTTCACAGCCCAGACAGAGACAGTAAATAATTTTGCGCAAGCCTGCTGTAACACTTAGCTGGCTGCGTATGAATTTCGAGAACTACTACACCCAGCACAGACCCAGAACACTGAGGACACTCACAGGCAGCCCAAATAGATTTTTTTCCCCAAATTTTTTTGCAAAGGCCCACTGCCTATATTCAATCAATATGTCTTCTGTCCCTGCCTAAGCGCTTCTGTCCCTGGAGTATTACTGCAGGGCGCAATGCTCTGCACGGCCGATATACCAAAAAAAAAAAAAGTGCAACAATGCAAAAAGCAGCCTCCACAGTACTGCACACGGTTAGATGTGGCCCTAAGAAGGACCGTTGGGGTTCTTGAAGCCTAAAATACTCCTAACACTCTCCCTATAGCAGCTCCAACAAGATAGCACTTTCCCTGAACTATGTCAGAACAAATCTGCGGCGAGCCGCGGGAGGGGCCGATTTTTATACTCGGGTGACACCTGATCTCGCCAGCCACTCACTGCAGGGGGGTGGTATAGGGCTTGAACATCGCAGGGGGAAGTTGTAATGCCTTCCCTGTCTTTCAATTGGCCAGAAAAGCGCGCTAACGTCTCAAAGATGAAAGTGAAAGTAACCCGAACATCGCGTGGTACTCGTTACGAGTAACGAGCATCTCGAACACGCTAATACTCGAACGAGTATCAAGCTCGGACGAGTACGTTCGCTCATCTCTACCAAGGATTGATTACTTGCCTTACTGTCTGCTGCCAGCAGAGAGCAGCATAAAAATGTAATCACAAATACAGTTTCTGATGCAGTTTTCGGGACTAAGCCATGAGCCCCTTTCCTCCCCTCCCCCATTTTCCCTTCCCATCACTGAGGACTATAGATATTTAGCCACTGTACCTCTTAGTGTGGCTTAAAAACATAGAAGAAGACCACACAGTCTATCTAGTCTGCCCTTATATTATTTCCATTTTATTTCTCTCCTAGGATAGATCTATTCTTGCCCCAGACATGCCTGAATTCATTTATTGTTGATTTTTCAAGCACGTCTGCTGGAAGTTTGTTCCAAGCATCTTCTACTCTTTCAGTAAAATATTATTTTCTGACATTGCTTCTGATTTTTCCCCCAACTAATCTCAGATTGTTGCCCCTTGTTCTATTGTTTAGTTTCCTAATAAAAACACTTCCCTCCTAAACCTTATTTATACTTTTAACTGCACTGTCCTACAATGGCCTGCAGTTCTCCCATACCCCGAGACCAGACGACAGGCGTGGCGGAGGAGTAGGTGCTCTTCTCTCCCCAAAATGTACCTACCAGGTCATCCCCCCTGTACCCTCACTCTCTTTTCCTTCATTTGAGGTACATATGCTACGGCTTTTCCGCCCGCTGTCCATGCGAGTAGCAGTCATCTATCGCCCCCCAGGTGCTGCTCGCCTGTTTTTGGACCATTTTGCTGCCTGGCTCCCCCACTTCCTATCCTGCGAAATCCCAACCCTCATCTTAGGCGATTTTAACATCCCCACTAATGGCCCCAACTCCCCATCTGCCTCTCAGCTTCTTTCGCTCACCTCCTCCCTTGGTCTCTCTCAACTCACAGCCTCTCCCACTCACAGGGATGGCAATACTCTGGATCTGGTCTTCCTCCGGCTCTGCTCTGCTTCCAACTTCACTAACTCCCCTCTCCCACTCTCAGATCATAACATCCTCTCTTTCTCTGTCACACTCCCTAACATCTCTCCACACCCACCTACCTATCGTACCTACAGGAACTTAGAGGCCATCCACACACAAGACTTTGCTGAATCCCTACAGTCCTCTCTGTCCCCCATCTCTCTCCTCTCCTGCCCCAACCTGGCTGCCGCTCACTACAACACCGCTCTCAAACATGCCCTGGAAGAAGCGGCGCCCCCCAGGACCCGAGCCATCCGATGTAGACCACGGCAACCCTGGCTCACACCTCAAACGCGCTTCATCCGGCGGTGCTCTAGAAGTGCCGAACGGCTGTGGAGGAAGTCGCAAACGTCTGCAGACTTTCTCCACTACAAATTCATGCTCAAAACCTACAACTTCGCCCTCCACCACGCCAAACAAGTCTACTTTACCTCTCTCGTCTCCTCACTATCGCACAACCCTAAACAGCTCTTTGATACTTTTCACTCCCTTCTCAGCCCTAAACCGCAGCCCCCGGTGACGGATCTCAGTGCTGTTGAACTGGCTGTCTATTTCAAAAAGAAAATTGATGACATCCGTCAAGAAATAACCTCCCAATCCCAGACTAGCCCTGACCTTAGTCTTGTCAGCACTGCAGCTAGCTCCTGCTCACTGTCTGTACTCAGACCAGCAACAGAGGAAGAAGTCTCCAAACTGCTCTTCTCTGCTCGCCCCACCACCTGCGCTAGCGACCCTCTCCCCTCACACCTCCTCCGATCCCTCTCCCCAGTGGTCATCTCGCATCTCACCACTATATTCAACCTCTCTCTGGCCTCTGGCATCTTTCCCTCTTCTTTCAAACATGCCATCATATCCCCATTGCTAAAGAAGCCGACTCTTGACGCAACTGACGTTGCCAATTACCGACCCATCTCAAACCTCCCCTTCATCTCCAAATTACTATAACGGCTGGTTTACGCCCGCCTTGTAAGCTATCTATCAGAGAACTCTCTCCTCGACCCCCTACAGTCTGGCTTCCGACCCCAACACTCCACAGAAACTGCCCTTACAAGGGTATCAAACGACCTACTGTCAGCCAAATCGAGGGGTGACTACTCCCTACTGATCCTCCTCGATCTCTCTGCAGCATTTGACACAGTTGACCACAAACTCCTCCTCAGTATGCTTCGCTCCATCGGCCTAAAGGACACTGCTCTCTCCTGGTTCTCCTCCTACCTATCTGACCGCTTTTTCAGTGTCTCCTTTGCTGGCTCTACCTCTCCTTCTCTTCCCCTTGCTGTTGGGGTCCCCCAAGGCTCGGTCCTTGGCCCCCTCCTTTTCTCTCTCTACACAGCCCCTGTTGGACAAACCATCAGGAGCTTTGGCCTCCATTACCACCTCTATGCTGATGACACCCAGTTATACACCTCTTCCCGTGACATCTCTGCACCTTTCCTCCAAAACATCACCAACTGTCTGTCTGCTGTCTCTAACACCATGTCCTCTCTCTACCTAAAACTAAACCTCTCTAAAACTGACTTACTGGTGTTTCCTCCTTCCACCAACCGACCTCCTCCTGACATCTCCATCTCAGTGTGTGGCGCCACCATAACTCCTAGACAACATGCCCGCTGCCTTGGGGTCATATTCGACTCAGATCTCTCATTTACTCCCTACATCCAGTCAGTGGCCCGAACATGTCGGCTGCACCTAAAGAACATCTCAAGAATCCGCTCCTTTCTCACCATAGACACGCTGAAAACGCTTGTTGTTGCCCTCATCCACTCACGGCTCGACTATTGCAACTCGTTGCTGATCGGCCTCCCCTGCACCAGACTCTACCCTCTCCAATCCATCCTGAATGCGGCAGCCAGGCTCATATTACTGTCCAGCCGCTACTCAGATGCCTCTGCCCTGTGCCAGTCACTGCACTGGCTGCCAGTTAAATACAGAATTCAATTTAAACTTATTACCTTCATCCACAAAGCCCTCCACAGTGCAGCGCCCCCCTATATCGCCTCCCTCATCTCAATCCATCACCCAGCCCGGGCTCTCCGCTCGGCAAACGAAACTAGACTGCACACCCCTCTAATTCGAACTTCTCACACCCGCCTCCAAGACTTCTCCAGAGCAGCACCAGTCCTCTGGAACGCACTACCAAAGAACATCCGGGCAATCCAGGACTCGAAAAACTTCAGGCGTGCTCTAAAGACGCACCTCTTCAGGGATGCATACCGCATTCCCTAAACAAACCCTTCTGTACACCGCCTGATAACATGTTCCCTGACCTACTGAGTGCAATCCCTGCTAGCCGTCATAAACTGCTCCTGTAGTCATATTGATCCTGCCGTCGCATAGCTAAATGTCTGACTGTTGTCTGTATATAGCATCCCTCACTCTCCATCACGCGATACTGTGCACACCTCCAGCCATTTTACCTTCTGTATCACCCCATTACTTGTAGTATGTAAGCTCGTTGGAGCAGGACCCTCACCCCTATTGTTTCCATCAGCTGATTACGATTGTAACCGTGGTTCTGTAATTTTTTGTACTTTTGTCTTTCTGTATTTCCCCTGTCTATGTAAGCGCTGCGGAATATGTTGGCGCCATACAAATAAAGATTATTATTATTATTATTATTAACATACATATGGGTTTCAATCATGTCCCCCACCCTCCCTACCTTCTTTCCTCCAGGCTACATAAATAAAGTTCTTTATGTCTTTCCTGATAAGTTTTGTTCTTGAGGCCTTCCACCATTTTTGCAGCCCGTCTTTGGACTCATTCTATTTTATCAGTGTCTTTCTGTAGATGAGGTCTCCAGAACTGAACACAGTATTCCAGATGTGGTCTCACCAGAGCTCTATACAGCGGGTTCACAATCTCCGTCTTTCTACTGGTTATACCTCTAGCTATGCAGCTGAGCATCCTACTTGCTTTCTTTGCTGCCTGACCACACTGTGGATTCATTTTGATACTGACCCCCAAATTCTTCTCTTCTGGATTCCTGGATAACACAAAATGGTTTGATACTCATTCCGAGGATGTCTTCTCCCCAAGTGTATTATTTTACATTTGCAAACATTGAACTGCAGTTTCCACTGTTTTCACAACCCTTGCATTCTCAGAAAGTTTGTGCATTTGCAATAATCCCTCTAATCCTTTTATGACCAAGGGTCAATGATGCACCTGTGTCCAGGTCACATTCTGGAGTTCTGGTATCCCCACATTCAAAAATTCATAACGTGACATAGCTATGTCACGTTATGGGACGAGTTGTACTTTTCAATGGGATCATTTTACATACCTTATAATAAATTGGAAATTGTTTAAAAATGTATAAGTGGGGTGAAATGAAAAAAAAATGCAATTACGCCATTTGACGGGGTGTGTGTGTTTGGATTTAAGGAGTTTACTGCTCAGTAAAAATGACACATTATCTTTATTCTATGGGCCAGTACAATTCTGGGGATATTAGACATATTTTTTTACGTAGTACTTTCTTAAAGTAAAATGCCTTATGAAAAAATGGATTTCTCTTAAAGTCTTTTAACCCCATAACCTGTTGGTTTACATAAATTTGTATGACATTTTCTTTAAAGCAAAACAGTATAAACATTAAAAGTACAAACAGTATAAACATTTAAAGTACAAACAGTATAAACATTTAAGTCATAAGAGTGGTAGCGATGAATACCAATTATAACAGAAAGAGAATCCATAAGTCTTAATAAGTAGCAAATTGCGGAATGTAAAAATTCACTCTGGTGTAGTCCGTGTCTCAGCAAGCAGTTTAGGGAAGAGTACATGGACACAAAAAGGAGTGGATGAGAGGGAAGGGGGGATGGGAATGGCCAAATTGACTAAAGAAACAGTAAAAGGAAACTGCATAGCCTGTCCGTGCCCCTGATTGTGGAAACAAGCAATCTGGGTTACAAATTAGATGGGAGGAATGGAAAAAACACTGACAAATTGGTTGATGTTCATTGGGAGAATAAAAGATGTGGTTTAAGGGCTCCATAACCACATCGTAAGTGAATATTGGTACCAGGAAGTCCAGGATTTTTTCAAAAAGTTCCCTTACAGTCTGTAAGGATGGCTGCCAGCTTCTCATTGACCATTATCCAGGATAATTTGATTTTGACAATGTCAATACTGACTAATGGTTTCCTCCAGGAACGAGCAGTTCCTATATGGGCAGATATAAAACACAGGGAAACCCATCTAAATATGTGTTTGAGTATATCAGGAATTTGCCTACCTAGAAGTGCTTCCCAAGGTGACATACCCTGGTTAAATCTGTAATGGTGAATATCAAGGAGTAAACTTGAATCCAGAAGTGACGAAGTCTAGGGCAATTCCACCAAATATGTAAAGAGGTGCCCCTGCCCCTAAAGCCCCGAAGCAAAGGCCTGATACCCCAGGAAACAACCAGGACAATCTCTGGGTCATTTAAGTACCATTAAAAGCTCACTTCAAAATGGATTAGTTAATTGAAAACGTAGCGGTCAAAGCTGCAATTTTATGTCATTTCAAGAATGGAAGCTCCTCACCCAGGTCCGCCTCCCATTTATGCATGTACAGAACTTTACCTGTAGGCATAATAAAGTTAGAGTAAAGCTTGGTAATAATAATACTATATATTGGAGTGGCCATCAGGGCCCTGGGCTCAGGTGTTTTAAGTGATCTTAATTGCATCCCTTGTTTCTTCTATTGTAACTTCATTTTCCTGGGATCGCGATGTTCTGGTTTTAATCAGGTTGGTGCCTCTTCAGTATGTCTCTTACATCGGGAAAGTGCCCCCTGGTGTGTAAGTTCTGTATAATTGACCAAAGACTTTACCTTTGCTATCCGGGTTTTGACTCAAATCACCATTTGGGAGACGTGATTTAGGAAGAGCTGAGAGAAAAGGTCTAGGAGTTAAGCGACATGCCAAGAGCCTATACTGTGTCTCAATACAAAATGAATCTGTATCTAGACCATCTCAATTGCTTTGCTGCTATAGTAGTAAGGCATAGGTTTAATTCAGTACGTGCTTTGGAAATTTCCCATAAAAGATCAAGGGATGGGTTGGCCTTATGATGCTGTAAAAGGGATAAATAATGTGCTTCCTTTTCCTTTAATTCCAATGCCCATAACACCTTAGATTTAGAAGCCAATTGGATGAGTTTCCCCTATACTACTGCCTTGTTGCCTCCCTGTTAATAGAACAGGAAGTGTTCTCAGGGTAATTATGCATAAAGACATTGTCTCTGGTATTGAGGACCTCTGTATATATAGATTCATTTTGAGGAGGAACTAATTCCTTAAATGAGATTAAATATGGGCCTGGTCAGACCACAGACATTAGAGACTTTTTGCCTGATTTAAGCTAGTTTCACATGGCTGAGAAGATGGCACGAGTTTTGTGCGTTGCGAGACTTACAAAACTTGTGCGAATATGAACTCCATTCTTTTGAATGGAGTCATACACATGAGTAATGCTTTTTCCTCATTACGATGAGACAAGCGACAAAATCGTGATATGTTCTATTTTTTTCGTGTTCCTCGAAATGTATTGCCTATTGATTTCAATGGGACCTTTATAGACATTACATGGCTCTTGCATGCCATGTGATTGCAATGCGAGGTTTCCTGTTGAAATCAATGGAAAACACTTCCAATCTGCTATCCCGTGTGAAAATTGCGCAAAACGATTAGAATTTCACAGAAGGAATATAAGGCGATTTTGCCTAAAAATCGCCTCTCATCCACAGGTAAAATGCAGGTTGACGAGTGTTATTTGGGGCGTGTTTCTCAGACCAATATTGCACTCGCCTGTGTGTAGGTAGCCTTACTTTAGGGAATAATCTGAGTAAAGACCTGATCAATTGTGGTGCGCAAATTAGTAGTATATAAAGTCTCTAACCAAAGGGTGATAATTCTGCCATATATCCACGAGATTGAAGGCACGCAAAAGTTTAAGGAATTGAAGGCCAGATGCCGAAGGAATAACAAGTCTTGATGCATCAGAACTGGATTTATCTAATATCCAAAGCTAAGTTAGAATCTACTCCTAAAATCACTGAGCACGCAGATGGGGGAAGCCACATGGACAAGTTTTGCAGAAAGGGAAGCTGTCTAGAATTGGGGGCATAAAAATTAATAAAGGTAACTGGGGATCCATTTAATACACTAGAAATCCCAATGAACCTACCCTCAGGGTCCTTATGAATCTTTTGTGGGGAAAGAAAATGCTTGCCTGCAAATCCAAACACCCGCAGCCCCTCTCTTTTCCTATGTGGAAGCCAGAAAATATGTCGGGTAATTTCAGTAAAAGAAAGTGTCTCCTGGAGGAAAATCACATCTGCATGAAGCTTGTAGTAATATTCAAAGGTCTTCTGTTTCTTGATGGGGGAGATTAAACCTGAACACTAGGAGAAATAAGGGATATTCATTTATTGCTATATAAAGATTAGTAATTGGGAAGCAGTTTCAAGCTTAGACGTATGGTGAAAAGGTAATAATAGCCCCCTGGGAGGAGCTCGTCAATGTCTCCCTTAGGAAAAAGGGCCATCCTAATGTCCAATCAGAGGGGGGGAGGAGAAAAAGATGAGAGTGCCAGAAAAAGACGTGGGAAATAACAATGAGAAACGGACTGGTAGGAGGCTGGGGAGAGGGTTCAGACGGGTGGAGGTTCGGAGAGAGGAGAAGGTATAGTCTTGTTGGGCATAGGCCGATGTTTCTCATGTGTCTGAAAACAAATTGGTGCCACTACTCAAAGAAACCTTGGATCTCTTGCGGTCTCCCCGGGCCATCCACCTGTCGTAGGTATCTGGATTGCATTAAAATGCTTGTTAAAATAGAGATATGGTTTTATGGTGCTGGACATAGCATTGTGGGGTGGAAAGGAGCTACGCAGCTCGGCAGTTACATCACCTCCATAGCGAGCTACGTATGTGTGCCCAGTTTCTGAAACATTAATAGTTCAGACTCTCAACACTACGAGTCCTTTGAAAAATTGGAGCCACAAAATATTGTGTGACTATTAGGCGGGATATTGAAGGCCAAAGCTGTATAATGGCTGTCAGGTGGAGACAGAGCCTGCCGAAGAGACCAAATGTCTCTAAGAGCGCTGGGAGAGCTCTCTTTGGGTTTGTCGTTAGAACTAGGAGATCGTCCGCGAATGCTGCGGTACTGTGGACAGTGTCTCCTATTTTGATGCCTTTGATGTCTGGGTTTTGTCGAATTTTTTGGAGTAAGGTTTCCATAATAAGTGTGAGCAATGTAGGAGAGAGCGGGCAGCCTTGCCTGGTGCCGTTCTTAATAGAAAAAGGTTTTGACAGTGTGCCATTGATTTGGATCCTCGCCATGGGGTCAGGGTAGAGTGTAAAAATGGCCTTGACTAGGGTCAGTGGGAGGCCGAATTTTATGAGGGTGTGTTCCATGTATTCCCAACTGACCCTGTCAAAGGCCTTCTCTGCATCAGTAGATATCAACATCAATGGTGTTTTATTGATCTTGGCATAATGTATAGTGTGTATTGCTCGTGTGGTGTTGTATTTTCCCTCTCTTCCTTGAACGAAGCCTACCTGGTCTGGGTTGATCAATTTGGGGAGGTATGGGGCTAGTCTTTGAGCGATCAGCTTTGCCCAAAGTTTTATATCCGTATTTAATAAGGAAATGGGGCGATAGTTACCACAACAGGTTGGGTTTTTCCCTTCTTTGGGGATCAATGCTATGTATGCCTCAAGAGACTGTCTGGGTAGGGGTGTCCCTGCAAGAAGGGAGTTACAGAGTTTTGTGAGGTATGGAACGAGTGTTTTCGCTAATTTTTTATAGTACATAATAGGGAGCTCGTCAGGGCCCGGGCTTTTCCCATTAGGGATCGAGGTTAGGACTCTGGTCACCTCGTCCTCGGTGACTTGTTGTAGCAAAGCTGAGGTTTCCTTCCCAGACAGCCTCGGGAGATCTAGTTGGTCTAGGAATGTGGGAGTCTCGTCTGTGTTCATGTTCGGTTCTGTTTGTAAATTATATAGTTTAGTATTAGAGATGAGCGAACGTACTCGTCCAAGCTTGATACTCGTTCGAGTATTAGCGTGTTTGGGATGCTCGTTACTCGTAACGAGTACCACGGGATGTTCGGGTTACTTTCACTTTTATCTCTGAGACGTTAGCGCGCTTTTCTGGCCAATTGAAAGACAGGGAAGGCATTACAACTTCCCCCTGCGACGTTCAAGCCCTATACCACCCCCCTGCAGTGAGTGGCTGGGGAGATCAGGTGTCACCCGAGTATAAAAATCGGCTCCTCCCGCGGCTCGCCTCAGATGCGTTGTGAGATAGCTGAGGGACAGTGCTGTTGGTGCTGGAGCTGCTATAGGGAGAGTGTTAGGAGTTAGTGTAGGCTTCAAGAACCCCAACGGTCCTTCTTAGGGCCACATCTAACCGTGTGCAGTAGTGTGGAGGCTGCTTTTAGCAGTGTTGCACATTTTTTTTTTTTTGGTATATCGGCCGTGCAGAGCATTGCGCCCTGCAGTAATAGTCCAGGGACAGAAGTGTGGAGGCAGGGAGAGCGTTAGGAGTTATTGTAGGCTTCAAGAACCCCAACGGTCCTTCTTAGGGCCACATCTAACCGTGTGCAGTAGTGTGGAGGCTGCTTTTAGCAGTGTTGCACTTTTTTTTTTTTTTTGGTATATCGGCCGTGCAGAGCATTGCGGCCTGCAGTAATACTCCAGGGACAGAATTGTGTAGGCAGGGCCAGAAGACATATATTATAGATTGAATATACGCAGTGGTCCTTTTCAAAAAAATATTGGAAAAAAATCTATTTGGCCTGCCTGTCACTGTGCTCAGTGTTCTGGGTCCGTGTCTGCTGGGGGTAGTAGTTCTCCAAATAAATACGCAGCCAGCTAAGTGTTACAGCAGGCTTGCGCCAAATTATTTCCTGGCTCTGAAATCACCGGTCTGTTGCAGTTAATAACAGTGCAACACTGCAGTTCCGTGACACAGTCCAGGGACAGAATTGTGTAGGCAGGGCCAGAAGACATATATTATAGATTGAATATACGCAGTGGTCCTTTTCAAAAAAATATTGGAAAAAAATCTATTTGGCCTGCCTGTCACTGTGCTCAGTGTTCTGGGTCCGTGTCTGCTGGGGGTATTAGTTCTCCAAATAAATACGCAGCCAGCTAAGTGTTACAGCAGGCTTGCGCCAAATTATTTCCTGGCTCTGAAATCACCGGTCTGTTGCAGTTAATAACAGTGCAACACTGCAGTTCCGTGACACAGTCCAGGGACAGAATTGTGTAGGCAGGGCCAGAAGACATATATTATAGATTGAATATACGCAGTGGTCCTTTTCAAAAAAATATTGGAAAAAAATCTATTTGGCCTGCCTGTCACTGTGCTCAGTGTTCTGGGTCCGTGTCTGCTGGGGGTATTAGTTCTCCAAATAAATACGCAGCCAGCTAAGTGTTACAGCAGGCTTGCGCCAAATTATTTCCTGGCTCTGAAATCACCGGTCTGTTGCAGTTAATAACAGTGCAACACTGCAGTTCCGTGACACAGTCCAGGGACAGAATTGTGTAGGCAGGGCCAGAAGACATATATTATAGATTGAATATACGCAGTGGTCCTTTTGCAAAAAAAGATTTGAAAAAAATCTATTTGGCCTGCCTGTCACTCTGCTCAGTGTTGTGGGTCCGTGTCTGCTGGGGGTAGTAGTTCTCCAAATAAATACGCAGCCAGCTAAGTATTACAGCAGGCGTGCGCCAAATTATTTCCTGGGGTTCCGTAAATGCAGTCAGCCTCCAATCACAGGCCAATAAGCGGCACATTTAATTACAGCGTTGTTTCTGCATTCCTGGTAATACAGCATGCTGAGGGGTAGGGGTAGGCCTAGAGGACGTGGGCGCGGCCGAGGACGCGGAGGCCCTAGTCCGGGTGTGGGCACAGGCCGAGCTCCTGATCCAGGTGTATCGCAGCCGACTGCTGCGGGATTAGGAGAGAGGCACGTTTCTGGCGTCCCCACATTCATAGCACATTTAATGGGTCCACGCGGTAGACCTTTATTAGAAAATGAGCAGTGTGAGCAGGTCCTGTCGTGGATGGCAGAAAGTGCTTCCAGCAACCTATCGTCCACCCAGAGTTCTGCGCCGTCCACTGCTGCAACTCAGAATCCTCTGTCTGCTGCTCCTCCTTCCTCCCAGCCTCCTCACTCCATGAAAATGAGACATTCTGAGGAGCGGGCAGACTCCCAGGGACTGTTCTCGGGCCCCTGCTCAGATTGGGCAGCAGTGGTTCCTCTCCCACCAGAGGAGTTTATCGTGACTGATGCCAAACCATTGCAAAGTTCCCGGGGTCCGGGGGATGAGGATGGGGACTTCCGGCAACTGTCTCAAGACCTTTTAGTGGGTGAGGAGGCCGATGACGATGAGACACAGTTGTCTATCAGTGAGGTAGTAGTAAGGGCATTAAGTCCGAGGGAGGAGCGCACCGAGGATTCTGAGGAAGAGCAGCAGGACAATGAGGTGACTGACCCCACCTGGTTTGCTACGCCTACTGAGGACAGGTCTTCAGAGGGGGAGGCAAGGGCAGCAGCAGGGCAGGTTGCAAGAGGCAGTGCAGTGGCCAGGGGTAGAGGCAGGGCCAGACCGAACAATCCACCAACTGTTTCCCAAAGCGCCCCCTCGCGCCATGCCACCCTGCAGAGGCCAAGGTGCTCAAAGGTCTGGCAGTTTTTCACTGAGAGTGCAGACGACCGACGAACTGTGGTGTGCAACCTTTGTTGTGCCAAGATCAGCCGGGGAGCCACCACCACCAGCCTCACCACCACCAGCATGCGCAGACATATGATGGCCAAGCACCCCACAAGGTGGGACGAAGGCCGTTCACCGCCTCCGGTTTGCACCGCTGCCTCTCCCCCTGTGCCCCAACCTGCCACTGAGATCCAAGCCCGCTCTGAGGACACAGGCACTACCGTCTCCTGGCCTGCACCCACACCCTCACCTCCGCTGTCCTCGGCCCCATCCAGCAATGTCTGTCAGCGCAGCGTCCAGCCGTCGCTAGCGCAAGTGTTTGAGCGCAAGCGCAAGTACGCCGCCACGCACCCGCAACATTGTACGCGCCCTCACCAACGCGGTTACTGCCAAGGTCCACTTAACAACGGACACGTGGACAAGCACAGGCGGGCAGGGCCACTATATCTCCCTGACGGCACATTGGGTGAATTTAGTGGAGGCTGGGACAGAGTCAGAGCCTGGGACCGCTCACGTCCTACCCACCCCCAGAATTGCGGGCCACAGCTCGGTGGTGGTATCTGCGGCAGTGTATGCTTCCTCCACTAAACCACCCTCCTCCTCCTCCTCCAACGCAACCTCTGTCTCGCAATCAAGATGTGTCAGCAGCAGCAGCACGTCGCCAGCAGTCGGTGTCGCGCGGCGTGGCAGCACAGCGGTGGGCAAGCGTCAGCAGGCCGTGCTGAAACTACTCAGCTTAGGAGATAAGAGGCACACGGCCCACGAACTGCTGCAGGGTCTGACAGAGCAGACCGACCGCTGGCTTTCGCCGCTGAGCCTCCAACCGGGCATGGTCGTGTGTGACAACGGCCGTAACCTGGTGGCGGCTCTGCAGCTCGGCAGCCTCACGCACGTGCCATGCCTGGCCCACGTCTTTAATTTGGTGGTTCAGCGCTTTCTGAAAAGCTACCCACGCTTGTCAGACCTGCTCGGAAAGGTGCGCCGGCTCTGCGCACATTTCCGCAAGTCCCACACGGACGCTGCCACCCTGCGCACCATGCAACATCGGTTTAATCTGCCAGTGCACCGACTGCTGTGCGACGTGCCCACACGGTGGAACTCTACGCTCCACATGTTGGCCAGGCTCTATGAGCAGCATAGAGCTATAGTGGAATACCAACTCCAACATGGGCGGCGCAGTGGGAGTCAGCCTCCTCAATTATTTTCAGAAGAGTGGGCCTGGTTGGCAGACATCTGCCAGGTCCTTGGAAAGTTTGAGGAGTCTACCCAGGTGGTGAGCGGCGATGCTGCAATCATTAGCGTCACCATTCCTCTGCTATGCCTCTTGAGAAGTTCCCTGCAAATCATAAAGGCAGACGCTTTGCACTCGGGAACAGAGCCGGGGGAAGACAGTATGTCGCTGGATAGTCAGAGCACCCTCCTGTCTATATCTCAGCGCGGTGAGGAGGAGGAGGAGGAGGAGGAAGATGAGGAGGAGGGGGAAGAGACAGCTTGGCCCACTGGTGAGGGTACACATGCTGCTGGCCTGTCATCCTTTCAGCGTGTATGGCCTGAGGAGGAGGAGGAGGAGGAGGATCCTGAAAGTGATCTTCCGAGTGAGGACAGCCATGTGTTGCGTACAGGTACCCTGGCACACATGGCTGACTTCATGTTGGGATGCCTTTCTCGTGACCCTCGTGTTACAAGCATTCTGGCCACTACGGATTACTGGGTGTACACACTGCTCGACCCACGGTATAAGGAGAACCTTTCCACTCTCATACCCGAAGAGGAAAGGGGTTCGAGAGTGTTGCTATACCACAGGACCCTGGCGGACAAACTGATGGTAAAATTCCCATACGACAGCGCTAGTGGCCGAAGGCGCAGTTCCGAGGGCCAGGTAGCAGGGGAGGCGCGGAGATCAGGCAGCATGTACAGCACAGGCAGGGCAACACTCTTTAAGGCCCTTGACTGCTTTACGGCTCCCCAGCAAGACTGTGTCACCGCTCCCCAGTCACGGCTGAGTCGGCGGGAGCACTGTAAAAGGATGGTGAGGGAGTACGTAGCCGATCGCACGACTGTCCTCCGTGACGCCTCTGCCCCCTACAACTACTGGGTGTCGAAGCTGAACACGTGGCCTGAACTCGCGCTGTATGCCCTGGAGGTGCTTGCTTGTCCTGCGGCTAGCGTCTTGTCAGAGAGGGTGTTTAGTGCGGCTGGGGGAATCATCACAGATAAGCGTACCCGCCTGTCAACCGACAGTGCCGACAGGCTAACACTCATCAAGATGAACAAAGCCTGGATTTCCCCAGACTTCTCTTCTCCACCAGCGGACAGCAGCGATACCTAAGCAATACGTAGGCTGCACCCGCGGATGGAAGCATCGTTCTGTATCCCCATCAAAAACGGGGACCTTTTCGCTTCATCAATCTGTGTATAATATTCCTCCTCCTCCTCCTGCTCCTCCTCCTGAAATCTCACATAATCACGCCGAACGGGCAATTTTTCTTAGGCCCACAAGGCTCAGTCATATAATTTTTCTAAACAATTTTTACACGTTTCAATGCTCATTAAAGCGTTGAAACTTTCACCTCAACCAATTTTTATTTTAACTGGGCTGCCTCCTGGCCTAGTTACCAATTAATCCACATTAACCAAAGCGATTAATGGGTTTCACCTGCCCTCTTGGTTGGCCATGGGCAATTTTTCTGATGTACATTAGTACTGTTGATACAGCAATTTTTGTGGGCCCTCGCCTACAGTGTAATCAAATAAATTTTTTGCCCACCTACATTACAGCTGACGTTACATCAGCTGTGTTGGGCACTGCAATGGGATATTTTTATGTACCGCCGGTGGCTTCCTGGCACCCACCCATGCTGTGGGTCCACAGGGAGTTGTAAATGCATCTGTGTCCACTTCTAAAGAACCCCAGTCTGACTGGGCATGCAGTGTGGGCCGAAGCCCACCTGCATTAAACATGACATTACTACCTCAGCTGTGATGGGCAATGCAATGGGATATTTTTATGTACCGCCGGTGGGTTCCAGGGAGCCACCCATGCTGTGGGTCCACAGGGAGTTGTAAATGCATCTGTGTCCACTTCTAAAGAACCCCAGTCTGACTGGGCATGCAGTGTGGGCCGAAGACCACCTGCATTAAACATGACATTATTACCTCAGCTGTGATGGGCAATGCAATGGGATATATTAATGTACAGCCGGTGGGTTCCATGGAGCCACCCATGCTGTGGGTGCACACAGAATTCCCATTGCGGAGTTGTACCTGCCTGTGACTATTTATAAAAAAACGCGGTCTGACTGGGGCATGCAGACACCTTGACAGAATGAATAGTGTGTGGCACATAGGTTCCCCATTGCTATGCCCACGTGTGCAGCTCCAGATGGAGGTGGCGCAGGATTGGATTTCTCATTGCTTCTGTACAGCATTGTGGACTATCGCTCCGCCCCTTTTAAAGAGGGTCGCTGCCTTGCCGTGCCAACCCTCTGCAGTGTGTGCCTGCGGTTCCTCTGGCAGACGCACTTATAAATAGACATGAGTGTGGCATGGCATGAGGGCAGCTGAAGGCTAGGCAGGGACAGTTTGGTGTGCGCTATGGACACTGGGTCGTGCAGGGGGGGTTGGGCAGCATGTAACCCAGGAGAAGTGGCAGCGGAGTGTCATGCAGGCAGTGATTGTGCTTTGTTGGAGGTAGTGTGGTGCTTAGCTAAGGTATCCATTGCTAATGAGGGCTTTTCAGAAGTAAAAATTGTTGGGAGGGGGGGGCCCACTCTTGCCGCTATTGTGGCTTAATAGTGGGACCTGGGAACTTGAGATGCAGCCCAACATGTAGCCCCTCGCCTGCCCTATCCGTTGCTGTGTCGTTCCCATCACTTTCTTGAATTGCCCCGATTTTCACAAATGAAAACCTTAGCGAGCATCGGCGATATACAAAAATGCTCGGGTCGCCCATTGACTTCAATGGGGTTCGTTACTCGAGGAGAACCCTCGAGCATCGCAAAAAGTTCGTCTCGAGTAACGAGCACCCGAGCATTTTGGTGCTCGCTCATCTCTATTTAGTATAGAATTTTTCGAACTCCTTGGTGACTTCTTTGGTATCTGTCACTATGTCTCCTGTGGAGTTTTTTATCTGTGAAATAAAGGCTTTTTCTTTTTGTTTTTTAATAAGTCTTGTCATCATTCTTGAGCCTTTGTCTCCATGAATGTAAATTTTGTATTTAGATGTGAGGAGGGTTTTTGCTGTTTTAATATTAAGTACTTGTTTGAGTTTGTCTCTCAGATTTTTTAGTTTTGTTAAGGTGTCATTGTCGGGTCTATTTTTGTGTTGAGTTTCGATCTCTGCTATTTGAGCGAGGAGCTTATTTGTTTCCTCTTCTCTTTGTCGTTTAACTTTAGTGCCTAAGGATATTAGTTCTCCTCTAATGAAGGCCTTGTGGGCCTCCCATAGGATAGGCGTGGATATCTCTGATGTGTCATTGATTTTAAAGAATTCCTCTAATTTTCCTGTCAAAAGATCGCATCTATCTCGGCCGTTAATAAGCGTACAATTAAGGCGCCAGTGCCAGTCTCTCCTCGGCAGGCTGTCTACCACTCGTTTGGTAGAGATGGTGGCATGGTCCGAGATTGTGATTGGGCCAATGTCTGCTGCAGTAACTGCGTGTATGTGTTTGCCTGATATTAGAATATAATCTATTCTGTGGTATGTAGCGTGTATATGAGAATAATACGTGTACTCTCTTGCTTCTGGGTTCAGCTTTCTCCATGCGTCTTGTAGGTTCAAGTCTGACAAGAGACTTTTAAATTTGTGTATTTGTTTTCGAGAATACACCTCAGTCCTCGAAGTAGTGTCCAACGAGTGGTCTAGTGCCAGGTTAAAATCTCCGCCGACCACTCGTAGGCCCTCAGCAAACTCATTAAATTTGGATAGGACACGCACTAGCCATGGAATTTGGTTTTTATTAGGGGCGTATAGATTGGCAAAAGATACTTTGCTGTTGGCCATTGTGCCCTTTAAGAAAATATATCTACCTTGCATGTCTATCTCCAGCTGTTCATGGGTAAATGGGACCTTTTTTCCTATAGCTATCGAGACCCCTCTAGAGGCTGAGGAATGGGTGCTATGGTACTAGTGATTGAATCTATACGTGGGGAGGTTGGGGACTCGGTTATGTCGAAAGTGGGTCTCTTGTATTAACTTTTAATATTTATTTTTAGTGATCTTTATTTTACATATTTTTGCTTTTTTCTTAGTCCCTATAGGGGACTTTAACTTGAGATCGTTTGATCACTTAAACTACAGTATAATGCAATACCATAGTATTGGATCATACAATATAACCTACATGTTCTTAATAGGCATCTATTACAGGCATCTTATTTATAGGCAACAATCTTGCAGCCCTGGAAACCTTCAGAAGGCCCCAGGCTACGATGACACTGGACAACACTCAGCATGGTGTTTGGGACATTACTATCCCAATTAATTGGGACATTTAAATGCTGCTGTCAGCATTTAAAAGGTTAACATCCGATTAGTGTTATCTCCTATTGCAGCTGTTGTGGGTGGGTTTTGACTCTCAAAAATAGCCGATTCCCCTCCATGTAATGAGCAGGCTTGGCTCCCAAGCTCACTTCACATACAGCATATACTGTGGATACCTATACATGTCTTAATTGCATGGGGCATATGCAGTTAGGACATATATTGTCTTATGGCTGACAGGAAGGGGTTAAGCATTCTGACCATCAATATGTATGGCATACCTATAGTAACTGATAGTTGTTTGGTCACTAGAGCTTGATTGTTTCCGTATGTCCAATAGATTGTAATAGGAATAGCAGGACATATGTATACTTGGCAAACTTTTTAGTTCTTTCTAATCTTGTTTTTAAACTTTTGGTAGACTGTTAGTAAAAAAAAATCTATTCTTCAGATCATATTAGCAGTCTACCATTAGAGGGCACTACAATCAAGACTACTAGGTATTTAAGCTGCCCGTATGATTTCACTACAGCAGGAAATATTGGTTATGATGACGTGACCAGACACTAGGACATATGACAAATAAGCAGAGAGAAACTCAGACGCAGTCAGCTATTTGTCTACCTACAAAGATCAATCCAGAATAGCTATGACTGATCATGAGGTCAGCCTTCACAGTATGCTGGATAGTAAAGTCCATTTGGCCCTGCTTAGGATAGCTGTGAAATCTCCCTTCAGATTCCTCAGGCTCATTAAAGTTATAATTTTTAGATATGTTGGATATGTGTACATGTGTCTAGAAGAGATATACCTCTGTCTACCTCAATGATGTAACTATAGGGGTTACAGTGGTTGCAATAGGGCCCTGAAGCTGGAGTGCCAAATGACTCCTTCACTTCAGTTGCCTGTACCCCGACGCCCGAGCCTGCAGAAAAGGACCAGCATTGTTATTCATGCTGCTGCAGAAACCTAAGAGCTGTCCCTCTGAGCAGTGCATATTGGCGCACCTCATCCCCATCCACTCCTCTGGTACTGTATTAAAAGTGGAAGACTGGAGAGGAGTTGGGTTAATATACTCTGCTTGGAGCAACACCGCTTACACTGTGACAGTAGCCTGAGTAACAAAGTTGATTCTTCTCTGCTGACCTGAGCTTTGAGGGCTTTGAACCACAGGGGCCAAAGAGGAGGCTACTATTTTGAGGAACACAGAAAGGGTCATTATTAGTTTGAGCAGCACATAGAGGGTCACTACTACTTTGAGGGGCATAGAGAGGGTTGCTATTAATTTCAGAGGCACATAGAGGGTCACTATTAGATTGAAAGAGCACACAGAGTGTCACTATTATATTTAGGGTCGCATGGAGGCTCACTATTACAGGTGCTCACTGTTACTTTGAGAAGCACAGAGGTGGTCATTGTTACTTTGAGGGGCACAGAAGGGGTCACTGTTATGTTGAAGTGCACAGAGGGTCACTATTTAAGGGGCACAAAGGGGGTCACTTTTATTTGAAGGAGCAGAAAGTTGGCATTATTACCTTGTGGGGGACACAAACATGAATTATAACTGTATGTTGCCATTATTTCTTTGTGGCACACAAAATGTGGAACTAGCACTGTATGGGACACAAAGGTGGCCACTAGGGCCACTGTGAGTTAGGATTGGGAACAAGTGCAGAAATGTCTCGTGGCTGGAAGAAGTTTTCATGGTGGTCTGGACCCGGACTGAAAAGCCATCACAAAGTTGACAATGTCAATCTGAGAACACATCACATGTAATCACTGGATGTGACTGCACAGTTATCACTTTCACTGTGTAGAGCTGGTATATAACCAATATTTTTTGACTGCATTATTTAGAGGTATACTACCTACTGTTGGGAGGGAAGGGGGGGGGGGGGGGCGGCTGTAAGCCACATATCATGAGGCTACTAATCATTTGACACTTTAGCAACACCCTTGGCTGGGTCACTTAGGAGACCCAACGATGCAGCAGAAAGTTTCTCATGGACCAAGGTTGGCAATTATGAAGAGTAGTTGGCGGAGGAGGGGGAGGAGATGAACTTTTGCACAAGGACTCATGAACCTTCTACTTCAGATTAGCAGTAGTAGCTTTGTACTTGCTGCTAGCAGAGTTAACCTGCAATAATTTTTCAGGGGGTCATTATGGACAATTGTTTGGGAACTGATTGTCTAAAAAACCTTAGATTGGTCAATTGTAAGGTTGTGTAAATTATTTATGCAGCACAGACAGAACTTTCCTACCACACAAAAATGTATTTACCTCGAAATTAACATATTTTTATATTTAACATATTTTAACAAATTAACATATTTTTGATGTTATAACATTTTTAATGGGGGAAATAAAGCGATTTCTTGCATAAAAATACAAATAAAAAATGCAAACAAATTTAATTTTTTTACAGTCTTTCCTAAGTCTCACTAAGGCACTTGACTATGTAATATCTTAATTGCTTCTGTAATACATTGCAACATTTCTACTAGGGTCTAATAGGTGTACTAAGATGGCAGAACTGGGAGCCATTGCTAGCAACTCATGGACACCCTAGGACTGCATTGCAGGGGGCCAATAAGGTAACAGAGACCACTCTCTCTATCCACTTAATTGCTATAGTAAATAGCGATCACAGCACCTAATAAAAATGTGCGCGCGCAACTACTGTTCTTCATGTGTGTGCGCATGGAATGAAGACATGAGTCTGATGCACACACAGAACACTAGCTTACTCGGCAGATAGTGGGGGAACTTGAAAAGCACTAGATTCAGTGGCCGTTGTCCTATGAGCCCATCAGCTTAGTTTATGGTACTCATAGGACCTGTCAGTTTTCTCCGTAAATACCATAGATCATATTAGATTGTCTTCTATAATGATTGCAGCATCCAGTTTTAAGCTTTGTAGTTGCCTAAGCCTGTTAATATTGTATTTTTTAACTCTTCCCCCAAATTCACGTATATTATCACTACAGTTAATGCTAGATAGATATATATTAATTTTTCATGTTAGTAAAAATAGAACATTCATTATATTAAGTCTTTTTATTGATCTGTGTGCAGTTTCATGAGACAGGCTGTATTAAACTAATTTATACTCAGGTTGCCTATTCCCCAGCCATCGCAGCTATTTCATGCTCTACCCAACCTGTTACTAAGAGATGCTCCCCTGGTGCACTTGCCTGGTTTCACTCATATTCTACACAATACTCCATGTGATTTTCATGGACGTGGATGTTTGCACTTATTTGTATATTTTTTTAGACTATCATATCTAAACTATAAAGTTGTTTGTCCAAGAAAAACTAGCTACAAAGTTAATTTATGAGAGATGGCTGTCATGGAGCTGTTCCTCCCTTGACACTCTTGTATGAGCCAGAGCTGATGGCCACTAAAAAGAAGTGTCACTGGTAAAGTCATCTGAATGGTCACATTTAAGGCAGCTTTCACACGCGCCAGAAAATTCCACCAACGAAATCCACCCCAAAATCTTCATGCCGAATGCGCAAAATTTGACGTGGTCTTCACTCTTGGTAATACCGCAGAAAATCTATGGCAAAATCCACATCAGACGTGTGTATTTCGGTGAGGATTTCTCAGTGGTTGAGTTTTCCGGAATGTATAAAAGCACCCTAATACTATATATCACCTGTAGTAACCACTGCTGCCAGTGGTAACTTACCTTGGCATAGTCAGCTCTTTGCTGGGTGGTGCAGAGTTGGACCTGCAACAATTAACCGATCACCACTGTGGGTCTCAAATTAAAGGGGTTGCCTTGTTACCAGATATTTTTTCTATGAGTCTAGTTGTACAAAAATACCAAGGAGCTATGCTTACCTGTCTCTACGATCCAGCGATCCAACCCTGCTGTCATCCTGACGTGTTGTAGAGGATGACGTCACCGGATTTCACCTGACCGCTGCAGCCAATCATAGGCTGCAGCATCCTCATTCTGGACTCCTGGCACTCACTTGCTGATTTAACTCTACTCATGTTAAATATATCTCTCTGCAACAGTTCAAGGAGGATGACTGTCATCGGTCTTCCTCCTGAAACCTACACAATATTAGTACATAGGACCTTTATTTTTAATTGCTAATTTGATGAGGTTCACGTACACACCATAGACCATGTCATTTATGGCTCTCCAGAAAATCCTATATTGGTGTACCGTTGGCCTAGTATTTGTGAGACATGGATAGATATGACCATAGTCCTTTACATTTGATCTGATAGATAGTAGGGAGCACTATTATTATTTTAAGGTACTGTAGCTGGGGTTTAGATTGCTTGCATGACCTGTGAACAGTTGTATCTGTTATGTATAGATATTAATCCTTTGCAATCCAATTTTGCATTCCAGGTTTCCTAGGGTTTTTTTCTCTTTCTGCCATTATACAATGGCGCCATCTGCGGGCTAGAGCCAGTACTGCGGTATGGGACATGCTGGAGAGGCCCCCAACAACAGAGCGGCCAGTAATATACAGTAAGAATACCCTGTCGGACGTCTTCTGACAGTGGAGCTGTACAGCCTTCAATCAGAATGTCTTTAGACGTCAGACAGTGGATTGGAAAGGGTTAAAATGCATTTCTATTCCCTAAGGGTTAATTCACATGGCCGTTTGTTTGTTTGGTCGGATTATGCAGGTTTCATTCACAATTACACAGTCCCATTGATTTCACTGGGTTTACAATATGCACCAAAATAGAAAATGCTACGTTATTTTTCACGCGACCGATAGTCGCATGAAAAATACGTATATGTAAATGAAACCAATGAAATCAATGGATTCTATTCACTGCGTATTACATGCATAAAAATATGCACGTAATACGTGGCGCATTTACGCTTGTGTAAATGAGCCCTTAATGTTGCCAAACCTCTCTTTACGGGCTTATTTAGATGAACGTGGGCGCAACTACGCTTGGCGACACGAAACATAGTGGTGCCTGAATGAGAGAAATCCCTTCCCCTTCGCCGGCTTTTCAAACTCCAGTGGAGGCGTTTGAAAATAACGGTGGGAAGATAGATGCTGCCTGATCTGTCCCGCACGTGGTATTCACTATGTTCAGGAAAGATAGGGCAGGTCCTATCTTTTCGCATCCATACAATTACGGGAGAGAATCCCGATAGTGAAAACGGAACCACTGAAATCCATTGATATCAGTGGTTTTGTTTTGTCTCGTTGATAATCATGGCCTCATAAGGGGAAAAAACCACGTTTGGCTGAATCAGCTCTACCTTATATTCCTTGACTTTGTATCTTCCTTAGTGCTTAGGATTAGGTGTGCAGAGGGTAAATGTTAGGACACAATACAGTATAATATAGACACCTGCTACCTGTGAATGTCTGAATATCTGACATTCCTTCTTCCTTTGGTTAATGTGGTAGTCAGAAGCTATGACTCAGTGCAGATGTGCTCCAGACATGAAAATTAATATCTTTATTAAAAATATAATGATTTTAACACACAGAAATCTTCTCCCCATTTTCATGGCATCCAATGGAAGTCCCTGCACTGGCAATATAATGATATAATGTGTTATCCTGCAGGCGCACTTACTGTGCAGAGACTTTACAGTTCCCACTAGTCCAGTATTCCGATATTAGACAGAACGGCGATCGCACTACTATGTTTTCTTCGCTTTACAGGACCGCTGGTGGACAAGAAGTCTGTCTGGCAGGAAGGTGCGTCCACAAATATCACATGGAACCAGTTGGCTCTGGGCGCTCTGCCAAGCAGCCTCATTTAAAGCAACAACATCATAGGAACCTTTTGCTGGAAAAAAAGACAGAATATCACTTTTCATTTTGGTTAAGCAAAGTAGGAAAACATTTTCAGGAAATACCTGTAGACTTAGCATTAGCTAAAACCCAGTCATTGTGATTGTACAAGATGTTCTGGTTATTGTCTCATGAGTGCACTGGCAAAAGTTAGACTCCGGTCATTATGTCTGACCGAACATTGCACCAGAATTAGTTATGCGCTGTTTACTTGAGTATATGAATACTTTCCATCCATTTTCTTTATGTACTGTGTTCTGCTAAGGTCTGATCAGATGGAGTGAAAGTGGGATCAATGTAATGTATTTCAGCTCTATATAGAAAATGTCATTTTAAACAATAGTGGAAAGTTGAAATAAACCTAAAAAAGTAACATTTTCCTTTCCTTATGTTGTACTGAACATTTATATGACTAAGGGCCCCTTTACACAGCAATTTTTTCGTCCAAGTTTGTAACTGAGCAAACTCAGACAGAATTTGGACCCGTTAAAAACAACGGGGGTTTTCAGACAAGCAACTTTTTTTTCACAGACTGATGGCCCGGGTAAAATAAAATCGCAGCACGTCCGATTCATGGACAAGACCAGAACATGAAATGTCCACCCTTTTGCACATTGAACACCACAGTCAGGATTTCCATGTGCTGTCCACTGCAACTTGACATGAGAATCTTAGGCGTAACTGACACTCGGCCATGTGAATGTGCGCTAAGGGCTCATTCACATTAGCATTCTTCATTCCATTGCTCTGGCAGAGGAGCAGCAAAACGGGAAAGAAAGTTTCCGTTTTATTTCTCAATGATTTCAATGGAACCTTCTGAGCTTCAGTTATACTCAGTTCAGTCCATGTGCTTTGCTCTATCTTTTCAGTTGAGAAAAATGAATGAGACTACAATACTCTTCCTTGTCAATGGGTAATGGAACTGAATGGAAAAATTCTAATTGGTTCCATCCACGGTTGTTGTCTGTTTAATGCATTTGCAAGTGAGCATGCGCAGAAGGGACGAAAGACATAACGGATCAATTAAAAGTAGATGTAAATGGAACGAAACAGAAACAAACTGTTAGAAATGCTTTTTTTTTTTACAGATCTGTCTACTGGACCCATTACAAAAATGGAAACTATGGCTGGCGCTGCTGCTGGCCCCATTGCGCTCAATGGGAGAAGATCACTATCTCCTGCCATGGCTGTGACAGACAGAGCAGGAGACTCCTTCAGCCCTGCTGGGATAGGAGGCTGTTTCCCTGCTTTGAAAGCGCCTCGCATCCAGGGCTTCAGAAGGATTGCAAGAGCGATATCGTGGCATGAATCACATTCTTATATCACTCTCGCCAGTGTGCAGGAGCCCTTATTTTTGTGGAGGAAGAGCCCAGAAGAGGAAGCGGAGGTTGCAGACAACAATCTGGATGGGAGTGCTGCCCCAGACTTTGTCCTGTATTGTCTGTCCACAAATCCATGCTTTATTTTCACCATTTGTCATCTGTTCTACTAGCAACTTGTGTACGAATTTGCATCCATACACGAACGCGTTCATAGCGATCAATGGAGCTTGTACGCACAGAAACTGCGGTAAAATAGAGCATGCTGCAATTTTTCTTCCACCCACGGAATGCCTAACTGCAAATGTGAGAGAAATGGCAAAAATCAATGCATTTCAATGCCCGCATATTATCGAATATCTTATGCACGGACAGTGATCGTGGGATCTGTAATTCAAATCTGTTCGTGAGAGACCGACCTTAAGGTGCAGCCTCCCTGTACCTACAGATTCCTGAGATATAAATGTGGTGATGAACATTCCTGATCCTTGTTGTCCTGAACATTAGATGTCGGGTAAACCCCATACAGCGATAGGTCAATGCCTGTTCTTGCAGTTCCAATGAATTTGCTGTGTCTAGCAATGGGAGACACAGAAGCACCATTCTCTGGATTTGAGGGCGGCTCAGCAGTGAGATCCTCACATATCAGCACGTTATTCCCTATTCCCTATCACTTTGCTGTCTGGCTCCCCCTCTTCCTATCCTGTGAAATTCCAGCCCTCATCCTAGGTGATTTTAACATCCCCACTAATGACCCCATCTCCCCATCTGCCCCTCAGCTTCTATTGCTCACCTCCTCCCTTGGTCTCTCACAACTCACAGCCTCTCCCATTCACAAGGATGGCAATACTCTTGATCTTGTCTTTCTTCATCTCTGCTCTGCTTCCCACTTCACTAACTCCCCTCTTTCGCTCTCAGACCATAACCTCCTTTCTTTCTCTGTCAAGCTCCCTAACATCTCTCCAGACCCACCTACCTACCATACTTACAGGAACCTTCAGGCCATTCACACCCAGGACTTTGATGAGTCCCTACAGTCCTCTCTGTCCCCTATCTCTCTCCTTTCCTGCCCCAACCTGGCTGCCGCACACTACAACACCACTCTCAAACATGCCCTGGATGAAGCGGCACCCCCCATGATCCAAGCCATGCGATGCAGACCGCGGCAACCCTGGCTCACGTCTTAAACGCGTTTCATCCGGCATTGCTCGAGAAGTGCTGAACGGCTGTGGAGGAAGTCAAAAACATCCGCAGACTTTCTTTACTACAAATTCATGCTCAGAACCTTCAACCTAGCCCTCTACCATGCCAAACAGGTTTATTTCACCTCTCTCGTCTCCTCACTATCTCACAACCCTAAACAGCTCTTTGATACTTTTCACTCTCTTCTTAGCTCTAAACTGCGGCCCCTGGTGACGGATCTCAGTGCTGAAGAGCTGGCTGCCTACTTCAAAAAGAAAATTGATGACATCCATCAGTAAATAACTTCCCAATCTCAGATTAGCCCTGACCCTATTCTCGTCAGTATTGCATCTAGCTCCTGCTCACTGCCTATACTCAGACCAACAACAGAGGAAGAAGTCTCCAAATTGCTTTCTTCTGCTCGCCCCACCACCTGCACTAGCGACCCTCTCCTCTCACACCTCCTCCGGTCCCTCTCCCCAGTGGTTATCTCCCATCTCACCACTATATTCAACCTCTCTCTGACCTCTGGCATTTTTCCCTCTGCTTTCAAACATGCCATCATATCTCCACTGCTAAAGAAGCCAACTCTTGACGCGACTGATGCTGCCAACTACCGACCTATCTTTAATCTCCTCTTCATCTTCAAACTATTGGAATGCCTGGTTTACTCCCACCTTGTAAGCTATCTATCTATCTATCTATCTATCTATCAGAAAACTCTCTTCTTGACCTCCTACAGTCTGGCTTCCAACCCCTACACTCGACAAGGGTGTCAAACGACCTCCTGACAGCCAAATCGAAGGGCGGCTACTCCCTACTGATCCTCTTCAACCTTTCCGCAGCATTTAAAGGGGTTGTCCCGCGCCGAAACGGGTTTTTTTTTTTTCAACCCCCCCCCCGTTCGGCGCGAGACAACCCCGATGCAGGGACGTACAGACAGCTTACCGGAGCGCTTACCTTGATCCCCGCGCTCCGGTGACTTCTATACTTACCTGTGAAGATGGCCGCCGGGAACCTCTTGCTTCGTGGACCGCAGCTCTTCTGTGCGGTCCACTGCCGATTCCAGCCTCCTGATTGGCTGGAATCGGCACGTGACGGGGCGGAGCTACACGGAGCCGCTCTCTGGCACGAGCGGCTCCATAGAAGACTACAGAAGACCCGGACTGCGCAAGCGCGGCTAATTTGGCCATCGGAGGGCGAAAATTAGTCGGGCTCCATGGGAACGAGGACGCTAACAACGGAGCAGGTAAGTAAAAAACTTTTTATAACTTCTGTATGGCTCATAATTAATGCACAATGTATATTACAAAGTGCATTATTATGGCCATACAGAAGTGTATAGACCCACTTGCTGCCTCGGGACAACCCCTTTAACACTGTTGACCACAAACTCCTCCTCAGTATGCTTCGCTCCATCGGCCTAAAGGACACTGCTCTCTCCTTGTTCTCCTCCTACCTATCTGACCGCTCATTCAGCGTCTCGTTTGCTGGCGCCACCTCTCCTCCTCTATCCCTTGCTATTGGGGTCCCCCAGGGCTCGGTCCTCGGCCCCCTCCTTTTCTGCATCTACACAGCCCCTATTAGACAAACCATCAGGAGATTTGGCCTCCAATACCACCTCTACGCTGACGAAACCCAGCTATACACCTCTTCCCGTGACTTCCCTGCACCTTTCCTCCAAAACATCACCGACTGTCCGCTGTCTCTAACACTATGTCCTCTCTCTACCTAAAACGAAACCTCTCTAAAACTGACCTATTGGTGTTTCTGACCTCCACTAACCGACTTTAATCTGACATCTGCATCTCAGTGTGGGGCACTTCCATGCCTTGAGGTCATATTCAATGCCAATCTCTCCTTTACCCCCTATAGCCAATCTCTGGCCTGAACATGTCAGCTGCACCTCAAGAACATCACAAGAATCCGCCCCTTTCTCACTGTGGACGCGCTAAAAATGCTCACTGTTGCCCTCAACCACTCTCGGCTCGATTATTGAAACTCGTTGCTGATCGGCCTCCCCCGCGCCAGACTCTACCATCTCCAATCTACCCTGAATGCTGCAGCCAGGCTCATCTTCCAGTCCAGCTGCTACTCGGATGCCTCTGCCCTGTGCCAGTCACTGCACTGGCTGCCTGTCAAATATAGAATTCAATTTAAACTCACTACCTTCATATATAAAGCCCTCCACAGCACTGCTCGGCCTACATTTCTTCCCTCACCCCAATCCATCACCCAGCCCGGGCTCTGCGCTCTGCTAACAATACCAGACTGAGTGCCCCTTTAATTCGAACCTCTCATTCCCACCTTCAGTACTTCTCCAGAGCAGCACCAGTCCTCTAGAATGCATTACCCAAAACTATCCAGGCAATCCATGACTCACAAAACTTCAGGCATGTTCTAAAAATGTACCTCTTTAGGGAGTCATACCACATCTCCTAAACCAAACCCCTCTGTACGCCACCTGATAACATTGCTCCCTGACCTATTGACTGCAAATCCCTGCTAGTCACCATCAACTGCTCCTGCAGTCATACCGTTTCTGCAGTCACATGGCTTGATGTCTGACCATTGTTTATGTGTATAGCATCCCTCACTCTCCACCCCGCCATTCCATGCACATCTCTAGCCCCTTTACCTTTTGTATCACCCCATTAACTGTAGTATGTAAGCTCGGAGTAGGACCCTCACCTCTACTGTTTCCATCAACTGACTACTGTCAGGACAGTGTCCGGGATATGGGGGTCCCTGAGATATCCCGCAACCCCTGTCCCTGCCTACTTGCCCCCCTGGGCTAACCCCCAGGGCGACAACTGGGCGGCGGTCCCTACCCTCACTAGGGAAGCGGGACACGGGAAGACGAACAGACACTGAGACAAAACAACGGTAGAATGGTCAGACGATCCGGGTTGGCAACAAGAGGGTACGCAGTACGGAGGGGTCAGGCAAAAACGTAGTCAAGTCCAAAAGCAGGTGTCAGAAAAGCCGAGGTCACAAAGAGTAGTCAGGATAACGCGGGTGCAGCTGGAGAACCAAACTAACACTGGCAAGGCCTGAAAGGAAAACACACCTATTTAAATGCTGTCAGTGCTCCCGCCCCAGAAGCTGATTGGGGCGGGGAGCCTGACAGCAGCAGGGCTAATCAGGGCGGTGCTGGGGGCACGCCCCCAGTCTTGCTGCACAGACAGTTACTAGGGAAGCCAGCCTGGTAGTCAAGCGACTAGAAGCACCAGCTGCCTCCCTAGCAACCCGGCGGCGACTAGTCTTGCAGCGGCCCGGGGAGATCACAAGAACCGGGGCACCTCTACGCCGCGCTCCTGTAACCCGGGTGGCAGGACCGGTGGTGCGGGCACGGCGGCCCCGAGAGTTGCCGGTTCTGACAGTACCCCCCCTTCTACGGGGGGACACCGGACCCCCATGGCCAGGTGCGGGCTTCAGCGGGAAAGCCCTGTGGAATGCCTGGACTAGGCGTGGCGCATGAACGTCCCTGGCAGGGACCCACGTCCTATCCTCAGGGCCAAATCCTCTCCAGTGGACCAGGTACTGCAGCACACCTCTAACCCGTCGGACATCAACAAGCCTTTCTACTTCATACTCCCGTTCCCCCTGTACCAGAGAAGGAGGAGGCGGGTTCTGGGTGGGTAGAACTGGAGTCACATACTTCTTGAGCAAGCTTTTGTGAAAAACATTGTGGACCTTCCAGGGGTCAGGAAGTGCCAACCTGTATGACACCGGGTTGATAACCTGAGAAACAGTAAATGGGCCAATGAACCGAGGAGCAAGTTTCAGGGAGGGAACCTTAAGTCTCAGATTCTTAGATGACAATAAAACCTGCTCTCCGACCACAAAAGGTGCCGAGATAGTACATCTTTTATTTGCGTATTTACGCAGTTTCTCTTGGGAACCCTGAAGGTTCTTACGAACCTGGGCCCAAACTGTGCACAGTTCCTCAGAGGATATGTCAGCGGCCGGATTGTTCGAAACCAAAGGAGTAGAAAGTGAGAACCGGGGATGGAACCCATAGTTGCAAAAAAAAGGTGACACTTGGGTCGACGAGTTAACGTGGTTGTTAATAGCAAATTCGGCGAGAGGCAAGTAGTTGGCCCACTGATACTGGTTATCAGAGACAAACAGTCGCAGATACTGGATAAGTTCTTGATTCATCCGTTCCGTTTGTCCGTTACTCTCGGGATGAAAAGCGGAGGAAAAAGACAAATTAACGTTTAGATTTTTACAGAAGGCTCGCCAGAAGCGAGCGACGAACTGAACCCCTCTATCTGACACAATATCCTCGGGGATCCCATGTAACCGAACAATCTCCTTGATGAACATTTCAGACAGGAGTTTGGCGTTAGGCAACTTGCAAAGCGGAGCGAAATGTGACATTTTAGAGAAACGGTCAACTATTACCCAGATGACCGTATTCCCCAGCGAGGATGGCAGATCAGTAATAAAATCCATGGACAAATGGGACCACGGCCTGGACGGAATGGGCAAGGGAAGAAGAGGACCCTCAGGACGTCTCCTGAGATTCTTCCCCCTTGCGCAAACCGGGCACGCGGACACAAATACCCGTACCTCCCTGGCCATGTGCGGCCACCAATAGAGTCTGGACACTAACTCCAGAGTACCCCTGATGCCGGGGTGTCCAGCTAGGACTGAAGCATGTGTCTCCTCTAACACTTTCAATCTCAGTGACAACGGGACAAATAATTTGCCTTCCGGACGGGCTTCAGGAGCAGATTGTTGAGCGGCGTGAATGAGAGGTGAAAGGTCGGAGGAGACAGCAGCGAGGACCACCCCAGGGGAGAGAATGCTCTCAGGCTCCGACTCGGAAGGTTCCGGAGAACCAAAACTCCTAGACAGGGCATCAGCCTTGACATTCTTAGAACCGGGTCTATAGGTAACCACAAAATTGAACCGCGAGAAAAACAAGGCCCAGCGAGCTTGCCGAGCATTTAACCTCTTAGCGGAATCTAGATAGGTGAGGTTTTTATGGTCTGTGAGTACCGTGATCTGGTGATGGGCTCCCTCCAAAAAATGCCTCCACTCTTCGAAAGCCCACTTAATCGCCAGCAATTCCCGGTTGCCTATATCGTAGTTCCGTTCCGTGGAAGAGAACTTTCTAGAAAAATAGGCACACGGTCTAAGGTTAGTGAGAGTGGAGGGACCTTGGGATAGTACCGCTCCCACACCAAACTCAGAGGCATCTACCTCCACCACAAAAGGGCAGGACAGATCCGGTTGCACTAGGACGGGTGCAGAAGAGAACGCCGCCTTTAGGGTATCGAAGGCCCTCAGAGCCTCAGAAGACCAGGTCCTCACATCTGCCCCCTTTCTGGTGAGGTCCGTTAGAGGTTTAGCCACCACGGAGAAGTCTTTAATGAACTTGCGATAGTAGTTGGCGAAGCCGAGGAAGCGTTGAAGGGCTTTTAGTGAACCTGGCTGGGCCCACTCCGTGATGGCTTTCACCTTCTCAGGATCCATCTGGAAGTCGCATGGCGTGATGATATACCCTAAGAATGATATCTTTTGTACCCCGAAAACACATTTCTCGATTTTAGCAAACAGCTTGTTATGTCTGAGTCGAGCTAGCACAGTCTGAACATGAGTATGGTGACTCGGCAAGTCGGAGGAAAAAATCAAAATGTCGTCAAGATATACAACCACGAACACCCCCATGATATCCTGAAACACTGAATTCATGTACCCCTGAAAAATGGCGGGGGCGTTACACAATCCAAAAGGCATAACTAGGTATTCAAAATGACCGAGGGGCGTATTGAAGGCGGTTTTCCACTCATCCCCCTCCCGAATGCGGATGAGGTTGTATGCTCCCCTGAGATCAAGTTTAGAAAACCATCGGGCACCAGCGACCTGGTTGAGGAGGTCAGGAATGAGTGGAAGAGCATACTGGTTTCGGACTGTGATTTTATTTAACTCTCTATAGTCAATACAGGGCCGGAGACCCCCATCCTTTTTCTCAACGAAGAAAAACCCGGCGCCCACCGGGGATTCTGAGGGCCGGATGTGCCCCTTGGCCAGGCTGTCCTGGATATAGTCCCTCATGGATTCTCTCTCTGGAACCGTAACGTTATAAATGCGGCCCTTAGGAAGTTTGGCCCCAGGAGTCAAGTCGATTTTACAGTCCCATTCCCGATGAGGGGGCAGAGCTTCAGATAATTGTTTGGAGAACACGTCAGAGAACTCGGAGAGGTAATCTGGTAGGGGGCTCCCCTCGCAGGTGGAGATTCCCACCTTCACCGAACAAAGGTGGTTGGCACAGCGGGAACCCCACTTTACCAGTTCCAACGTGTCCCAATTTACTACCGGGTTGTGCTCCCGGAGCCAGGGGAGGCCTAGGACGACGTCCACAGACAAATCTCTCATCACTAGAAAGGTGCAGGTTTCCACGTGTAAGGCTCCTATCGTAAACCTTACTTCAGGGGTAACCAGATTAACAACCCCTGCTTGCAATGGAGTGGAGTCCACTCCTGAAACCAGAATCGGAGTCTCTAAACGTAACAAAACCCCGGACAGATGAGCAACGAAATTGAAGTTAACGAAATTAGCCGCAGCCCCAGAATCAACGAAGGCTTGCCCAGTACGGTGGAAGGCATGAAATTCTAGGGTGCAAGGCAATAACATTTTGGACAACACAGGGAGTACCTTGGCTCCTAGACAGTCCCCCCGACAACTGCCTAGGAGCGGAAGTTCTTCCTGCCGTGGCTTCTTAGCGCAGGTAGCAATGCGGTGACCCAGCTCCCCACAGTAGAAGCAGAGGTTCTTCTTCAGGCGGTATTCCCGTCGTTGCTTGGGGTTCATGGCTCCCAGCTCCATGGCCTCGGTGGTGGAAGGTAAAAAGGTCGGGTCAGTCGAAGAAGTGGGCGTGGGGAGTGGGGTGGTTCGAGCGGCGTGTCTGGCCCTCAAACGTCGGTCGGCTCGAATAGCCAGCGACATGGCTTGCTCCAGGGTTCTGGGCTCCGGGTGGGCCACGAGTAGGTCCTTAAGACCCTCAGACAGCCCGGTCAAAAATAGGTCTTTTAGGGCGGCATCATTCCACCCGGATTCCGTACAATGTTGGCGGAATAGAGCGCAGTAGTCCTCCGCCATCTTGCGACCCTGTCGCAGGGCCAGAAGCTTGGAGACTGCGTAGCCGGCCCGGTCGGGTTCGTCATAAATTTGACCCAAGGCGGAAAAAAAAGCGTCAAGGGATAGTCGGGTGGGAGAGCCAGCTGGTAACGAGAAAGCCCAATTTTGGGGCTCTCCCCTCAGGCGGGTAATTACGATTCCCACCTTCTGGTATTCAGTACCAGAGGAGTGGGGGCGGAGATCAAAGTAGAGCTTGCAGCTCTCTCTAAATGCAAAAAACTGACCTCTCTCTCCGGAGAAGCAATCCGGAAGCGTGGCTCGAGGTTCCGACATTGTTCCTGGAGCGGAAGAGGGCTGCCTGGGACCTGCAGCTGCCACTTGTTCCTGTAGCTGCAAGCGGGCTGTTAGGTCCTGGGCAAGGGTCGTAAGGACCTGGACCTGGTTCGCTAAAGCCGCCACGGCCTCCATCGAGGGGCTCAAAGTTGCCGGGCGGATGCAGGGGTCTGACCTTCGTTCGGCCAGTGTTACTGTCAGGACAGTGTCCGGGATATGGGGGTCCCTGAGATATCCCGCAACCCCTGTCCCTGCCTACTTGCCCCCCTGGGCTAACCCCCAGGGCGACAACTGGGCGGCGGTCCCTACCCTCACTAGGGAAGCGGGACACGGGAAGACGAACAGACACTGAGACAAAACAACGGTAGAATGGTCAGACGATCCGGGTTGGCAACAAGAGGGTACGCAGTACGGAGGGGTCAGGCAAAAACGTAGTCAAGTCCAAAAGCAGGTGTCAGAAAAGCCGAGGTCACAAAGAGTAGTCAGGATAACGCGGGTGCAGCTGGAGAACCAAACTAACACTGGCAAGGCCTGAAAGGAAAACACACCTATTTAAATGCTGTCAGTGCTCCCGCCCCAGAAGCTGATTGGGGCGGGGAGCCTGACAGCAGCAGGGCTAATCAGGGCGGTGCTGGGGGCACGCCCCCAGTCTTGCTGCACAGACAGTTACTAGGGAAGCCAGCCTGGTAGTCAAGCGACTAGAAGCACCAGCTGCCTCCCTAGCAACCCGGCGGCGACTAGTCTTGCAGCGGCCCGGGGAGATCACAAGAACCGGGGCACCTCTACGCCGCGCTCCTGTAACCCGGGTGGCAGGACCGGTGGTGCGGGCACGGCGGCCCCGAGAGTTGCCGGTTCTGACAACTACTATATGTAACCGTGGTTCTGTAATGTTTGTATTTTGTCTTTCTGTATTCCCCCTGTCTATGTAAGCGCTGTGGAATATGTTGGCGCTATACAGCTTGTAATTCTGGTACTACCCCTTTCAGAGAGCAATGGTGCAAAATCTCAAGCATCGTTGCTTGATTTCTACGTCGCCTGCCCCTACTGCGACAACACAGTTAGCCTTGTAAATAAGTGTTCGACTGCCTCCATTCCTCCTAACCACTCATGAAGATGCATGTATGTCTAGGATTATTCAAAAATATAGTAACCCATGTGGTTCATGTATTTAGATGCAGGGGGCTATGGTGCCCTAAACTTTATTCTGTTAGCTGTATCTGCATAAGCGTTGTTTGCACTGAACTCTTTAAGACAGTTTACTTCCTTCTTGCCAGCATCTGTTCCTGGCACCGCAGACAATGAAATGCTTTCTGCTTGTTTTAAAATGATTTTTCATTTTTTGTTGTAAGACAGATGCTCGTTCATTTTATCCAGGGTCTCTGCAATTTTTAACATATTACAATGTCTCTGTAATTGGCACAGCAACAATGTCTGTCCTGCCCAGTTTTAATGTGATTCATATTCCACAGCTTATGTTGTAACAACAAGCAATAGTTGTAGGAAACATACTTTTTTATTTTGAGTGCAATCATTTATGTGTTTTTCAGATTTCACTGAAATGTGACTTTGGAGGCAGAATCCTCTCAGATATTCGTAATATAAAATGTATGTGCAAAAATGACAAAACATAATTTAGCAAGATAATGCAATCAAAGCCAAATACTGTATCTGTGATACAGTAAAACGCCTATGGATGCCCCCGCTACAGTGGAAAAATATGAAGTACAATGTGAATGACCCCAGAGGTCTTATATAATGTCATGGGGGTCATAGATAGTAAAAAAAATTAGTTACAAAAATAAGTTAATAAAAACTACAGAATAAAATAAAAATATATACATAAAAAAAATGACCCACCGCCCTCCCAACCAAAACCGTTGCCATATGCACCCTATAATTAAAAACTATACAAATTATATATCAAAACGTCCGAAACAAAATGAGTAACCCATTTCAATACTTTTATTTTAGCGTAAATATACTCATTTTAAAAATAAACAGCTATAAATAAAAAACTAATATTTTTTTTATCTTTTTACTCCCAATAAAACTAAAAATAGGAAAAAAGTAAGTGAAAAAAACCTAGAAAAATAGCCCTATAGGTCACATAAAAAAATTCAGCAAAACTAATTTTGGTAGCTGAAGAAAAAAAATAGGGCAGTAAAACTACCACATGGGTGAAATCCCTAAAAAGTATCTGGTCCTTAAGATACAAAACATCCTGGTCCTTACGGAGTTAAAGTACTTCATACACTGCTAAATGCATCCTGATACTATACTAAAGAACATTACTGTAATGAGCCTATGAGTATAACAAAACATTAAATGTATTCTTGTTCATCTGACCATGGATCTTTTCTTACATGTTTTAGGCAGCTTTCACGCAGCTGAGAAAATTGCGTGAAAAAAACGTCTTGCATTACTTCGGTAACATTACAGTTGTCAGGTGCGTGTTTTACATGTGTCAGAGGATCACAAGTGTTTCCCATTGATTTTATTGGGTTCATCACGTCGCACTTGCATGCACATCGCGAGACATGCACATTGTACGGTCCCATTGAAAACCATGAGCGAGGTGTTCCAGGGGAACAACCAAAGATAGAACTTGCTGAGATTTTTATCATTGCAACGATGCTACGAGGGAAAAGAATCACTCTTGAATGGGTCCTCTCAAAAGAATGGAGTTCTTATGTGTGTGAGGTTTCAGTTTTGGAGATTCTCGCCCATAGTGCATTAGTTATAACTCTCAACTTGTACTATGAGGAGTGCACTCTGAGTCGCCTTCTGTAATATAAGCAAGTTGGTTATGAGTTACAGTCTGTATTATGAGTGTATTGTTTGAGTCACCACTAGAGATGAGCGAACGTACTCGGTAAGGCCGATTTCGCAATCGAGCACTGCGATTTTCGAGTACTTCACTACTCGGGTGAAAAGTACTCGGGGGCGCTGTGGGTGAGCGGGGGGTTGCAGAGGGGAGTGGGGGGGGGGGGAGAGGGAGAGAGAGAGAGCTCCCACCTGTTCCGCGCTGCTACCCCCCGCTCCACCATGCCACGCCCCGCCCCCTGGCGACCCCCGAATCTTTTCACCTGAGTAGTGAAGTACTCGAAAATCGCGGTGCTCGATTGCGAAATCAGCCTTCCCGAGTACGTTCGCTCATCTCTAGTCACCACCTGTATTATAAGGAAATTGATGAGGTGTCATGGCCTATATTATGCATGCGTTGATTATGTCACAGCCTGCATAAGGCCCAATTCACACATTGCAGATTTAGGCCTCATTTGTACTGCAGTATTTGATCAGTAATTTTAATTATTTTTTCCTCTTTAAGTCAAATCCAGTAGTGGATCCTAAATATAAAAAAATATCAAGTAAACATTTATACTTCACTTTCTTTCTTCCATCAACTCCTGATCTTGGCAGAAAAAAATACAGGAAATCATAAAATTGGAGGATCTTGCAACTTCAATTAAAGGTACTCATGACATTTTTCTGAAGTCTTGGCATGCTTGGATCAAGTTTCAACCCTCTCCTGAATACAGAGCCATAATTACTCATCTAAATGTTTTTGGCTTTATAGGACCCGAGTCTCTCTTTTCCTCCCTCTCCTATTCGTCTTTCCTTTCTCTGTTTTTCCCCTCTTCCCTGCCCAACTCTCCCTTCTCCTTCTTTCTCCCCCTTTTTCTCTTCTTCATTCCCTTTTCCTGTTTTGTGCTGGGGTAGTTTGTCATATGAAATACTTGAAGATTGTTGGTATATGTTGAGAATTATCCCATGAGTTTGTTAATTTCTTTACTGAACTGCATTTCGGCCCGAGAGCCTACATTTTTATAAATTTGTTATATTTCTAAAAATGTTCAATAAATACAAGAATTAAGAAAAAGGATGGAAAAAAACTGATCTAATGAAGTACAAATGAGTCCTTGATTAGTGTTTTGAAGCTAAAATAAAGAGTGGAAGAGTTCCATGTGTTCTGGATCCAGTTTTGGTTTTGGCTTTAAAATACTGACCAAATCTGCAATTTATGAGTAAGCCCTTATGAGTGCAAGAGTTGAGTCAGAGTCTGTATTATGCGGACTCTGGCTATGAGTTACAGCCTGTAGTGTGGCATCATTGTGGGTATTATGTGTCATCATAAAAAAAACTTGTATGAATCCTAAAATTGCAGATTTCACACTGATCACTCAGCCTAATAAGAGTCTGACACTTCCTGATCGATACTTTTCAGAAGTCGTTTCAGTATCCTCACAGGAGGAGATTACAGTGAAAGGTAACACCTATATATAGATAATGCAGGATCCACCATTCATAATAGGTGATGGTCACAGCTCACTTCTTCTTCCTCCCTGCAGAATGACCTCTGCACAGATCACATAGCATGCCTAGTCTCCCATAGAAGTTATCCATCCTGTGAATGAACAATGGAACTGTGCAAACGTTTCATTGTTTGTTGCTACATCTAAATTCTAGAAAATTGGGTGACGGAAATTTAAAGGGCTTTCTTTTTCCAGTGACTACAATATTGATTTCTAGAATACATAGTAACACATATGAGGCAGAAGCCGATTTACCCCATTTTAGGGGGGAAAATTCCTTCCCGACTCCATAATGGCAGTCAGAATAATCCCTGGATCAACGTTTAAAAAGTTCTTACCTGACTCCAAGACCAGCAGTCGGAAGATCCCCGGATCAACAGCCCTTATTTAATGTCTATATCATGTAATATCATAGCGCTCTAGAAAGGCGTCTAGTCCCCTCTTAAACTCCTTTATCAATTTTGCCATCACTTTGTCCTCAGGCAGAGAGTTGCACAGTAAGGGCAGGCCATTAATACCAGATCACTGAGGGCCTAACTCCCACAACGTTGCTGATCCGCTGACTGCAGGAGCCACGTCCTCTGTTTACCAGGAACAGCTCAGTACTTTTGGTAGTGGCTGTGCCTGGTATTGCAGCTCACTGCAGCTTAGTCCCATTCAAGTGAGTGCTATGACTCCATCAGTGTGCTGTTCTGTGGGGATGCTGGAAGTTGAACCCCCTTCAATCTAATACTGCTGGCCTATAGGTCACCAAAATTGTAGTCACTGAAAACCCCTTTATTTACACAGTGGATGACTGATTTGCTTGCCTATTGTTACTCTGTCATACCTCCAATCGGTCTGACTTCAGGCTTCTTTGGAACAGGTCTTTGCAAATTCTTTGGTAGTCTATCATTTTCCAGATGCCATTTGTTCAAGCACTGAGGTTCATGAATGCTGATAGATTTTGATCCAAATTCCCGGCCACAAATGTAGCATACAACTGTTGGTGGTGGCTTTCTAACTGGTGGCTATGAACAGAATGGTTTGAGTAAAAATACAAAGATACAATAATGCTTTCACTAATATGAATAATTTTTTATTAAAATTTTTCCTATTTTTTTACATAGCAGCAAATTATTTTGAAGCATTGTAGTCACTACAGTAGTCACTGTTCTTGGCAAAGCTGACAATTCTTTTCTATCTCTCTCAGTATAGAGACTAGAGATGAGCGAGTGTGCTCGGATAAGGCAGTTACTCGAGCGAGCATCGCTCTTCTCGAGTAACTGCATTCTCGTCTGAGCAGGCTCGGGGGGGCGGCAGCGGGGGTGAGCGGGGAGGAGAGAGATCTCACTCACTCTTCCCTCTGCTCCCTCCCACCGCCCCCGAGCCTGCTTGGATGAGAGCGATGCTTGCTCGATTAACTGCCTTATCCGAGCGTGCTCGCTCATCTCTAATAGAGACCCTTGAATGCCATGATGCCGCCAATCCCATTCAAACTCAAGCTCTCAGCGCTACAATGCAACAACGCTGATCACTCACTCTGCCTTATGTAGGTCATCATAAAATATTTCTAATTGTCACTAGGAACATTTGCATATTTGCTGGGAACCAATTGACATTTATAGCTCCTATCATGAGACAAGGGGAGGGGAGATGGACCAAGCGGTATACAAACTTGACCAGTATGAGCTGCAAGATCACCCAGTACAGATTGGAGCTCACCTGCATAGTGTGTGGAATATGTAAAAGCCCATATCTGCCTGATGGATATGCTTTAAAAAAGAACAGGTGATATGATCCTGCATATTTGCATAGCACTAATCTACTGTTGGCAGTAGTTTATGGGCTGTAGTCTGGTGATAGACTTCCTCCACTGTACATCGGCAGCCAGTTATATTAAATCTATGGTCATCATTACAGTTTTTACAGATTTTGTTACATATTTCATTACATAAGAGTTCAGTTACACATATCATTGCTAATAATGTGTAATAATAATAAAATTATTGCATAATTTTACCTATGCCAAGACAAATAAGATCATGGGGTGCATCAAAAAAATAGTTGTACATGATAAGAACATTATTCTTCCTTTTTTACAAATCACTGGTCATACCAGACATTGAATATTGTGTACAGTTTTGGGCACCGGTACTCAAGAAGGACATAGTGAAGCTTGTGTGGATTCAAAGGTGGGCAACTAAAATATTAAATGGAATGGATGGACTATTATACCCAGAGAGATTATCAAAAGTATGTGACCTAATAACTATGCATAGATAAATCAGGGGACACTACAAGAATCTCTTCAATCATCTATTTGTACCAAGGACTGTGACTGTGACAAGGGGGCGTCCTCTACATCTAGAGGAAAGAAGGTTTCCCTACCTACATAGAAAGGGGGTTCTTTACTGTAAGAGCAGCGAGACTATGGAACTCTCTGCTTGAGGATGTAGTGATGACTAACTCGCTGAAAGAGTTTAAGAGGAGTCTGGATGCCTTTCTTGAGTGTAATAATGTTACAAGTTATAGTCACTAGATTACTACAGAAGGGATATTGAGCCCAGTTATTATTGTGATTGCCAGATTTGGAGTTGGGAAGAATTTTTTTTACCCTAAAATGAGTATAATTGGCTTCTATCATGTTTTTTTCCCTTCATCTGGATCAACATGGCAGGATAATCCAGGCTAAACTAGATGGGGATATGTCTTTTTCAGGTTTACAAACTGTTACTGTTACCTTTTAACAATCTTCTGAGGTTTTTAACTGTCGTTCCATACTAGAAGCTGCATTTCTCAGCCCATGGGAAGGTTGGCTTGTTTGTCTACCTATGTCTAACCCTGTACAAGCTGTAATGTGGAGCTCTTTACTTACAGACTGTCACTGTGCTCCCACTTAGACTGCAAAGTTTAAGTATGGTAATTTGTTATTGCTGTAATGGACGAATCAAGCTTTGGATAAAAGACCTGCAGCAAGCAATTCAACCACGTTTAGCAGAATTGGTTGTTGGCTAAATATACGATAAACTACAGCAGCATGAAAGGTCTATAAGGAGTGGAAAGTAAAGAATTGTGGAGTGCTTGGGAACAAAGAGGTGGAATATGACCAGTACTTCAAGAGAAGAGTTGTGAGAATTATCTAGTCAGGAATGTGACACACAAATAACTATTACTTGCATGGTCTACCAAACAAAAAATGTGCGACCGACAAAAATAATAGGAAATCAGGTAGGTTTCGTGAAAACTGTTTAACTGAACTTTTATCTGTTTTGCTTGGCATATACCTCTAAGTATCATACATTCTAATATGTTTGAAGTTAGAACAAGAATTGTCCTTTTGGAAATTCAAATTTATTTCATGACGTCTCGGTCTCTAAGACAAGTAATAGATCACGTTTCACAGGTATCTAGTTACTTCGACTTAAGCATCGCCAACATTAGGGTCTAATGCATTTCAGAATTTATGAAGTGTTGATAGTAACATCGCGGGGAGCAGAGAGTAACATTTAGCCCACAACTGTTCTCCTGTATTTTTATTCCTTTGGGAAGAATGTAAATTGCTTGAATAAAAAGGGAGATAAACACCAAGATCTGGTGTTCAGTCCAGAAGAGTTCATACCTTGATGATTCTTTAAAGGGAGTATATCAGCTATATTTTTATATTAATTAAAACCAGATAGAGAAACATATTTCATTTTTCTAATGTCTAATGTTTATTTTCTGTTTGTAGTTATTTGTAGAATTTTTTATTATTCTGTTGTCTGTACATGACTGTGGGGGCTGCCATCTATCCCGAGCTACACAGCAATTAAAAATATGCTTTACAACAGCTTCATGGGCCATTCACAGAATGGACTTAGGTGACCCATTGACTTGTATGGGAGACTGTTCTAGACATGTTCTGTGACCTGTGCAGAGGTAACTGTGCAAGGAAGGGGTAGATAGTCACAGCTGATCACCTATTGTGAATGGTGGATCCTGTGTTATTTACATATAGGTGTTACCTGTCAGTGTAATCCTGCCTGTGATGTTAGGGAGATGACTGCTGAAAAGCTTTCTCTACAGATCAGGAAGTGTCAGGCTATTATTAGTCTCTTCGGTTAGTGTAAAAAATGCTGGACTTTAGGATTTTAAAAAATTTATGTAATAGGTGATTTTCTGATTATACCATCCTTTTAACCACTTAATGCCACAGGACATAAGTTTATGTCCTGGCAGAGTGGTAGTTAACATAACAGGATGTAAACCTATGTCCTGTGGATGGCGAGGGTGCGCTATCCCACAGCAAGAGTCGGCTGTGACTGTCAGCTGGCCTTCCGCTGAAACAGCGGGGATCAGTGTTCTGAGCTCTTAACCCTTTACATGCTGTGATCAATGTACATCATGGCATGTAAAGAGTTCACACAGGGAGTGCGTTCCTTCTGTGATGCAACAGCCATTGCACACTTTCCCTGTTTGTATAAAAAAAATGCAAACATTTTTTTTTTTTTAAGTGCATTTTTTATATCATTGTAACTGTAATGACTGGTACAATAAATTGAACACACTATTTATCCTGCACAGCAAAAACCATAAAAAACTGAGGTCCAGCAGATGAGAAAACTTTTATTCTCTGGTATACCCCTTTAAGAGACATGTGAATATTAGTTTGATGTACGGATTTCTTTAAGTGAATTCTGATGAATGGGACAGTCACAGAAATTTCAGCAACAGTTATAGGTACATGTTTGCTAGCCCTGTTTCAAAGGCATTGTAGCAGACACTACTAGAACTTTGGCTCACACTATTGAAAGAGCACTGTGGCTGGTGTTATTACAGGGCTTGGGGCACTGTATGACAGTATCATGTGGGGATGGCTGTTTATTAGGGTTTTTTTCCCTTTTCATAAGGTGACATTACTCTCGTTATATCAAGCATTTGGATTATTGCTGTGGCTGAAAAAAATCATGTGTTGTGTGAACACGGCCCCAGAGTTACTAGAACTGACATAATGTCCACATATATTTGCAACAGTGCTTAAAGTCATGTGGTTGTTAAATTACTAGATTCAGTATCAAAATTTATGTTCAGAATCCCTAAAATAGATAGCTTCATGGCAATTTAGCTACACCTTTAAACAGACTAAGAGCCCATTTAGACAGGACGACTGTCGGGCAAACAATGCCCGACACTTGTCCCCGCACATACTTGCTCTCACGGGAGCTAGTATCGCTGGCTCACAGCGGAGAGCCTGGAGGAAATTTCACAATCATTGTTCAGCTCATCATCCATCATTTATGCAGAATAAACGATGGGTGATGAGCCGATAGCTGATTGCTCAGTGTAAACATCAGCCATTCAGTACTGAACGGCTGCTTTAAGTCAATGGAGAGGGGCGGGGGAGAGCGAGTAGTGAAATCTCCTGCAGCCTGCCCACCGCCCTGCTGGCCATTCTGTGAGTAAGCTAGCGATACTAGCTCCTATGCAACAGCACGGGAGCGAGTGTATGTGGGGTCAAGTGTCGTGCATCATTTGCCTGACATTCATCTCGTCTAAATGAGCCTTTATACAGAGTACTAATGGAAGAACGTGGTACATGCTGGATAGAAACGTTCCAGCATTACTCCTGAGTTCAACTAATAATAATAATAATAAATTTTATTTGTATAGCGCCAACATATTCCGCAGCGTTTACATAGACAGGGGGAATACAGAAAGACAAAAACTAATGGAATATGGCAGGAAATTAAAAGGCTTCTGGATTCGACTGATTTCATATGAATCTCAAAGTAATGTCTATAGAGTTGACAGATTTCTGGATTTCACTTGTCTATTATAATGTGTACTTCTGAGGCAAGCACTACGATAAACATCATGCAGCCAGACCACAAGCCCCATATGCTATTTCTATGTTTGGGTTTTGGGGACAGATAACATTTGTAGAAATGAGGAGATAAGTCAAGTCATCTCATGTCTATAGCCCCATGTACAAAGGTTGACTATCAGTCAAAACCTATGACAACCGCTGCAGATAGAACATCATAGTTATGGTATAATACGCATCATCTTGTATTGCATCTATGACTGCCCTATATTTACTTGGTGAAAGGAAAGTGGGGAGCTACTCTGTGGGTGGAGGAATTAAGTTCGTTGATGAATAGTGGTACAAGTGTACGTGGGAGGTGCTACCGGACAGACATGTACCTGTACAAGACAGGTCAAGAAATATATAGTGGGAGTGAAAGAAAAATGTCTCAAAGCGCAATTACTCCAAAAAATATTGATGATGGTAAGATAAGAAGATTTTATTACATGAGGAGTATAACCAGTTGAAAAACGTGCTTGGAGGAAAAACCTCAGTTCAGATACCAGGAGCCACACCTGCAGCCAGGTTCTTTGCCTCTAGTTTCAGTATTGGCTGTGCTGGAATGGTAACCTATATATGCACCATAGCCATCCAGCATGTTATGCCCCAGCAATTACTGAAGAAGAGTTTTTTCCTCGAAATTCATTTGTTGGTTATACTCATATAATAAAATCTTCTTATCTCACTATCATCACCCTTTTTTGGAGTCTTTGCACCTTGAGCCATTTTTCTTTCACTCCCACTGTGTACTATATTTACTTGCACCTTTATTAGAACAGTTGTGAATCAGAAGTGGTCAAGTGGAAAGGTTTAGGTTTGTTGATTCTGCAATCATTCCTAAATCAGTAGAACTCTACTGTTGATTTCTGAACTCATAAATCGTGATGTCTCTTACACTTCAAACTTCTCATAATAGAATGATGAGGATGAACAAAGAAGAGCCATTGTAGCAAGGACTCATGTTCTAAATAATTCATCAGTTTTGTTTAGAGCAATCGAACAACTAATCAAGTACTCCCTAACCTGTGTATAATTCATTTAGAAGCACAAAGTACTGTACAATATTCTTTCTTATTTCATTGATATCGTTGCAGATAGATCATTAAGCCAAGAAAAGCAGATGGCTTCCAAAAATGTAAAAAATTTCAAGACCTTGCCATCCCACAATTTTGCTAAATAAGACAGGGTTTTACTGAAATCTTTAACGTTTTATCTCCCCTCAAAGAACTTGTGTTGATAAAGTTCGAACATACTTCACCAAAGAGATGCATGTGAGATGTATGTCATCCTGGTATACATCTGCTTCAAAGAGACAAAGAATCCTGAGATATAAGAGATTACAGTGTAAAGCGAGACTTAGAAAGACAGAAAAGTAATAAAAAAAACAGTGAAAGATTTGAAACAAGTTAACAGATGTTTATTGTGATCAAGATGGGAAGAAGTTCAAAGGACATATTCAAGCCGGTCTCTAACAATGTTTTAAACTGATGAGTATGTGTGTTCAATTGGAGCAATTAAACCAGGGGCTGAATTGTCAGTGGGCGGTTTCCAAGCACATCGGTGTCTACTGTGAATACGGCAAAGTGCCGTCCTGCCCATTATGTAGACTGTCCAGGGATTTACAGATGGTTAACTCTGGATAACACCTAATTTTCCTATTGGTTCAGGGATTAATGGAGGTGGACTACAAAAGTGAACATGCATACTAATTTAATTCTATTCAATCTAAATAGGTCCAAAATTCTTATTTTCTTTTTGACATGGCGCTTCAAATTCCCATTTCCTTTTACAAAGCTATGTGATAAAACTCTGCCTACAGCCATTACTAGAGGGAGCTCATTATATACAGATTTATATAGACCCTAAAATGAATTCAAATGCAGAGAGCTTCCCTTAGATGAAGCAGAATATATATATTTATTTCATTTAACTCAAGCAGGTCATTGCTCGCCTTTTTGTCATATCAAAGAAGATATTTTTTTCACGTCTCATGTAACATAAAATAAATGCATGGTTTATTAATTCATCTATATAGGGATGTTTAGTTTGTTGTAAGAATTCTTAAAGATATGAGGTATATTGAAGAAAATATCATGTTACCTTTTGATTTGAAATATCAGAATCTTCTTTTTTGTGCATGGGTTTAGTACTTTGCATATTTGTATTTTTCTTGTTTGGCCCTCCAGGCTTAGCTTTGCAGCCTCTCTGATGGACTATAAGGCGGTCACTTGCAAAGGTTCTTCCACAGTTTGAACATGGCAACAGCTGATCTTTAAAACTCTGCCAAGAAGCTTCATTTTGTTCTTCTCGACTTGCTCCTTTAGACATACCCACTTGAGGTTTCTGAGGAACAGGTCTTCGTTGCCCTTTAGGTAACCTATCATTTTCTATTTTCCACTTCTCAAGGCATTTCGGTTCATGTATTGGAAGAGATTTAGTTCCAAATTCTCGTCCACATATGTAACAAATTAATGTCCTTGGCTTTACTGGATTGGGAGGATTCGTTGCATTGGAACACTCATTGACCGTTTTAGATTCTGACAAAGTATTTGGATTTGCTGATGTCTTGTTAGCTGTGGAATGCTGAGATGCTAAGCCCTTACCATTTGGTTTGCAACTTCTTTGGTGTACAAGAAGACGATCTGGAAGAAATGTACGGCCACAATTCCCACATGGTAAAAGCTGAGATTGGGAACTTTTCCAGGCAGCCTCATTTGCAGCATCATCTGACCCATCTGCACAAGGCTGAGGTTTTAAAGGAGCTGCTCGTCTGAGATGTTTTGGAAGGCTTTCATTCTCTATCTGCCATTTTTCTAGGCATTTGGGTTCATGGATAGCAATTGACTTTGAGCCAAATTCTCTTCCACAAATATAGCAGATTTTAAAACCTCTTCTTCGAGGAGGAATAACTGGTCTTTTTTCTTCCCTCTTTGACATGCTTTCCGTTGACTTTTTGATTAATATGGCTGTTTGTGGCCTGACAAGTTTACGCATATGAGATACTGATTTAACATCTGGCTCTTTAGCAATCTTACTTGTGTCTTTGCTATTGGTCATTAGCTAATCTATTTTAAACCAAATGTCTTGAAGATTTCCTTTGAGGGCAACATTTCTCAGCATTTTTTTTTCAACTTGACTTTAAATACTTTGTTTGCAACTTAACTGATGTTCTGATTTTTATCTAAAATGTGATGAATAAAATTATTATTTTTGTATAACACTATCATGTTATATATCTTGTATACTGGACATTATGATTTAAGGAGAACCTATCATCATGTTTGAGTCCCATGAGATAATGGGGAGCCCGTGGAGCTGTGCATGTGATCAATAGGAGAGCGCATGTATAGAGCAAGATGAAAAGCGTCATGTTGTGAAGTCAACTTCGCAAGTACACAGCACAGGTATCGGGTCGTCTGCTGAGTATGAAACACAATTCCCTGGGCTCCTCATTCACTCCTGTTTGAGTCCCATAAAAAGGTTTATGGATCTCAAACATAATGACCGGTTCCCTTTTAGATACTATTGATACATATACTATACAACACAGAGTGAACTACAAGTGGTGCTCTACCTGCCTGGCCCCACTTGCACTATTTCTGTTTACCTGTTCACAACCGCATTAGAGGCTGTGTTCAAAGCACCGAGGCAGATCCTGCACAAAGTCTCAAATGAAATAATGCAGCACGATGAGCTGTTTCATCTAGGAAGATGAGTGGTGGCATGCCCCCAGCAAAAAAAAAAATGTATTCAATACATTCTAAAATTGGTTAGAAAAACTAGAACTTGACCCGCAAAATACAAGCTGTCAGACAGCTACATTGACAAAATGCCCTAAAAAATGCACTATAGGCCACTGAGTTCTGTGCCAAAGATGAGACAAATTCAAAATTTAGAATAAAAAAATCACATTTTAGAGGGTCTTTCCAATTTTAACATGACTGTTGGGGTTAATATGGCTAGTTTATGGTTCACTGGGCTTTGAAAAAATACATTATAGAGCCCCAACTTTCCTATGTAGAAAAAGAAAATACGCACTTGAGAAAATTATTGTGTTTTTAATAAGTAAGCCCAAATTTAATAAGTACTACGGTGCAGAAACTGATCAGTATGGGTGATAGGATGGAAGACAAAAGACTAAAGAAAATTAATTAATTAATTATAATATTTTCACATTCTGAATGTACATGCTGCAGTTGGTTGTCATTGACTTGGGTCCTATTTTAAGTCATGTTACATGGCTCAATATATCTGTATAATCCCCCTACAGACTTATACCATTGCCTGAAAGTCCAGGACTATGGTTGAAGCAAATCATAGAATCTTGAACTCCAGTTGAAGTGCATAGTGCAGTCTTTACATACACCATATAGATACTGTCTTAACTCATGAACAGAGCTTAACAAGGGAAACTATCAGTGTCTGCCTGATTATCCACAAGATAGAGGATAAAACCGGTGGAAGTCTTACTGCTGAGACCCCCACTGATCCAGAGAATGGTGGTCCTGTGTCCCCCTCTACTCCTTACCGCAGGCTTACTGCACCACTGCAATGAGGAGTAATGCATGGAGTGACAGTTGAACATACACAGTTGTACACATTTATCTCATGGAGTGACAGTTGAACATACACAGATAGACACATTTATCTTCAGAGGGACTGCCAGAGATAGCCAGGGCCTTGTACTTGGCAATTTCTGTCAGCCCCTTTGAAATTAATGGAATGGCACTGCGCATGCTTGGCCGCCACTGCATTCAATCTCCATGTCACTGTGGGGGGATTCAGTTAAACCGCAATAAGGAGGAGAGCTAAACACAGAAGCGCCCATTCTTGAGATCGGAGGGGGTCTTAGCGATGAGAACCAAGCCCACTGATCGGACTTTTATCACCAATCCTGTGGATAGATGCTAAAAGTCAGTTTTGGGAATCCCCATTTAACTCTTTACTAGCATCAGGTAGGCAGATGCACTTATCATGACTTGGACTAATCTTATGGTGGCATAAATAGCATGTATGTTAAAACTTGAATGTAAAGTTTGGAATTTCTTCAGTTTTACATATATTACATTTAAAGTATAGTAAATGTACAATTTTAAAGCTATACAAATCCACTGTTTGCTTATATCCTTAGTGCCCATAGAGCGCTGCTGAATTTTGTGTTTGCTTACTTCTTTTTAAAAATGGATCGATGGATAGATAGATAGATAGATAGATAGATAGATAGATAGATAGATAGATATGAGATAGATAGATAGATAGATAGATAGATAGATAGATAGATATGAGATAGATATTAGATAGATAGATAGATAGATAGATAGATAGATAGATAGATAGATAGATAGATAGATAGATATGAGATAGATAGATAGATAGATATGAGATAGATATTAGATAGATAGATAGATAGATAGATAGATAGATAGATAGATATGGGATAGATAGATAGATAGATAGATAGATAGATAGATAGATAGATAGATAGATAGATATGAGATAGATATTAGATAGATAGATAGATAGATAGATAGATAGATATGGGATAGATAGATAGATAGATAGATAGATAGATAGATAGATAGATAGATATGGGATAGATAGATAGATAGATAGATAGATAGATAGATAGATATGAGATAGATAGATAGATAGATAGATAGATATTAGGTGAGAGGTATAGTATAGATATTGTAATATTCTCAATCATTTGATCAAGCAGTACATTTGCTGGTTTAATTTTAGGCTTAACTGTAGAAGTGACTCATGGCATGAACAACAACTAGGTTGTAAGTTGCCCATTATTGACTCTGGCACATGAATGTAACAGAGAACAGGAAAAATGAAAATATGTCAAATATGTTAGGAAGAATTCGTCTTGAATACTGAATTTAATTTTGGTTCAACCCTTTGCAGGCATGTTCAGTTTTGTAAGGGCTAATCCATAGTGCTTGACAAATAAAAGGTAGGGCAGATAAATAATGTCTCACATACATAGCAGCTTACATTGTATACAGGAGTAACGATTAATGTATACATTGTTATTCTTACCATTGAGATGTACAGTATATTCCAGGACTCAGGATATTAGCATGAAACATCACAGGTTACTTGTTCTCAGCTTCCCTGTTGTAGAGGAATGTTAGCATTGTGGTTGCTGCAGTAACTATAATGAAGTTGCTATCTCTTAGTATCTAAGCAACATATCAACAAAACTGATGCAACTGCATCCAGACCCAATGGCTCCTGGGTAGTAGAAGGAAAAAAAGTGTTAGGATCTCTTTCTATACTGCCATAGCTTATATGGACTTGTACTACATAATGAAACAATAAAACCCCATTCAATAATGTTATATTTCCAAGTGTACTGTATTCCTTTGAGCTGATGCACAGAACAACACACAAGGGTAATGTAAGGAAAATGCCAATTTTTTTCCTTGTATCACACTTCACACATCACATAGGCAGATAACTAAAGTCTTATATTTTCATGTGTATGTAATTGAAAAAGTTATCAAAAGTTTCCTGATACATACACAGAGATTGGATTTGTTATTGCAGCTGTGACTCATCACCTATGGCCTTATCAGTGACATCAATGTCACAATATCACAATCCCAATTCTATCTGTGCAGTCGTGATACTCTGTAGGCCGGTCCTCCCCATGCTTCTTTATTCTCTACAGCTGCTTTCAATTGCCTGATGTCCATTCACATGTCCTTCTTAAAGGGGTTGTCCCGCGCCGAAACGTTTTTTTTTTTTCAATAGGCCCCCCGTTCGGCGCGAGACAAACACAAGGGATGGGTTAAAAAAACAAAAATGTGTAGTACTTACCCGAATCCCCGCTCTGCGGCGACTTCTTTCTTACCTTAGCAAGATGGCCGCCGGGATCTTCACCCACGATGCACCGCGGGTCTTCTCCCATGGTGCACCGTGGGCTCTGTGCGGTCCATTGCCGATTCCAGCCTCCTGATTGGCTGGAATCGGCACACGTGATGGGGCGGAGCTACGAGGACCAGCTCTCCGGCACGAGCGGCCTCATTCACCAGGGAGAAGACCGGACTGCGCCAGCGCGTCTAATCAGGCGATTAGACGCTGAAATTAGACGGCACCATGGCGACGGGGACGCTAGCAACGGAACAGGTAAGTGAATAACTTCTGTATGGCTCATAATTAATGCACGATGTACATTACAAAGTGCATTAATATGGCCATACAGAAGTGCTGAACCCCACTTGCTTTCGCGGGACAACCCCTTTAATGGTGTCCAGCCAAGGTGTATTTTGTGTTCCCTGTTTCCCTTTACCAGGGACCATTCCAAGTAGCATCTATTTTTCCAGTGAATTTGCCCTCCTCATGTGTCCAAAGTAAGTCGGTCTCTGTCTTGTGATCTCGCCTTTCAGGGACACCTCTGGGTGGATATGGTCCAGGACAGCTTGGTGGTGACCCTAGCTGTCCAGGGGATTCGTAGAAGTTTTTTCCAATATCATAGCTCAAAAGCATAAATTTTTCTTCTGTCTGCTATCCTCAATGTCCACGTCTCACAGTCATATGTTGCATTATCATTAACCTCTATTTGATGGTGAATGAGACATCCTTGCACTTCCATATTGGTTCTATGCTCACCATGGCCGTACGCTCCAATGCTAATCAGTGCTTTATCTCACCTGTCAAGCTGTCACTTTGATCAATGAGGGATTCAAGGTATATGAAACTATTAAACACTTAGATTTCCTCATTGTTGACCTTTATGTGGACTTCATTGTTGGCAGTAGTCATGATCTTTGTCTTCTTGGTGTTCAGGTGAAGTCTCATCTTCTTACTTCTTTTTTTAGCTTCAGAATCATCATCTTCAGATGTTTCGCTGCTCCGCTACCAGTCATATTGTCATATCTAAAATTAGTGATGGTTTTTCCACCTATTTACAATCCAATACTCTGATCATTTAAGTGCAGCGGCCTCATGATCACAAAAAAAGAGAGGATGTATCCTTGTCTTGTGCCCTTTTTTGATCCTGAACCATTGCGTATCCCCATATCTGGTTCTCACTGTGAATTCTTGATTGCTGCAGAGGGACCTGATCAATGTGATCAGGTGTACTGGTACTCCTACCTCGCTCAGTCCCCAAAGCTTATCATGATTAATGCAGTTAAAAACCTTGGTGTAATCAATGAAACACAAGTAGAGCTTCTTCTGATACTCTCTTGCCTTTTCTATGATCTACCTCAGGTTTGTAATGTGATCACAGGTCCCTCCTACCTTGCTCAGTCCTTTCCAAAGCTTATCATGATCAATGCAGTTGAAAACCTTGGTGTAATCAATGAAACACAGGTAGAGTTTCTTCTGACACTCTCTTGTCTTTTCCATGATCCACCTCAGGTTTGCCAAGTGTGTAGACAGGGACGATCCATGTCTAGTAAGTGCTCAGACGAGCAGGATTTATTTTAAGTTGGCCTGAAGTCAAGGCCTGTTTCGTTTGTTTTATGCTGCAATAAACCCAGGCGAAGCCTGGACTAAAGAACTTTTGTTGCCCGGTGTAACTGTCTCTGGCCGCGGATGCCCACGCTGCTACCTATCCTAACTCTAATCCCTCACTATATATATACATATATATATATATATATATATATATATATATATATATATATATATATATATGTGTGTGTGTGTATATACTAGAAGATATACACTGCGTTGCACTGTGATTTTATGAATAGCAGTCCTGGAATATACAAAGTGAGCCACAACAATGAGCCCAGCAACGCATTGCTATGGAAGTCATCCAAAATTAAAAGCTGCTGCCCATAGCAACCAATCACAGTGCAGCTTTTATTTTACCTCAGACGTATAAGAAACAAATGCTGTGCTGTGATTGGTTGCTGTTGGCAATAAAAATTACAGAGGAAATCGGTGAGCTTTTGATTTTTAATTCCGCCAGTATTTGTTGCCTGATGCTGAAGAACGCTCATGCAAAATATCACTCAAATCGGACCAGAACTGTGGATTTGTATACGACACAAACAGACTGTACGTTATGTATGTATGTATGTATGTGTGGAGAGAGGGAGAGAGAGAGGGAGAGAGGGAGGGAGAGAGAGAGAGTGTCCGGGTACCCGATACAGAACGCGAGCAATACAGAACGGGACATTTTATGTAAGAAAAGAGGATATCAGAATGTACACATAAATATGTGGATGCTGATTAATGCTATGTGACTGTATTAGCCATATATTATACTGCGGAGGTTTAAATAAAAGCTGAACTGTGATTGGTGGTTATATATTATACTGCGGAAGTAAAATAAAAGCTGCACTGTGATTGGTGGTTGCTCTATGTATTCTTGTCTGGGGACATATCATTGTGAGCGCTCAGTCTGACTCTTCTAGTGAGAATTACTTTTTGGAAATACCCAGTGATACTAAATCGAGTCCGTAGAATCCACTGATGAAAGCAAATTTGGGGGTTGCTGCATTAAAATTCAAGGAAAGACAAAAATTTTCAAATAAGGTTGCCGACACAACAATATTTCAGATTATTCTTTTTGCCTATAACCTTCTATACTACGTGCAAAATGTGATGTCAATCGGTGGTACAGTTTGTGCGTGATGCTCCAACAAACAAACATATATATATATATATATATATATATATATATATATATATATATATATATATATATTCCAAGATTATAACCGTAATTATTCAGTAATCATAGAATAAACATGTTGCCGTGCTTTTCTTCTTTTTCAGAGGGGCTGGTTGTCGAGGACAGAACTCCCTAGCAACCACTGTCACCCCATAAAATAAGATATCACATCCCACTCTGATGTCAGTGGGAGGCAGAGTTGGGGACACAGAATTAACGGTGCCTGAAGCCACTAATATCAGTCCATGTCCTCTTCCTACTGAACCCTGCCACTACTGTGGACACCAATGAGAAACAAATGGATGATCCACAATTACCGTACCCAGGTGTAAATTATTCAAAACGGTGTCAGTTACTGACTGCTATTAGTGGGTGTGTTTATATATATATGCCGATCAGTTACCTTGGCATGTGGACACCAGTCAATCGTGCCTTTGTGGCATATGATTGCTGTGATAAGTGATATTTTTTAGACTTTAGAAAGTCCTATTGACATTTGCGTTGAAAAATGCAGTGATATCACGATCGCAAGTGTGAAGGCACCTTAAATTAAACACACTTTTTATCTCACATGGCAAACGCTATTAAAAAAAAGCAAAAAAGGGAAGCTAACATGCTTTTTTTGTTTTTTTCGCCTCCCAAAAAATGCTATAAAGATGATTATATGTATCTCAAAATGATACTAATTAAAACTACAGCTTATCATGCAAAAAAACTAGCCCTCATATAGCTTTGTCTATGGAAAAATAAAATTTATGGGTCTTTGAATGCAGCGACGCAAAAAAATGTATATAAATTTTCCAAAAGAAAGAGTATCTATTGTGCAAAAATGGAAAAACCTAAAAAAAATGTATAATTTTGAATTAGCACCAACCTGCAGAAAGAAAGTTATCATGTAATTTACACCACATTGTCAAAGGCAGAATTGATGTTTTTCACTCAGCCCTCCAAAAAAAAAGGAACAAAAGTTATACAATACATTATATGTATCCCAAAATAGTACCAATAAAATTACAGTTGGTCACGCTAAAGTCCTCACACAGCTTCCTCGATGGAAAAATTAGAAGGTTTTGAGTCTTTAAATGCAGTAATGCAAAAAATATATATTATTTTTTATTACGCAAAAGTGTAAAAACCTAAACAATATATATAATTTTTCATAAAGTTATCATGTCCTTTACACTGCTGTTAAAAAAAATGGCAGAATTGAAGTTTTTCAACCTGCTCTTTAACAAAAATGACTACAAGTTACACAATACATTATATGTATTCCACAATGGTACCAATAAAACTACAGCTCACTACACAAAATTTATTGACAGACCACCTCTTTATAACTGAGGTGATACACATTCCAGGAGTCTCAGACAACACATTTTCCATCCCTGCACCCCTCACTTGATTGTCTGTCACACTGTGGAGATCTCCTTTGTGTATTGCAGCCACGTCTATGCAGTGCAGCCTCCTGTCTGATACTTATCAGGCATCATTTTGATGGTGATCTTTTTTTTTGCTTCATTTTCACATCAGTTCCATGATGCATCACCACAGCATTAGCTAGAGGCTATACTATTTCTGCCTGCAGGTGGAACAGTTTAATTATCCTTACATTCTATATTCCACTAAATAAGCTATAGACCACAAGTAGACAGTCAGGTGAATGAGCTGTGATCTCCTCCATTATAACCATGTGACAGGAGCTGTGTGATTGTCAATAACTGTGATAGGAATGTCTGTGCCTCCTTCTAGGCCGTTTCTGTGGTAGAATTCATGCAACAGCATTACACAGACTGAGAAACTGACTAGTTTTAGACTACATAAGCCCAATTAAATCTGAGCTGATCGGAATTGAGATCACATGACTATCTGAGGAGAAAGAAGCCGTGAGTTTCAGACATAAAGGAATAACTAACCAAGGTAACACTAGCTGACTTATATATACTGGGTGGCTAGCTACTAGTGAAAGAAACAAAAAAATCACTGGAGTGGCCCTTTCTAATCACCAGTAGTATTTGTCACTTTTAGGAAACAGAGATAACTAACACAGAGGTAAGTAGAATTAAAATATATATTTATGGATGTTTTTATTTTAGATGGAAAAACTACTATAAACGTATTGTGCATAACCTTCTGGGTACACATTAGTTAGCATTACAATGTTGTGTGTAATAAGAGCTGAAAGTTTCCGTTTTCTTAATCAAATGGTAGGAAAATACATCTGTTATGTCAATCAAATACACATTGCAGTCCCACTTCTTCACTAAAGCTAAAATCCATACAAGATCAGACTCATTGTCCACTAAGTATTTGAACACAAACACCATTACATAATATCTTATGATTCTACTTTTCTTTCTAAAGTGACTCTTGAGATGCAAAAACACTAGAGATGAGCGAGTACCAAAATGCTCGGGTGCTCGTTACTCGGGACGAAATTATCGCGATGCTCGAGGGTTCGTTCTCAAGTTCCCAGGTCCCACTATTAAGCCACAATAGCGGCAAGAGTGGGCCCCCCCCCAACAACTTTTACTTCTGAAAAGCCCTCATTAGCAATGCATACCTTAGCTAAGCACCACACTACCTCCAACAAAGCACAATCACTGCCTGCATGACACTCCGCTGCCACGTCTCCCGGGTTACATGCTGCCCAACCCCCCCCCCTGCACGACCCAGTGTCCACAGCGCACACCAAATTGTCCCTGCGCAGCCTTCAGCTGCACTCATGCCACACCACACTCATGTCTATTTATAAGTGCGTCTGCCATGAGGAGGAACCGCAGGCACACACTGCAGAGGGTTGGCATGGCTAGGCAGCGACCCTCTTTAAAAGGGGCGGGGCGATAGCCCACAATGCTGTACAGAAGCAATGAGAAATATAATCCTGTGCCACCGCCATCAGGAGCTGCACACGTGGGCATAGCAATGGGGAACCTATGTGCCACACACTATTCATTCTGTCAAGGTGTCTGCATGCCCCAGTCAGACTACGTTTTTTTATAAATAGTCACAGGCAGGTACAACTCCGCAATGGGAATTCCGTGTGCACCCACAGCATGGGTGGCTCCCTGGAACCCACCGGCTGTACATTAATGTATCCCATTGCAGTGCCCATCACAGCTGAGGTAATGTCATGTTTAATGCAAGTGGGCTTTGGCCCACACTGCATGCCCCAGTCAGACTGGGGTTCTTTAGAAGTGGACGCATGCAGTTACAACTCCGTGTGGACCCACGGCATGGGTGGCTCCCTGGAACCCACCGGCGGTACATAAATATATCCCATTGCAGTGCCCAAAACAGCTGATGTAACGTCAGCTGTAATGCAGGTGGGCTAAAAATTAATTGGATTACACTGTAGGCGAGGGCCCCCAAAAATTGGTGTACCAACAGTACTAATGTACCTCAGAAAAATTGCCCATGCCCAACCAAGAGGGCAGGTGAAACCCATTAATCGCTTTGGTTAATGTGGCTTAATTGGTAACTAGGCCTGGAGGCAGCCCAGTTAAAATAAAAATTGGTGCAGGTGAAAGTTTCAACGCTTTAATGAGCATTGAAACGTATAAAAATTGTTTACAAAAATTATATGACTGAGCCTTGTGGGCCTAAGAAAAATTGCCCGTTCGGCGTGATTATGTGAGGTTTCAGGAGGAGGAGCAGGAGGAGGAGGAGGAATATTATACACAGATTGATGAGGCAAAAATGTCCCCGTTTTTGATGGTGATAGAGAACGATGCTTCCATCCGCGGGTGCAGCCTATGTATTGCTTAGGTATCGCTGCTGTCCGCTGGTGAAGAAGAGAAGTCTGGGGAAATCCAGGCTTTGTTCATCTTGATGAGTGTAAGCCTGTCGGCACTGTCGGTAGACAGGCGGGTACGCTTATCCGTGATGATTCCCCCAGCCGCACTAAACACCCTCTCTGACAAGACGCTAGCCGCAGGACAAGCAAGCACCTCCAGGGCATACAGTGCGAGTTCAGGCCACGTGTCCAGCTTCGACACCCAGTAGTTGTAGGGGGCAGAGGCGTCACCGAGGATGGTCGTGCGATCGGCTACGTACTCACCATCCTTTTACAGTGCTTCCGCCAACTCAGCCTTGACTGGGGACCGGTGACACAGTCTTGCTGGGGAGCCATAAAGCTGGCAAAGGCCTTGGAGAATGTTCCCCTGCCTGCGCTGTACATGCTGCCTGATCTCTGCGCCTCCCCTGCTACCTGGCCCTCGGAAATGCGCCTTCTGCCACTAGCGCTGTCGGATGGGACGTTTACCATCAGTTTGTCCACCAGCGCCCTGTGGTATAGCATCATTCTGGAACCCCTTTCCTGTTCGGGAATGAGAGTGGAAAGGTTCTCCTTATACCGTGGGTCGAGCAGTGTGTACACCCAGTAATCCGTAGTGGCCAGAATGCGTGTAACGCGAGAGTCACAAGAAAGGCATCCTAACATGAAGTCAGCCATGTGTGCCAGGGTACCTGTACGCAACACATGGCTGTCCTCACTAGAAAGATCACTTTCAGGATCCTCCTCCTCCTCCTCCTCCTCCTCCTCTGGCCATACACGCTGAAAGGATGACAGGCAAGCAGCATGTGTACCCTCAGCAGTGGGCCAAGCTGTCTCTTCCCCCTCCTCCTCATGCTCCTCCCCCTCCTCAATGCGCTGAGATATAGACATGAGGGTGCTCTGACTATCCAGTGACATACTGTCTTCCCCCGCCCCCGTTTCCGAGTGCAAACCGTCTGCCTTTATGCTTTGCAGGGAACTTCTCAAGAGGCATAGCAGAGGAATGGTGACGCTAATGATTGCAGCATCCCTGCTCACCATCTGAGTAGACTCCTCAAAGTTTCCAAGGACCTGGCAGATGGCTGCCAACCAGGCCCACTCTTCTGTAAAGAATTCAGGAGGCTGACTCCCACTACGCCGCCCATGTTGGAGTTGGTATTCCACTATAGCTCTACGCTGCTCATAGAGCCTGGCCAACATGTGGAGCGTAGAGTTCCACCGTGTGGGCACGTCGCACAGCAATCGGTGCACTGGCAGATTAAACCGATGTTGCAGGGTCCGCAGGGTGGCAGCGTCCGTCTTGGAGTTGCGGAAATGTGCGCTGATCCGACGCACCTTTCCGAGCAGGTATGACAAGTGTGGGTAGCTTTTCAGAAATCGCTGAACCACCAAATTAAAGACATGGGCCAGGCATGGCACGTGCATGAGGCTGCCGAGCTGCAGAGCCTCCACCAGGTTACGGCCGTTGTCACACACGACCATGCCCGGTTGGAGGCTCAGCGGCGCAAGCCAGCGGTCGGTCTGCTCTGTCAGACCCTGCAGCAGTTTGTGGGCCGTGTGCCTCTTCTCTCCTAAGCTGAGTAGTTTCAGCACAGCCTGCTAACGCTTGCCCACCGCTGTGCTGCCATGCCGCGCGACACCGACTGCTGGCGACGTGCTGCTGCTGACACATCTTGATTGCGAGACAGAGGTTGCGTAGGAGGAGGAGGAGGAGGAGGGTGGTTTAGTGGAGGAAGCATACACCGCCGCAGATACCACCACCGAGCTGGGGCCCGCAATTCTGGGGGTGGGTAGGACGTGAGCGGTCCCAGGCTCTGACTCTGTCCCAGCCTCCACTAAATTCACCCAATATGCCGTCAGGGAGATATAGTGGCCCTGCCCGCCTGTGCTTGTCCACGTGTCTGTTGCTAAGTGGACCTTGGCAGTAACCGCGTTGGTGAGGGCGCGTACAATGTTGCGGGAGACGTGGTCATGCAGGGCTGGGACGGCACATCGGGAAAAGTAGTGGCAACTGGGAACCGAGTAGCGCGGGGCCGCCGCCGCCATCATGCTTTTGAAAGCCTCCGTTTCCACAAGCCTATATGGCAGCATCTCCAGGCTGATCAATTTGGCAATGTGCACGTTTAACGCTTGAGCGTGCGGGTGCGTGGCGGCGTACTTGCGCTTGCGCTCAAACAGTGGCGCTAGCGACGTCTGGACGCTGTGCTGAGAGACATTGCTGGATGGGGCCGAGGACAGCGGAGGTGAGGGTGTGGGTGCAGGCCAGGAGACGGTAGTGCCTGTGTCCTCAGAGGGGGGTTGGATCTCAGTGGCAGGTTGGGGCACAGGGGGGAGAGGCAGCAGTGCAAACCGGAGGCGGTGAACGGCCTTCGTCCCACCTTGTGGGGTGCTTGGCCATCATATGCCTGCGCATGCTGGTGGTGGTGGCTCCCCAGCTGATCTTGGTGCGACAAAGGTTGCACACCACTGTTCGTCGGTCGTCAGGCGTCTCTGTGAAAAACTGCCACACCGTAGAGCACCTTGACCTCTGCAGGGTGGCATGGCGCAAGGGGACGCTTTGGGAAACAGTTGGTGGATTATTCGGTCTGGCCCTGCCTCTACCCCTGGCCACCGCACTGGCTCGGCCTGTGCCCACACCCTGACTTTGGCCTCCGCGTCCTCGCCCGCGTCCACGTCCTCTAGGCCTACCCCTACCCCTCAGCATGCTGTATTACCAGTAGTGCAGAAACAGAATGCTGTAATTAAATGTGCCGCTTATTGGCCTGTGGTTGGAGGCTGACTTCGCTTACGGAACGCCAGGAAATAATTTTGCGCAAGCCTGCTGTAACACTTAGCTGGCTGCGTATGAATTAGGAGGACAACTACACCCAGCACAGACCCAGAACACTGAGGACAGTCACAGGCAGCCCAAATAGATTTTTTTCCCCAAATGTTTTTGCAAAGGCCCACTGCCTATATTCAATAAATATATGTCTTCTGTCCCTGCCTCACAATATATGTCTTCTGTCCCTGCCTCACCACCACTACTGGCCCTGGAGTATGTATAATTACTGCAGGGCGCAATGCTCTGCACGGCCGATATACAAAAAAAAAAAAAAGTGCAACACTGCAAAAAGCAGCCTCCACACTACTGCACACGGTTAGATGTGGCCCTAAGAAGGACCGTTGGGGTTCTTGAAGCCTAAAATAACTCCTAACGCTCTCCCTATAGCAGCTCCGGCACCAACAGCACTTTCCCTCCTCTATGTCAGAACAAATCTGTGGCGAGCCGCGGGAGGGGCCGATTTATATACTCGGGTGACACCTGATCTCGCCAGCCACTCACTGCAGGGGGGTGGTATAGGGCTTGAACGTCGCAGGGGGAAGTTGTAATGCCTTCCCTGTCTTTCTATTGGCCAGAAAAGCGCGCTAACGTCTCAGAGATGAAAGTGAAAGTAACTCGAACATCGCGTGGTACTCGTCACGAGTAACGAGCATCTCGAACACGCTAATACTCGAACGAGTATCAAGCTCGGATGAGTACGTTCGCTCATCTCTAAAAAAACACTCAAGTTGATCATGTTGCTTGTTTCTATGTGCTATTTAGTCAGATTTTTATAATGTGTTTTACACTTACCTATAAGGCCTTAGTCAGACGGGCGTTTTTTCGCGCGATTTGCGGATCGCATGACGGATGCGCATCTGCAAGTCGCGTGACCGGTGCCCGAAAATCGCCCGAAAATCTGCTCCTAGCCGCGTTTCATTAGAAACGGGCCGGAGCTGTCCAGCGCATTGCATTCAATGGAGCCGGCAATACAGCGGCAATTTCCCTTCCCTGCAATTTATCCAGAAAAGTGTTAAAATATATATTAAAAAATATATACATACTCACCTGCTCCCGGCAGTCGGAGTTCCCCGCGGCCGGCCTGCAGTGGGTGTGAAGGGGGTGTGAGTCAGACCTGCCCCCTGATTAGCTCAGCGCTGTATTGCCCGCTCCATTGAATTCAATGGGCAAACATCGTTCTTCTCTGCCCCAGCTGTTACAGCTGTGGCAGAGAAGAATGATTTGTCTTCTATATGTTCTCAATGGGGTCGGCGATGCTGCCGCCGGCCCCATTGAGCGCATATAGAGAAAAGAACAGGAATCGCAGATCGCAGATAGGTGCGATCTGCGATTTCTGTTCTATAATTTATCGGACGAGCGCATAAAAAGCGCTCATGTGTCCGATACCATTGCAAAGCAATGGTTTTAAAAAATCGCCGGACACATGCGCATGCGCAAATCACGCAAAAAAACGCCCGTCTGACTAAGGCCTCATACTGTACATATCTACAAAATATACCCCTAATCAGTGTTGGACTGGAGTGCCTAGCACCCACCATTAAAATTCATTATGAGGGCAAATATTTCCTGATCCCTATTTACAAATATTTCCTGATCCTTATTCACAAATATTACCTGATCCCTGCTCACAAATTCCTTGCTGCTGCTTTCTCCATACAATTCAATAGAAAGCTGGCTACATTTGTGTGTAGCCCATTCTCCGCAGCAGGCAGGAATTCATAGACTACCATTCACCCAGTAAGTGTAGATCCTGTGCACAGTTTTCTGCAGGTGTGGGAGGCTGGGGGCCCACCCTGACTCAGGGTCCACTAGGGAATTCACCTGTGCACCAGTAGGCCAGTCCAAGCCTGCCTTTAATATGAAGGGAATTTATCCTCTGCTGTCAATATTCAGGTGTGCAAAGGGCTTGGTCCGTCCGTGTAAACAGGCAGTCACTCATCAATAAACGACTGCCTGTATACTCCGGAGGTGGTTGGCTGGAAGAGATCTCCAGTGAGCTGTGCCTCCATTCAGTGTGCAATTATTTGCAGTCAGCCCAAACAAAAGTACCCTTAACCTGCAGTGTCTATATGCAGTGATATGTAGAAGCTGCAGAAGACAAACAGAGCACAGTGTCCAATTGTACCCTTTAAAAAAAATGATTGTCAGCCCAAAATACATGCATTTAAGTAGAAAAAAGCTTGTCCCCCCCAAAGGTATCTATAGCCTTCAACTATATAAAACTACACTTTTTTGGGTCTACTTTATGTAGCTAGTTGCCCTTGAATTACAATTTTCTAGTAGTGACAAATTAATCAATAATTCAAATAATGTGTAGATCAATGCAGACATTTAGAGATCTGTACATAGTTTAAGAGTTAGTACAGTACAAAAAGACACAAATCCATCAAAATCAAACAATTCTTTATTTATGTTGATTCAGGCTAAATAAACCATATACCAATTCGACCTTCTATAGGAGGAAAATAAATGAAAAGTCAATTGAGTTATTGCTGACTTAACACGAGTAACGTGAATTTTTTTCATTATGCCTGAGGAGGAATCCTGAGAGGCTGGAAAGCTCGCTATAACATCATGTATTTTTGTTAGCCATTAAAGGTATCATATCTACAAGATTACAAGGTTTCTCTTGCTGGGAACAATCACATTTTGTGATATTTAATTTCATACTTGCCAACTATTCCAGAATATCCGTGTGACTCTTGGAAGAAGCGGAGATCTCCCAGACTCCAAGATCAGCCAACAATTCTCCCAGGTGCCACATATATTTATTTCTCCATGTCCTTGTGCTACGCTCCTTTCCTGGGCAGTCAACACCCTGACAACGAGTGTCAAGGTGACATAGTGAAGTTTCAGTCAGGGAACTTACACCATTAACAGTAGGAGATTCATGGAAAATCCTGACACCTTGCCAGAAGTCCAGTATTCTGGAAACATGGCTCTATAGGGAAAAATGGGAATGACATGTTTCACTAACTGTGATCATACTTAATATGGTTATTAGTAGTAGTAACAGTTATTATTACTACTATTATTGTCAGTTGTAGTAATATCCAAATATTTACAGTGAAACCTCTTTAAAACGATTACACAAAAGTAAAAAAATGTTCTTCTTGAGGAGTGGTCTTCTCAAAGAAGAGAGACAAGATACATAAGATAGAAAACCTGGTCTAGAACAGGGGTAGTCTTTGAAAAGGTCTCATTATGCTTTATTTCTCTACGGAAGAGAAATCAAGTAACCTTGTAGATATGATACCTTTTGATGGCTAAAAAAAATACATGATGTTGATGTATTTTTGTTAGCCATTAAAAGGTATCATATCTACAAGATTACTTGGTTTCTCTTACTGAGAACAATCACACTTTGCTCTACTGGCTAACATGGTACTAAACTTTTTTTATTTCTCTACTGGACATGACTTTCTGTTTAGGCGGCTGCACATAATTCACTATTATTCACAGCAGAGGGCGCTCAGATCATGTATAACAATTTTTGAACGTGCAGTTTGTTTGCTATATCCTTTTGCATTACTAGCACAATGATATAATGGATAGCAAACAAGACGAATAGACTAACCACTTACTTATAATATCCTTCAACAGCTCATGTTATCTGAATGACTGCTCTTTACAGCACTTGCACTTTTTCAGAACTAACATGTTTATAAGACGGTAATAGCATTATGGTTACTGGAAATATCCCAGGAATTAGAGGAAACTCTTAAGGACTCCATAAACAATCTGTACAGTAAGACACACAGCTTACACTAATATATCTTATTTTTCAGGAATCACAAATGGATGGATAGATGTGGTAAATAGGACTTGGCTCCTCTACTGTGCTCCAACCTCTGGATGAACTCCACAGAAATAATCTATCCACATTTGACTCCAGTAGATGTTTATAAGCTGGTCTTTCCCTGAAAACAGTTTTGAGCTGACCAGTGAATGTTTTTAGAACCAAGATAGACATAAACAGTAATAAGGTCTTACTGCTTTCCCCACAACCATATAATTGTATTCCTTCCTCACTAGGGAACTCCCTTGTAAAACAGGAGCAAATCCGATGTAGCTGAGATGTCTACACAACAGGCCCTCTGAGAACCAAACTAGGAAACACATTCCTCCATCAGCAAGGAACGCTATTGTTATTCATAAGTATCAGTAAGATGTTTTTTCTTCTTTATAACTATGTTTTCTTTCTGAAACCACTCAACGGGAAATGAAAGATTTTCCAAAATTAAGGTAAAACAAACTTCTCTGCCTTGAACCCACTTGTTGATTTTCCGGGCCCGGTTTCTCCATTTAGCACATCAGTGTTGCTTTTACACTTTGAGAAAATTATATTAAAGGCACGTTTACATAAATATTACACCGAAGCTCAAGTAAATATTTGTAGGTGTGTGCTTAGATGTCTGAACTTGAAATATTTTAGGCATTACCTGTTGCTAAATAGGGAAGCCACGTTGAAACTAAAACCAATTTATATTTGTCAAAGAAATGACCAGCTTAGAAGGTGGTTTTTGTACTTCCACCGGCAGTGGAAATCACTGTGTAATTGAAGCAGTTTTATGCTAGGTTAACAGTATACCCAAGCTCACCACTGTCAAAGGTAGAAAGTTGAAAGCCCTAAGTCTAGTGAAAATAGCTATATCCCACCTAACCTGCTGATTAAGTCACAGAGTATACAGAATGCAGTACAGAGTTCTTATGTTTTATACTATTGAATAAAATAACTGCATTTTACATAATTCTATCTATATGTCATTGTACCAATATAGATAGGACCTATAGTTCCTGCTGCAAAACAGAATAAAAAATAATTCAGGGTGCTGTGCGCACCTGAAACGCATTGGAGTCTCACTTGTAAATCAGAGTGAAGCATTAAAGGGGTTGTCCCGCGCCGAAACAGGTTTTTTTTTTTTCAATAGCCCCCCCGTTCGGCGCGAGACAAACCCGATGCAGGGGTTAAAAAAGAAAACTGGATAGTGCTTACCTGAATCCCCGCGCTCCGGTGACTTCTTACTTACCTGGTGAAGATGGCCGCCGGGATCTTCACCCTCGGTGGACCGCAGGTCTTCTGTGCGGTCCATTGCCGATTCCAGCCTCCTGATTGGCTGGAATCGGCACGTGATGGGGCGGAGCTACGAGGAGCCGCTCTCCGGCACGAGCGGCCCCATTCAGAAAAGAAGAAGACCGGACTGCGCAAGCGCGTCTAATCCGGCGATTAGACGCTGAAAATTAGACGGCACCATGGAGACGAGGACGCTAGCAACGGAACAGGTAAGTGAATAACTTCTGTATGGCTCATAATTAATGCACAATGTACATTACAAAGTGCATTAATATGGCCATACAGAAGTGTATACCCCCACTTTGTTTCGCAGGACAACCCCTTTAATATGGCTCATGGACTTTGAGTAAAGATTTTTTTAATTTCTCTTCTTCGAGCTGGATTGTTGTTTTTTGAGTTGAATTTACAGCCTAGCAAGAAGTTTTCTGTGCATCGGAGGAGTGAATGGTAGTATACAGGTGAGCTGGTTTACTTTTTTTTTTTTCGCTATGGTTCATACTGCCTTACTATCCCTTATTGCAGTGGTACCCAACTAGTGACTCAGAAACTACATGTTGCTTACAATCTCCAGCTTTGTGGCATGCCATAGGAAACCTTACCAATGACCATTTGCACTGGTTACAATACCACATCCAAACTGAAAACTTGGATGTAGGGCTGGGTGATCTGGTCTAAAATCTCAGCTTTTTTCAATCTCTAATCAATCTTAATTTTTTTCCTTCCTCAATTTCTTCCTTCCACAATTCCTCTCTTCCTTCCTTCTTTCCACAATTCCTTCCTTCCTCCCTCAATTAATTCCTTCCTTCCTTCCACAATTCCTTAATATATACAGATTACAAAATTGAATGGGACAATTATGATAGTCAGTTCTTAGCAAAGAATAGCTGTGCATCTGATTACCTTATGTAAGCAAATGGGGTACAGACTTTAGTTTCTTAACTAAAGGGTGGGATTCTACTCCCCTCTTGTCACAGCCCCCATATACTGCCCCCTAGTTACTACAGCCATCATATACTGCCCCACAGTAATCACAGCACTTACATACTGTCCCACCCAATTATCATATTCCCAATATACTATCCCCACCCACACCTTAGTCATCACGGTCGCCATATACCTTTTTCCGTACACCTTAGCCACACAGCCTTCTCTTCTGTGATGCTTTTCTGTACAGGACCCTGATAAGACAAGAGACAGTGCAGGAAGCAAGCACAATGCTGATTGGTTGAGTCTCAGCCAATCAGCTCTATGGTTGAATCCTAAACTGTCTCCCCTTAGCCTGATATCCCCGCATTCAGGGCTTGGGGATAATATTGATTTCATGATTGCAATGAAAGTCAGAATTGTGGTTCAGCAAAATGGCAGTTAATCAAATTGATTTGATTACTTGTACAGCCCTTTTAGGATGGTATAATACTAGTATTTCACAAAAAAATATCTGCAAATGTGCAATTTCTTGATTTCTTATTTTTTCATGCTTAAAATGTCTCTTCTCAGTTTTTTAATTGAATGTGGCTGCTGTTCACCACTCAGGTTAATTTTGACTCACAAAGTTGTGGACCAATGCCATTGATAAAATATTTCTACTAAACCTAAGTATGTACAATCCCAAATATACTATTAGGCCAGTGGTGGCGAACCTATGGCACGTGTGCCAGAGGCGGCACTCAGAGCCTTCCCAGCTGGCACTCGCTGCCGTCGGCCGCTCACCACATTAGTAAATACTGGCAGGGGTGCCGCAGCTCCCCTGCTGGTATTCACTCAGCAGCACTGCTAGAAGCGCTGATCCCGGCGCACACTGTGCTGTCAGTGTGCAGCTGGGATCCTCTTCCCCCCTCCTTTAATGTCTCCTACTTGGTTTCGCAAGAGGAGGGGAGGAGGTGTCTGGCAGCACATCCCAATGTGCTCCTGGGATCAGTGGCAGAAACAGCGCCAAGCAGAGGAGCTGGGGGGGTGGCGCTATTACTACAGGGGCCACTTTGGGATGTTGCTATTACTACTGGGGGCCACTGTGGGATGTCACTATTACTACTGGGGACGCTGTGAAGTGTCACTATTACTACTGGGGACCACTGTGGGGTGTCACTATTACCACTGGGGCCGCTGTGGGATGTCACTATTACTGCTGGGGGCTGCTGTGGGATGTCACTATTACTACTGGGCTGATGTGGGATGTCACTATTACTACTGGGGCCGCTGTGGGATGTCACTATTACCACTGAGACCACAGTGTGGTGTCACTATTACTACTGGGGGGCCACTGAGGGATGTCACTATTACGACTGGGGCCACGGTGCGGTGTCACTATTACCGCTAGGGCCGCTGTGCGGGGTCACTGTAACCACCACAGCCGCTCTGGGGTGGGTCACTATTAGCGCTGGGGCTGCTCTCGGGGGGGTCACCCTTTCTGCTGGGGCCGCTTTGGGAAGGTCAATATCACTGCTGTTTACACAAAGTGGAAATGCTGTAGAATGTCCTCAGCGGAAATTTCCGTGGCAAATTCCACAGCAATTCTGCATCCAAAAGAAGTCAAAATCTGCACCCGGTCTATTTTGAAACAGCCTTGTCTTTTTAAGAACGACGGAGGTAAAAATCATACGTCGTGATAAGCCCTGCCCCCTGACATGTTGGCACTTTACAATAAATAAGTGGGTTTTGAGTTGCAGTTTGGGCACTCGGTCTCTAAAAGGTTCGCCATCACTATATTAGGCTATCAACTGCTTAGTGTGGTATGTATCAGATAGCAAATACAATTAGAAGTTGAGAGCGTACCTTGCAGGTAGGTTTTTTGCTCTCCCACGTACAATAATACTGGTCACCAACCCTTCTCTGCATAAACTTGAAAACAATTTACAGTATAGTACACATCCATAACATAAAATATACTTTCCTTGCTTAAAGGGAATCTGTAACCTACTTATATCCCTATAAACTAAGCTTATGGGCTGAAAGTAATTGACTGGTGGAGTCCGGGGACGTAAGTGCTATACTTGCCTTCCCTGTCATCCCGTGGAGTCTTAAAAGCCACTACTCAATGCATTGAGAGGTGCAGTTAAAGGGGTTCTGTCATTAAAAAATAAATAAATTACCTATTCCTCCCCTGTCAGTCTACTTACCAGATCTTCACCTCACCTATCTTCTCCTGTCTCCTGCAGTCCAGGGGGGTCACCTCACCTCCAGCTAGCTGATTGCTATCCTTCCTGTGAGGTTATGTACATTGCCGGAAGTGCCCCTTTAAGTAGTCCTCCCATTATAAAATTAGACTGGGTGGACTGCTTGGTGTGCTGCTCAATGCATTCAGTGGTGGCTTACAGCATTGACACAAGGGGAACAATGGGGGAGGTAAGTTTAACAGGTACATCCCCGGGAATCAGTGGGTCACCTAATTTCAGCCCATAAGCTTAGCTTAAAGGGGTGGTCTCGCGAAACAAAGTGGGGTTATACACTTCCGTATGGCCATATTAATGCACTTTGTAATATACATCGTGCATTAAATATGAGCCATACAGAAGTTATTCCACTTACCTGCTCCGTTGCTAGCGTCCTCGTCTCCATGGTTCCGTCTAAATTCGCCGGCAGCTTGCTTTTTTAGACGCGCTTGCGCAGTCCGGTCTTCTCCATTCAGCACGAGCCGCTTCAGTGTGCTCCCCGCTACAGCTCTTCTGCGCATGCGCAGACGAGCTGTCATTGCTCGGGAGCGCGCTGGAGCGGCCATTCTGTACCTTCCTCTGTTAGAGGAAGGTGCAGAGCTGCCGAGCTGTCCGGAGAAGCTGCCCAGCTGTCCGGAGAAGCCGCCCAGCTGTCCCACCGTCCAGCTGTCCTGGTAAGTGATGGGTCGGGGGGGCTGCCGCTGCGCCGGGGGGGGCTGCGGCTGTGCCGGGGGAACTAGCGCTGGGCCGGGGGGGGGCTGTCGCTAGGCCGGGGGGGCTGTCGCTGCGCCGGGGGAACTAGCGCTGGGCCGGGGGGGGGGCTGTCGCTAGGCCGGGGGGGCTGTCGCTGCGCCGGGGGAACTAGCGCTGGGCCGGGGGGGGCTGTCGCTAGGCCGGGGGGGCTGCCGCTGTGATGGGGGGGGGGGGGGGCTGCGCCGGTTACCTGCTGCCTGGCGGTGGGTGACAGGTCGGCCATGTTCATTCCTGGGGTCCGGTCGGCGGCTGCGGGGCGTCTGGTTGCCATGGAGACACAGCTGGTAGCGTCTCGGGAGCGCGCACGTCGGGCTACAGCAAGCGATGCGAAAAGAGCTGGCGGCCATCTTGGGAAAAAGTTTTATAAGTCGCTGAAACGCTGGAACGGTAAGTAGAAACCAGCTAGGAAAGTAATTTACAGGGGTAATTAGTAATGTATGTTTAATTAGGGGGGCTGGGCAAAAAAAAAAATTCACTGCTTCCTCGAGACATCTCCTTTAAGAGTAGGATATAAGTAAGATATAAGGGTAAATTCTATTTTCCAGATTTCTCTTTATTTATAAATAAATGTATTCTTGCTCATTTTAATCTTGCTTGTCATCATGCATTTTTCTACAGATGGTCATACATGTCGGTATAGGAATTTGCAGTATCATTTACTATTGTTTTATGTACTTAATACTGAAATTCTCTTCTACTCCTAATCTGCCAACACCTGTCAAATTTCAGATTTCTTCTTAAACTCATTTGCATTAGATTTCATGAAATCTAGGTTAGTGTGGAGGTCATCCAAACATCAAATGTCCTTGGCTTCAGTATTCTTAAAAACTGGACAGGATTTGCAGACTCAAACTTTCTGTTTTTGATAAATAAGAATTTCACAATGTCATTCATAGCACATAAGCACAATACATGCAGAAATATTGACCTACAATTGGAAATCCTCTCCCATGGAGAATTATTCCAATCAGTGTAGGAATCGCTCACTAAAGGGCCAGTGAATCCTAGTGGATCCATCCTTTGTGCTGAGCAGGGGTGTTGAATTTATGCAGCCTACAGGCCACATCACTGGTTATTACTGAAGGTCCTGATGACTTGGGCACCCAAAGCTTACAGCACTAATCCCACACTAGGTGCCTTAATTTATGGAAAGGCAGCTGCACAGGAAGTGGCTTCATTATCCAGGTTTTTGCATTGCGCAATGTAATTCAGTTTTATTTAAGCACTTTACAATTTTATTGAGCAGTGGTGCTTCATCATAAAGAATAATTTCCTTTTTCTGGCAGGCTCATGTTACAGTATTTCTGTCAGACATAGATTCCAGCCATAGCAAACATTGCAACCTTAGCTTTTTTTCCATTGACCCACATTGAAATTTCACGGTTGATTTAATTTCTTTTAAATCTCTACAATTATAGTGATAATGGCTAATAACCATAATAACTTTTAAGCTAGTCAGAGAAACCATTGAATCCATTGATCTGAAAGTACTGGATTGTCAGTATACGTAAAAAATTAAAGGCAATGAAGGTTAAAATGTGACTATCCTTATAAATTGTATTTACAAGTATTTTTTAAGAGTTTGTCCGGTATTGGAAATAAGGGTCTGCTTTTTCCTTCCAAAAATGAGTTATTCTGTTCATGAGTTATGTCTGGTATTGCAGAACAGCTCTATGCATTTTAATGGCAACTTTCTGTTTTTACTACACTAATATCATAAGGCCGGGCACACATGGGCAGACCAGATTCCACATGTGATCCTGGCCAGTCACCCTGCATACCTGATTTCTCTGTAGGGTGGATGACTGTGGCGGCTCGCCATCGGTCATACGCAGTAGTATTTTTTCCAATGTTTGTATTTCCTGTGCCATCGCTATTCGATGACACCGGTACCCGTAGCCCATATGCAATGTTAATTGCGAATGGGTTACAGGTTGGACAGCCTCCATGGACTTCAATGGAGGCCATTCGCATGGAGTTCACAGCAAAATAGAGCATGCTGCAATATTTCTTTTGCTCACAATTCGTATTTACGAGTGTGAATGAAACTACATGCTTTTCAATGCCTGCATTTTGCCGCGGATCCTCCACACGGATGCCGAATCCACCGGTGTAAGCCCAGCCTGACTGCGAAAGACCAGAGTGGATGTAATGTACTTATCAAAATGCAGAGTCTTAAATGGGTTTTATAGCTCTGAAAAGTACCTGCCAACAGGATTTAAAAGTGAGAAAATAACAAACAGTAATATACTTGGCATTCCTGCACCACTATTTCTGATGTATAATATCCGAGGTGACAGCAAACTGTAATAAAAATGAGCAGGTATTCACTTTCCATGGCACAACCTCTAATTGTTCTGCCACTTTCAATATTTTATGATGAATTATACAGTTTGAAAATGTGTATGCAATTACTAAGTCTTCACAATTGTTATTATTGATTTGAAGAATGGGGATATTTAGCATATGAAAATGCTCTGCTTGTACAATATGTATCCTCAATATACAGATGCAAGAAACATTAAGTGAACCCTTTGAAATTAGCTGGACCTCTGCATTGATTACTTATAAAATGTGGTCCGATTGCTATCTAATTTGCATATATAGACAAACATAATCTAACTAATAAAGCACAAACAGTTGTACCATTCATGTCTGTTATTGAGCACATAAAGTGCAGGGAGACAAAGGGGTCCCTTAAAGTTAATACCTGTAGATCCCCCCTTGGGCAGCAATCACCTCCTCTAAACATCTCCAGCAGCTGCATTTGAGATTTGCACCAGGTTGAGAAGAAACTTTTGATCATTCCTCCCTGCAAATGTGTTCATTAACATTACTGGGATGTCTTGTGTGCACAGCCATCTTCAGGTCATGCGATGGCATCTCAATGTGGTTAGGGTCAGGACTCTGACTTGATCATTCCAAAGCACAAATGTTGCCTTCACTTGTGTGCTCCGGATCATTGTCTTGTTTCATTCTCCAGTATTTCTGTAGTATGAGGTCATGGCCGGCAACCCTTACATTTTCCTGTAAAATATTTTGATACAACTAACAATTCATTGTTCTCTCAATAATTGCAAGATGTTGAGACCCTGAAAAGCAGTAAAGCAGCCCAAAACCATGGTGCTTCCTCCATCATGCTTCGCAGTTTGGATGTTGGTGTTGGTGTGAAGTGTTCTTTTTACTTCAGACGTAGCGTTGTGCATGTGTGCTAAAAAGTTCCACTTTTATCTCACTTAATAAAACATTTTCCCAGAATCATTGTGGAACATCTAGGTGGTCTCTGGGGAAGTTGAGAGGGGCTGCCATGTTTCTTTTAGACTGCAACAGCAGCTTCCTTCATAGTGTCCATCCACAAACAACATTCTTGTTCAGTGTTTTTTAAATAATGGACCTATGAAAAGGGGGGTTTGCCACTTGTAGAGTTTTTTGATTTTACCCTTGATCTCTTTCTGTCCCCTTTCAATATTGTGGTTGTGATCTTGAAGTGATGTTAACAGGATGCTCAGGCCTACGGAGAATAGTGATTCATGTCCCTGTATTTAATGAGCAAAGCACCTGTGAAGCCCACACTTCCAATCTCTTCTTTCTAACTGAAGCACCTTTTGCCAATTAGCTTTTGGAGAAGCTATGAACAGAGAGTTTCACTTACTTTTTCTCCCTACACTTTGGATGTCAATAGAGAGGGGCGGGGGAGAGCGAGGAGAGAAATCTCCTCCAGCCTCTCCGCAACAGCACAGGAACAAGTATGTGCGGGGATGAGTGTTGGGCATCGTTTGCCCGAATTCATTCTGTCTAAATGGGCCTTAACTGTTTGTATGTTATTAATTTGGTTAAATTGTGTTTCTCTATACATAACAATCAGACCATAGTTTATTAGTAATCAATGCAAAGCACCAGGTAACTCCAAAGGGTTCACTTAATTATTACTGCAAGTCTAAATATATAATCTTTATATTGCAACAACACATTCTATAATGCTTTACGATTGGGAAGGTAACAAAAAATGTAAAAAACATGTAATCAACGCAAATAAACTAACACTGAGACAAAAGGAGAGAGGTCTCTGCCCATAAGAGTTGATATCTAAATGAAATGGGAAAAGTGATACAATAGATTAAAGGTGTTTTTTTTTTTTGCTCAGGGGACTGGACGCTTGTGTCGGCAAGAGGACTTTAAATATAGTACATAAAATCACTATCTAGAGGGTAAGCCAACATATAAAGTGCAGAGTGATGTAACAAAGGTAACTGAGGACATGGATATGAGGAGTGGATATATCTGTGACCCGATTAGGTAGCGTATGGGCCATGAACTAAGTTTACATGACATAATTCACAGACGTGACTACCACTAAAAACGTATTTTATTAAATGTATTAAAAAACATAAACTGGGCACTACAAAGACATCACACAGCAACCAAGTACCTCCAGACACAGATTCGTTATAGGAGGATAAGGACCTGGAGTTATTTAATACTTGATAAGCGATAAAGAGATGGTCCTGAATTGTTATAGGTGTCGACAAGACAGGATCACCATCAAGGTATTCACAAGTTTACATGACATGGTCATTTTGAAAAATGTGTTTTCAATGTATGCTTCACACTGTGAATGTTAGGAGCAAGCCTGTGGGATGGGAGTGAGAATGTGAAATACATGAGGATGATAGTTAAAGGTCATTGGCTGAGAGAAGAGCACAAGTAGCTTCGTAGATAGACATGTAATATTCATATCAGCGAGTTGCCGGATTCGGCACTTCCATGATCTTTGTTGTTCATCTCCTATGACAGAGTCAAAAAACTGAACTACAAAAGTACAAATGGAAACTGAGCGTAACCCATGAAATGCTTGTATTTCACCCGTAAGAGCATACATGATGCAGGTATGTGGAATTTTGCACATGATGATTCAACAAGTCAAATATGAACCTGATTTCTGCCATTCGACTCCAGAATATTCTGCAATCATATTGTGACAGCCAGCACATTGCATTTATGTGCAGGATTTTTGTAGACACCTGGTGTATGGAGAGAATAAAATTAGACACAGTTTTGATGAATCATCTTACATTTGTTCTGTCTCTGTTTTTTGGTAAAAAGGGAAAGTATTACTAAAGGAAAAATACTAATATCCTCCTTTTAATCGTCACCATGACTGTATTAGGCATGGTCCAATAGCTTAACTGAGGTCCTAACAGTGAAAACAAGACTTTACTAAGTCAGTAGTACATCTGTCACAATGTTTTGTGCACAGCTGTTATCAATATTAATACTTTATTGAGTTATATTGATAAATAAGTAAAAGAATGTCATGTATGATGGTAGAAGGAAGCATACCTAGCTCACAATCAGGGAAAGAAAGCCACAGTTCTCCCCAGCTTCACCAATCAAAAGGGTCACTATTAGAGATGAGCGAGTATACTCGCTAAGGCACATTACTCGAGTGAGTAGTGCCTTAGCCGAGTATCTCCTCGCTCGTCTCTAAAGATTCGGGGGCCGGCGGGGACAGTGGGGGAGAGCAGGGAGGAACGGAGGGGAGATTTCTCTCTCCCACTCTTCCCCCTGCTCCCCACCACAACTCACCTGTCACCCGCGCTGGCCCCAAATCTTTAGAGACGAGCGTGGAGATACTCGGCTAAGGTACTACTCGCTCGAATTGTTATACAGCTCCTGATTAATGTCTCTAAGGGCTCCTTCACATGGATGTATTTGCATGCACAATACGCAGAGAATAGAACCGTTGATTTCAATGGGATCATTCAAATTTCCTTTTTTTTGCTCACATATGTCTTGTGTGTGCACAAAACTAGAACATGTTCCATTTTGTGCACATTTGCGCACCAAAGTGCCCCATAGAAGTCTACGGTAGGGGTGGATGCACAAATGCGCACGCAATAATTTGTAAAACTGGGGGAAAGAACACATCTGGAACTCGTTAGGCTAAATAGCCTTTTAAATCAGGGTGGGGGGTAGGTGTTGTGCGCTCATATGAACAGACCCTGGATGCGCAATAAAGTACAGTAAAATGCACAAACATGCAGGGAAAATCAACCTTGTTCATAGCGCAAATACGTTACGCCGAAGTGTGCGCATTTGCATATAAGTTCGTCTGAAGGAGCCCTAAGGTAGCAGTCCACAACCTATGTCTTCCTAGAATGGGGGCTGTATTTCCGGCACAGCTGGGGAACCACAGGTTCGCGATCACTGCTCTGAGGCTCCATGCACATAGCAAATTCTGCATCAAATATTGTGCATAACACATAGGCACACAAATCTACATGTGAAACACACTCCAAACCGTCTCTAACACTGATACAATACACAGCCTAAACTCTGATTTGTAAGGCTAAACTCAAAAGGGATGTTAGGCTTTATTCACATCTGCATCGAGGCATTATGTTTTCCTGTTCTGCCATAGGAACAGGAAAACTGAATGCCAGCGGAAGATGGATCTGCCACATGATGGATACAACTTAGTCCTTAAAGGACCCCATTGACTATAATGGCGTTCATCAGGTTTCCATCATGCTGCCCCAGCATTTGACCAGACAAAATAGTAGGATCCAACGCAAATGTGAACAGAGCCTTAGCCGGTAGTTTTCCTTTTTGATAAACATGCGACCTACATTTTCATGACTTGTAGGCAGGGCCACTTTAACCATAGCCAAACGGTGCATCTGCTCTGGACCCCCCGGCAGCGGCGGCACTTGTATTTGGGTCCTGAGGGAAATACAGTAACAGATACTCACCTCTTGGGTACCCAGCTACTCTGGTCCTTTAATCTCCCACATCACACCCAGGTCCAGCAGTGAGGTGCCAGTCTAAGCACATGACTGCTGCGGACAATTACTGATCTCAGTAGCATCAAGGCTGGATTCGCATGAGCATATTTGTGTGTGCATTTGTGCAGAAAACATTTGTGTACACAATATGCAGAGAATAGAACCCATTGATTTTAATGGGTTCATTTACACGCCGCGTATTTTACGTGTGCAGTTTGGTCGTGCAAAAAAATATACACAATGCAATATTTTTATGCACATTTGCGCAGGGAAAGAGCACATATTGAACTCATCACACTAATTGGCCATTTCAATGGCTGCGAGCATTGTTGTGTGATTTTTTTTTTATGTGCACACAATTTGAGCGTGTGAAAAGTACACTAAAAATGCACTTGGGCACAAAAATATGCAAAGATCATTTTGCAAAAATGCAGCACAAATGTGAACGTAAATACGATATTCTCGTGTGAATTCAGCTTAAGACCAGTGGTTAGCCGCAACAATCATGTGCTTAGGTGGGTATGTGACCGCTGGATCCTGAAGTGAACGGAAACCATGTGGAAGCCATGCGGGGGAGTGCAGCCTGCAAGATTAAGTGAGTATGGCCTCCTGCACACGAGCGGAAATTCCGCGGCCGGATTTCCCACAGAATTTCCGCCCGTGGAAGCTGCCATAGGATTGCGTTAGACAGCCGCAAAATCTCGCGTGGCAAACAAATCGCGGCATGCTCTATTTCTGTGCGGGGTTCACAGAGCCCCGCACAGAAATCTCCCTCCCCGGCCGCCAGCTGCGGTCTGCACATGCTCCGGCTGCCCAGCAGCCGGCACATCAAACAGCCGGAGCCGCGGAAGCAGGTGAGTATGCGCTGGTCCCTGCAGGGGCGCAGGACGGGTCCCGCTGCGAGAATTCTCGCAGCCGGATCCGACCTGGCCGTCTGCAGGCGGCCTATATCTTTTAATTATTTTTTAACTTTCTAAACTTTGAAGTCACAAGGACAGTTTTCTAATAAGACAGTTTTAATAAATGAGTCATGTAATAATTGCCCAATATTTTTGGTCACTTGCTGGGTTGATATTTGGAGAGCCTTGTGACTTGGTGTCAAACTGTGCAGTAAACTTTTTCAAGTGTGAAGGAAAAAATGTATTATCAGCAATAAAGCCTGAGAGGTCCATTCCGGTGGGAACATGACTCATTGCCTGGGAATGAAAGCAAAAACAAAAAATGAGATATGGGTTTGTTTATCACAGGATCTCCAGTAATAAAAAGCATTAGTAAATGTTATCTTTCAGCAAGACAGTTCAACCGGGGCTGCTGATTTGAAAAAGATTTGGTATCTTTTTCTCAGGAAGAGAGGTGGCCATGTTCTTCCAATATTTTCTGCTTTACCATCAATCACTTAAAAAATTGATCAATAAGATTTATGACAAGAATAGTTTACATTTTGCTGAAAAGAGATTTAATTTTTTTTCTCACCACACAAACATTGACTGCATTTTGATGGAAGATCATGAATTCCTGATTGGTGGGATTGCCCTTATCTAATTGTTGACAGATACCAGGCCGGTTAAAAAATTGGGTAGGATACGCAACCTGGTAACATATGTGATTACACAAAGAAAATGTTGCCAAACTTCTCTGTTTATTGTGAAACCCACATATCTACGTGTTTCGAGGCTACAATATGAGGACATATTGTACCAGCTGCCTTCCCTCCATCCGCACTCTGGGGAACTCAGGGGAGGGATCCTCCAAGTGACCCACCCACCAGGAGAGCCTGACTCCGGCATTCATCAATCTACATGCTGAACACCAACGGCCATCAATCCTCTGCAACTGCTGCTGGCACAATATATTCCCAGAAAATACTCAGGAAGAGGCTTGGTAACCTTTAAAACACTTGTATATTCTGGCTTCACAATAAACAGAGACGTTTGGCAACATTTCCTTAGTGTAGTCACATATTTTCCCAGGTTGTGCCTTATAACCAATTTTTTAACCTTCCTGTATCTGTTGTCTATATGTCCACAATGGAGGTCTTGACGGTTGTTTGGGGTTGGCTGCACCTGTTTTAAGGAGAGCTCTCTCCTACCTAAAGGATCCAGTCCATACACCCCTATGAAGGACATAGTCCTCACATCCTTTTCCTTCCCTATTTGGGTTGCTCCACCTTCTTTTTCTATACTGTCTACTTATCTAATTATTTTTGCCCCTAAAAAAGGTATATAAAAAGGAAACCGCATTTTTTTAACGGCTACATGTGTTTTTTAGGGGTATTTTTGGGTAGTGCTTTTTCAATTCATATATTTTTACTAACATTTTTTCTAGTATTTTCTTTCTTGCAAAAAATACCAGGTACGTTAAGTTACACTACCAAACTCTCTCGATTTCTTCTGGTTGCTTACTGCGGCAACTTGTAATTTGCAAGATGATCATTTTCACTTATATTAGGTTCAGTTATAGTGCAGCAACATTGCAATCTGTGGCCAAAGTCACCCTGTAGTCCTAGTCTTATTCAAAATCTGCCAAACTCTAAGGGTTCATTAACACAGGGTTGTACACATTACAGCCCATATGCTCCGCCGGCAGAGACGGCATGTGGGCTATGTATGGCAGTGTGCATGCCTGTGAATGATGCAGTCATGGACATGCGCAGTGTGTTTTTTTTAATTCCTCACTCTGTTCAAAGCAGTGATGCGTATGGAAATGCTGCCTGTATGCATAGGACAGTGTTTCATACGCAACCCATACAAGAGCTGCATATGTTACGCAGAGAAATAGAGCATGCTGCAATTTCTTTCTTCTGTGTATTGATAGGCAGTGGCCACACATAGGTGTGCATGGAAGAATGAGAGTCCGTTGACTTTTATTGCCTTCATTCATCATGTATTATACATAGGATACAGGCCTGCGTAATACGGGGTGACCATACACCCGTGAGAATGAGCCCTTATAATAATTAAGTCATTAAATTACAGAATTAAACCCCCCAGTGTTGTGCTGTGGATAATGGTAAACCCTGTATGGTGTGCTATGTCTTGAAATTACCAGAAACATAAAAATATACCAATTGCGGTCACTGTTACCCAAGTAGGGTGTGATGTATTAAGGAAATAACTTGTTACCAATGTCTGTAAAAACTAATCTTTATTTCCTAGTCCAAACTAACATTTTGTTCTTATTTTTAAATCCAAGGTACAGTAAAAATTATGTCTCCTGCCCATGACTCACAATATTTGTGACAGTGAAATCTGGAAGCAACTGGCAGCCTAAGAACAAGAGCTGCGAAAAATAGAGTAAATATAAGGAAGAAAGAAAATACAATATTCTTCTCAAAATACAAGTGGTTCAATGTGATCAGAGCTGGCCTTAAAGTGCCAATACATATTAGACTAAAGTTGATGAAAATGGACGATTTCAACCAAAGTGATTGATCATCGGGTGAAATTTAACAATCTTTTTAGCTGACCAATGACAGACTGTTATCATCTGGAAAGAAGTTGACCATGAGTTACATTTTTGTCCAACACTCGGATGGAAAGATTTTTAATCCAAAATTTAATTTGTTTTTGTAAAGATCACTTTCAGAAATATCCTTTGTCAATTCCCCAGTGTTATTAAGCACGTATGGCCAGGTTGGGTAACTCTAACAACCAATATGTAATAAAACAACTCTTTGAGACCTTTCACTCCCTCCTCAGCCCCAAGGAACAGGCCCCTGCAACAGACCTGACTGCTGGAGAACTAGCTGCCTATTTCAAAGAAAAAATTGACCACATTCGAAAAGAAATCTCTGAAAGCTGCATGGTTAGCCCTGATCCCAGCTCCATCAGCACTGCACCCAGCACCTACTCACTATCTACGCTAGAACCAACGACAGAGGAAGAAGTCTCCAGGCTCCTTTCCACTGCCCGCCCTACCACCTGCGCCAGCGACCCTCTCCCCTCTCACCTCCTCCGCTCCCTTTCCCCAGCTCTCATTACTCACCTTACCACAATCTGCAACCTCTCCCTAACCTCTGGCACTTTTCCCTCCTCATTCAAACACTCCATTATATCCCCTCTGCTTAAAAAACCAACTCTGGACCCGACTAATGCTGCTAACTACCGACCCGTCTCAAACCTCCCCTTTATCTCCAAATTACTGGAACGCCTGGTCTACTCTCGGCTTACTCGCTTTCTCTCTGACAACTCACTCCTCGACCCCCTCCAGTCTGGTTTCCGCTCTCTACACTCGACCGAAACTGCCCTTACAAAAGTAACAAATGACCTGATGACTGCAAAGTCGAGAGGTGATTACTCTCTACTAATCCTCCTTGACCTGTCTGCTGCATTTGACACTGTCGACCATAATCTCCTTCTCACTATGCTCCACTCTATTGGTCTAAAGGATACTGCTCTCTCCTGGTTCTCCTCCTACCTCTCTGACCGCTCTTT